>NW_006799943.1:2181050-2227792 GCF_000485575.1 Poecilia formosa | reverse complement strand
TTTTTTACTGCTAATATTTTAAAACCAAGGCAGAGGTTTGGCTTTTGAAAGTATGTTGCATACTTTATATTCACTTATTTATGGGGCAGGTTTTTTTTTAACCCTAATCATGGTAGGAAGAGTAAGGCTGCAGCTGGCGATTATTTTAGTCATTTGTAATTGTATTGATTATTCTAATGATTAATTGATTAATTGCATACAAAATATTGGCACTTCAGATTTTTCATTTAAATAGAGGTTAAAGGCCCTTGGTGAACAAAGTAATCCTCCCTTTTCTTATTTTCTGTTCTTATTTCATTTTCCTCTTTTAGATTGTTTTGCAGTTTTACCATTTATTATCACACAGTAGATAGTTTATATAGTTTTCCTGTGTGCTCTAGCTACATCAGTCATGTGCCAGATTTCATTTCCTTAAAACCAAACTCATTAAGATCTGTTTACTCACGGACACCTGAAATGTTTCGGAGGATATGCCGGGCGATTGTTTCCAATCTCTTCCGCGTCCTTCCAGCTCATTGAGCAGGCTGTATGAGTTCGCTGACGACTGTTTCTAGTGTTGATGTCAGAATCGCGTGTGTTTGAATGATTCTACTACATTCAGAAATGACTTGATGACATAAAAGGTCAACCATCCCTACTCACTTATACTCGGGTAATGGCCTGGAAGAGGCTTCAGTAAACCCATATTCAGCCATTAAGTGCGTAAGTCCTTCCTTGTTCACCTCTTTTTGTTTTGTTACTGACAGTGAGTGGCCTTCAGGGTTTTTATTGGGTCTCAAAGTCAACACATCTCTAACTCATTAAAAGAGATGCACCAAGGACACTGCTGTTGACCAGAATCGGAGGATTTTCAGCATGCTTGGCTCTGACCGGTGACCAGTTGGACAGATATTCAAAAATCTATTTCCAGTCATCAAACCTACAATAGCTAAGCACTATCAGACCAGACCAGCAAAACTCTTTGGTGTGGAAGTTGTGACTGAAAGTTGGCTTCTTTTAGTTTGACAAGTGTTTTAAGTAAAAGGGTAAAGATGTAAGGATGTATTCACACCAGACCTGTCCAGTCCACTTCAAATAAACTCTAGTTTGTTTGCCTAGAAAGTCTGATTCATTTGGGAAGGTGTGAATCAAACTGATGCTGACCAAAAAAGCGAACTCTGGTTTTACTGGAAACCTTCCAGTGTGAAAGTGAACCGCTGAAAATGTACCAAATGTTGCTACTCTGGTCCCCAGTTGAACCGAATCTACCAGACAATCGGGTGTGAAAACTGTACAAGATGCTATTTTGTAAAGACACACAGAGCGAAAGAGCAAAACTTTTAGCAGATAACTAGAAAGCTGAACTGTAAAGTTTCTCTGTTGCTAAAGACGGTTAGAAATGTTAACTCCATCATAACTTTGTCTTGGTTTTAAAATATTAGCAGTAATATTACAAGAACTTTTCTCTTACATAATTAATAACCTTCTCACTGCATAAAAGTTGTTCTTACATCTTTATATTAAAGTTCTTTATGGTATATTATGCACATTTCTTCACTTTTCCTTGTATTTCTCCTGTTGACTGAAAGAACTTATTGAGCCTCAAAGTCCTTGTAGCTCTTTGGTGAGAAAGAGTAATAATCTGATCTGAGTCGTACAGTGCTGGGGAGAAGTGTGACAGTGAGCACTGGAAGCATTCGGTACAGATGTGACAAGAGTGGGAGTAGAAACACACACACACACACACACACACACACACGCGCGTGCAGAGACACGAGCTTTGGCAGCAGCTATGCCCTCAACCATCCTCCTGTGCCAAAATACCAGTGAGCTCCACTGACAGTCTCCTCTCCTCCCTCCCAGCTTCCACTTTCCTTCCCTCCTTCCATCTTTCTTTCATCAGACCTGCAGACCCCACAGTCTCCTCATTCCTCTTTGTGCTTCTACAGACCCTCTCCTCTCCATGGTACTTGACAGGGCTATTATTACCATGGTACCAATTTATTTGCAGCCTATTATTTTCCATTTGCTTTGAGGAGACCCTTGGCCAAAATCCCTGCCCACAGGTCTCAGTCCGAGCCACAGGGTTTACCCCCACTCTGAGTAGCCTGGCAAATCTGATCCACTCCCACTGTTTCCTTCTTCTTTGTGTCTTCCTCTCTCCTCCTTTCTTTCTTTCTTTCTTTTACTTTTTCTTCTTCTTCTCCCTCTCACATTCTTTCTTTCTACAGGTTTTCCCTTCCATGACCGCTTATGCAAATAGAGGCCCTCCTTTTCAAAGAGCTGTCTCTCCATAATCCGATGGATGGCTCCATTTCCACAGCTCTACACTCTCACAGACACGCACACACACACACACACACGCACACACACACACACAGAGAGAATCACCTACTCTATCAGGAATACAAGGACACATGCTATCTCTCATAAACATTCAACGTTACACGCGCGCGCACACACCCACATACACACACACACACACACACACACACACACACACACACTCAGCAGACAGAATGCCCTTCTCTGCAGCAGCCGTGTTATATTTTGAGCAGCCAGCGCTCTAAGCGGTGGTTGGGCCATAACGACTTAAAAAACCAGTAGGCTGTCGCCAGCAGCCACGCAGCACTCAGTTGGGTAAACACTGGCATAATCTAAATCTCTCTCTGATGTGCCAGAACAAGTAGCTTTATTTCTGCGCTCCTCAAAAAGGCCCCCGAAGGAAGTCAAGACAAGGGTAAAGCGATAACTCTCCTCTTTTTTTTTTGTCTCCCCCTCCTCTCGGACTGACCCTTTCTTCACTCGCACGCATACGTCTCTATCTTCTCAAAGCCCGTTTCGCAATATCCATTTCAGAGAGCCGTAAATCACTCTGCTGCCTACATTCAAATGTCAGAGCTTCTCTCCAAGGCATCGTTCCTCCAACTGTCCTTTGATAAGCGAGCGGGAATGATGGCATCCGTAAAATATAGAACGGTTACTTAATGGAGGAGACAGCGGAGGAAGAAGGGAAGGAAGGAAAGAGCGAAAGAGTGATTAAATTATCAAGCGGAGCTTTGCCCGTTGTCCAAAGTGGGGAGAGGGGGTGTTCAGAGGGAAAGCCCTTTTCTTGGAGGCTAATGCGCTTTCTCAGCCCGGCACAATGGGACTCTGTTGAGGAAAGGAGCTAAGAGCAGCTCTGTTGGGCCAGAGCTTATGGGGCCACCAGGTCTCTCCTGGCACCTTTCTAAGAGGCCCCAGGCCATACTTAACCTTCAGCCTGTCTACCAGCATTAGCACATAACCTCATCAGGGTGGTAAGATAATGCCCTTGTGACAACATTAGCACATTATAGGTGCTAGGTGTACCACCGCCTGCCTAATGCAAATTGAGTGGTGGCATGTTTAATTAATCATTAGCATTCCAGAGGTTTGTGGACGGCTTTGCTTAACGCTGCCGTTGTCCCTTCTGTGTCCTTCCGCTGTTTTTTTTCACCTGCTAGTGTTCATTGGGAAAATGAACATTTAGCCTACTTATCGTGTTACTAGTGGATATGCGACTCTTTAATTCAGTTCAATTCAGAAATACTTTATTAGTCCCAAAGGGAAATTAAACATAGTTGCAACTCATATTAACTGAGTTTGGTTGGGAAATACTGTCCTTTACTGTATTACAGTGGTTCTGAAGAAGCCTCTGACTGAAGACACTCTGTTTTTGTATAACAGACTCATGAACAGGATGCTCAGGGTTGTTCATAATGTTTTTCATGTTATTGGCAAGATAATTGAATATTTCACATGTGGATATAAGAAACCTAGTCACAGAAAAGTTCAAGATGGCCTCGATGACCATCAAGGAAAATGTATTTCTGGCAATATTTATCACTGATGATTATTTTTGGTGTCAAGTCATACATAATTGGAGCCACAGAAATCATATATTAGTATTTTTTAAAACCATATATCACTCTAAACTTTTTGCCTTCATACAGGAAACCAGCTCATGCCTAGTTGTACATTACTGACCACATTTACAATGTATAACTTTAAAAAGAATCACAAGTTCAGTTTCCCAAGACCAACAGAAGATCATCCACCCATCCATTGTTTTCTGCTTATGCGAAATCATGATGCAGGAGAGAAATCCAGATATTCGTGTCCCACACCAGAAGGGAAATGTAGTCCATCCATTTAAGTTCTTGTTTTCTTTCTTATTGGGCATGCTCAGAAAACCTCCAAAGAGAGTAACCTCATCAAATACCCTGACAACCTCTACTACCTCCACTCCAAGCTCCGCTGTGGTTCTAGAGCTCATCAGTCCGTCTCTAAGGGTGGGTCCTGATGTGCGACGGATGAAGCTCATTTCAGGAGCCTTTTCTGGGTTGCTGTGGTCAGGATCTATCTCCCATGGCTGTAGGTGCGGTCTGGAAGGGAGACAGACCAGTAAATTGAGTGCTTTGCTTTGGCTCTGATCTTTCCAAACCGCGACAGGCCAGAGGAGCCACTGCACTTGAAAAGTGAACAGATTTTCTATTAAAATGCTCATTTTCTTGAGGGATCCTGAATCTAAGTAAGGCTTTGGATCAGACAAATATATTAAGACGTATGTGCAGTCTTGGTTATTGGCTGGTGTTTGCACACACAGTCTACAGAAGTCTTCAAGATTGAGGAATTATTTCAACCCATAGAACCTTTTCTGCAGAGAAAAGCACCAAAGTTAATCTTAGAGCACAAAACTTCAAATCAAATCACCACATGTCCTCTAGCCTAGGATTTGGATCTGTGGTAAATATTTAGGGGTGCAATTATTGCTGCTGTATAGGAGACAGGAATATAAACACATGTGCCCCAGACGGGATTAAAATTTGAGAGCAGCACATGCAAAATTAAAGTCAACAAACCTCACTTGCTTAAATAAATTCCCTCTGCGTAATGTATCCTGTGAACATGTGCAGCTTCAGGCGCAGATGTGGGGCATCTGACCTGGTGAGGGCCACAGATCGAAACATAATCCAGAAGACAATTTGTATACGTCTCCTAAATTAGGGGCTGGACATTTGTGGTTTGCGCTCTGTTGGGGGGAGGGGAGTACGTGTGGTACATTGCACTTGTTGAAAACATTTTTCACTGATTAGCCAGAAAGAGAGTTATTGGTTATGAGCTGCTTTTCTAAAGCTAGAAAAGTTTCAGAACACGATTCACCTTCTTAAATATAACTAATCTGTTGTTTCTCATGCAAAAAGGATTCACTCAGTCTGTCAGCCATACCACTTCTATACAACTCAGCCTGAAACATGTTTTGCATTTTAAACTTTCATTACTTAATTAGTCTGACTGAAAAAAGAAGCCTGAGGTCTGAAACATGTAACATGAGGTCACCAGTTAACCTGAAGCGCAGAGTGAAGGCTTCCATGTTGATGTTTTTTTTTTGTTTGTGTCTGACCTCAGGGTATTCATTGTTGGCTTTCTCGGCTAAGCTGTTGGTGGTTGTGAAAGTAGTGTGATCTGCTGCTGCTGTGAAGCAACTCCACCACATTGACACTGACGGATGAACCACTGCCAAGATTGAGTCTGAAGTCTGAGATCATAATTCCTAGGACTTTAGCAGAACATTTTCCCTGTCCATCAACTCTGACAAGACTTGCAGAGCTGGGTTGGAGTAGTTAACCCAAACTACACAAAAACATGCAACTTTGGTTTAAAAAGCTCACATGGTACGTATTTTGACAAAAATAACCAAAGATGACATACACATGAAATTTATAGATGTTATTTAATGCACATTTTGAAGTATCACATTAGAAGACAACTGGAAATTGGAAACTTCAAAATAACTTCCTCAATTTCACAAAAAGAGTTTTTGCGCTCTTTTGAGGAGGTTTATTCTGAACTCTGAAAAAGAGTTGATGCGCTAAAGCAGGGGTCCCCAAACTTTTTCCTGTGAGGGCCACATAACTTTTCCCTTCTCTGGTGGGGGGCTGGAGTCAGTTTGTAACAGAAAAAGTGTGACGATTAAAAACCAGTAAACATACACATATAAGCCTCAGATATCTCTGCCACTCCAGGTTTTCCACAACGATGCAGCAGCAGCAGAGGGGGTGGACACCCAAAATTTGAGTAATAACAGGTCAATTGAATATCACATTTATTACGGTTGAAAAACAAAAAGTTGCTAAATTTAGATTTAACTGAACTGATTATGGTAGTTTCCGAACGGTAACTGTAACAGTACAAGTGCTGATCCTTCGTGTCTGCTACTAGCATGTGCTAAATGAAAATAGGCGCTTTTTTCTTCTTCTTCTTTAGATTTCAACAGCAGCTTGCATCCATTATTGTTGCACTACTGCCATCTACTGGACCCTAATATCTATACCTCAAATTCTCATAATGATCCCAGTATTATAAAAAAAAAAAAAAAAAACGAAAAATCTTTTTCCCTTCAATGCTATTTAACTGATCAACAACATTCTCAAATTTCAATTCCCTATTAAAACCTAATTCCGTTTTAATGGGCGCTTTCTTCTTTTATTTCCAATTTCGACTTCCAATGATTCACTTCCTGCTGAAGAGCCCCCTGGTGGTTGAAGAAAAATCCACATATAAGTGGCTTATAGTCCAGAAAATACGGTATATGAAAAAAAATCTGTATATTACGGTATATGAAAAATTGTTCAGGGGGCCGGACCAAATGTGGAGACGGGCCAGATCCGGCCCGCGGGCCGTAGTTTGGGGACCACTGCGCTAAAGGGAAGATGGAAACACATTTGCAGAATAAGTTCTGACGTAGCGAACCCTCACAGGAGGTTTCCTCATGCATTGGAATATTTCTTACTTTATGTCAACAGCATGTAGTATTGGCAATATTAGTTGACATGACGAACACTCACAATTAGATTTTTCAGAAACGTTTGGTCCATGATAGTTTGCAACATCTATTTCCTGTTTACTGCAGCCATGCGTATCGTCAGCTTCTGATGAAATTACGCTTTGTGATTCGCTCCTAACAAATACATTTAAACTAGCCTAATTCACTTTTTTCTTTTTTTTTGGCATTTTCAAAGTTCAGTCAAAATTCACATGATGATTGAATGGAAACATAGCTAGGGGTTTATTTGTAGAAACATTTACTTAGTATTACATATAGATTAAACAAAACAAGTACACACTAATTTGGAGCTTAGTTGACATAATATTTATAGCATATAATCACACATTTGTTGATATTAGCTGGTTATTTAACTACTGTCCACACAAGAATGTTTTTATTACAACAGGATTGTTTTTAACCGTTTGTCCCCCATGTTCATATGGAAACAAGTTCCACAGTGAAAGTTTCACCCTTGTTTATTCATGTGGACAGTTAAAACACTTCTTTTGAGAAAACAACATATTAGCCAAACCTCTAAACCTCTGTTTGTCTTGGAGTGTTTTGACACGGAGAGGAAGATCAACTTTGTCATCACTTCATTTGTATTTTGTTGTTCATCATTCTGCTTTTCTTGTCCATGTGTGGAGATTTTATCCGCATGTCCAGTGCTCCATGTTTAGCTCCACCCAGAGGTCTGGGGGAGTAAAAACAGCGTTTTGAGTCATTCTCAGTGTTCCCATGTGGATGAAACCATTTCTGGAAACGGTCCCATGTGGACGCGGGTGTTTTTGAAACCTACAACTTGTTTTATAAAAAGAAGTTTGTGTGGATGGGTCCAGTAAACAGCTTGCAGTAACTTGTGATTTCATTGAAAAGAGTGAACATTGTTTTATATTGATCTCTCACACATCGTCTCCATTCCTTGTATAAATAATTGATTGGCTATGCCAGGAATTCTGGAAATAAATACATTCTTGCATTTTTTGTATTTAAGTTCTTAAGCAGAAATCCCAAATGGACAATGTTGGTGTCAGCGGGGCAGAACTTTACAAGAACCAAATCTGAGTTTAACCCCAGAAATTCTGAGCATATCTCTAGTAGGAGCAGCATGGAGGAATAGTTCAGGATGTTTACAATCCATAACTTTAAGGTCGGAGTATGCAGGGTAAAATCTGACTTTCTATTGACTGTCAGACTACCAGATTCAGCACAAAGCTCCCTGGAGTGACGAGGCTTTGGTGACTGATTGCAAATAAAGAGGTCAGTGGACACAACACACCTGAGGTCAAAGCCAAGACCTCCCTCTGGTCCATGTAATCGCTCATAGCTTGAAAACAGGACACAAGGCAGCAGAGCAAGTTGGACACGGAGAAACTGGGAGAAAGGTGACGAGGGAAACGAAAAGGCCTCACTGGGCTTCTTAAATCACAACATGCCCAGACGTACCCTGCAACAGGAGCCACTGAGGTATGAGGAGAAGATCTCACAGAAACCTCAGACCAGAATATGCCAGAGCAAAAAATACCTCAAGCCCATTCTGATCCATAAGGTTCAGGGGCTTTTAATGCATTTTGCTTCATCGCAGCACAGATGCAGCTTTAATATTCTTTAGTATTTTATGCTGATGCCTCAAAAAATGATTGTGTTTACTGTACCCATCAGGTGATGTCAGATCTGGGTTTGTGCTGATTCAGTATTTACTCATCAAACACTACTATTTCCTGTAAGCACTTGGCCAAACCTCTCTAAGTCTACCTCAGGAGCTGACTGTCTCTCTCTCTGCCAATGCCATCCACCAAGCCCCCACACACCTCTGCTTTGTACTCCACTGTTTCTTCCATGTTTTCTTTCCAAAGAATCAAAAGTCCTAAGCTGCTTTTCACAAACTCTTTAGTGTGGCTGTGTGACTTTAAGATGGCCTTAGTAATCAGCCTGTGTACTCAGCGCGGGTGAGCCGTTTGACCTGGAAAGCGGCGCCGCTGTGAATATTAAAGCAGAGCCGAAGGTTCTCATGGGTGTGTGCGAGACAAGCGAGTGTGTTCTAGCATTTGATTAAATCCAGGAAACGTCCACACCTTTTTAAATGATCTCCGCGCGAGTTTGTCTTTCTTTGTCCCCGTGGGTTTGGCTGTGCAAACACTTCATGAATAGTGCACGGACAGCAAGCACATTAAGTGTGTTTCTGGGGCAGGTATGCTGCCGCAGAAGACATCTTTCCTTTTCCGTTTTTTTCTTTTTTTTTCTTGCTTAAAAAAGAAAAACCCTTCATGACAAAACCAGACTGCTGAGACTGAAGGCGCAGACAGAAAGTGGCGGACAGGAGGAGCTCCTTGGAAAGCTTTCTGATGGCAATTATTATTCTGAAGGTAGTCATCTGTCTGTCAACACCTGTGGTTGCCTTCCCTTGAGTATTCACTTTTGTCCATTTGTCACGAGTGTAGACTCAACACAAACCCACCCAAAGTCAGTTCACATCACAGCGAAAGCCATGGGACACTGCGGTCTCCTTTCGGGCAAGCGACTTTTCAAAAATCATTGATAGCTTTTTGTATACGTCACTTGAAAACTGAATTGGAGATCATGCACAATTTGTTTTGTTACTGAAAATGAGTGATTGTTGCTACGTGTTGGTCCAGGAGTGAGTGAGTGCTGCATGTCATCGAGTCCATGGACTCACTTTGGATAGAACTTTTAAAACTACTTTGAATAATTAATTGATCTTACTGTGCTGTTTGATCACTAGAACCAATTAAAATGTAGATTAAATGTAAATTAAATTGAACTGAAATTAGTTTTTGTAAAATGCCTTGAGACGACATTTGTAGTGAATTGGGGTGATATAAATAAACTGTGTTGTGTGAAAATATGATGTTTCTCTTTCTCGTTTCTCTTATATTCTTCTGATGCATGTCAAGTATTGGTGATTAAAGTTAATGATGATGATCACCTCATCTATCTTTGGCTTTTATGTAATCATTGTTGGATTTTTTTTTTATGACTATAAGTGTGTTAAAATAGGGTTTGTTGTTCAGTACTTTAATCTTTGCTTTGGGATGATTCTCAGAAGTGTTTCTGGCTCTGTGTCTAGACATGAGTTCTGCTCTGCTCTCGTCTGTTTTGCAGGTTTATGATCTGTAAGTACATTTGAGTATATTTTACAAGAATTAGCTTTAAAGGAAATGAGATTTTTCTACTGGAAGATTTTTTTCCGTGTCAGGATTGCTTTGGTTGTTGTGTTTCTGGGTTCCACTAAGGCAAGGGAGTGAACACTGATTTTTTTTTTTTTACACAGACAGACACACACACACACACACACACACACACACACACACTCTGAGGGAAATTCGCCCCTGTGCTTGAAGACTTCAAAGCTAGCTGCCCCTTGAGGAACTTCAAACGCTGGGGAGGCCATTAAAAGACAAAAATTATTTTCTGTAAGGTCGTGATTTATTTGATTGAAAAATGAAACCACTAACCCAACAGACATTATTTTCCCTTTCCAGGCCCTGCTTTACCAGGCACAACCCAAATTGTTTCCAGGTGGGAATCCTCTGAAGAGCAGAAGGGCTCTGCCTGAGGAGCCCCGGCCCTCCGTGCTTTCTCTTGTCCTCCAGCTCTCCTGGCTCCATTTCTGCCGCTTCCTTACGTCTGTTCTTCCTCTGAGTGGCATTTCTTCATTAGCAGCATACTGAATAAACGCACAAACATACACACACACACACACACACACACACACACACACACACACACACACACACACCGACTTGTCTGTTTTAATGCCATTGTGTTCAGTGTAGTGTAAACTCAGCCTTGGCCTGCAGCGCTCGAGCTCAGTCTCGCAGCCATCAGTCAGGGAAGAAAAGATAAAAGAGGTGAAGAAAGAGGTTTGTGAGTGCGTAGGGGAGAAATGGGTCAGGAGTGAAATTCTAGCGTGTGAGAGAGCGACAGGCTTGAAGTGTGTTGCAAGAAGAGGAGACAGGTGAAAAGTATGCTGGACTGAATTAGGAAACTAGGAGACGGGCAATGAGGAGAACTGGGTGAGGAGGACGACGAGGTGGAAGTCCAGTTAAATAATTGACGATAAAAATCTGTTGTCGGTCCTGAAAAATAGAAATCCAAGGTTGGTGTCATGTATTTATGATCAACCAGAGGGAAATGTATCAAACAGCCTCAGTCTGTGAATTATTGTTTTGGCAAAGCAAACCTGAGGAAAAAAATGTCCAGACTGTTGTTTACAAGCTGATTTGAACTAACTTGTGGAAAAAAATGTGCTGTGATCCTCCTGAAACCCCAAAAGCTCAGTATTAGCAGTGCAAATCTGTGTGTGCATTGTGCTTCTTCCAGCTTATTGCAGCAGCATTTGCCCTATGGTGTTGTTGTTGCTGACATTATTTAACTGGAAAAACACAGGCAATAGCCACAAACCTTTGCACCTTCGCATGCGACTCCACATACAGAACTCACCTAGAATTGGTGTCGTTTGCTCCTCATTTTCTAACCAAAATTCGACTGATGTGTTGGTACCTTGTTTTCTGGGGGAAAGGTTTCATGTAGCACTAATATTTAGCCTTCAGAGCTGCAACACGGATTTGCTTCTGGGTTAACGTCCCAAAAATCTGAAGGTGTTAGGTGTTAGTTTAGTTAGAACAATTGTTAATTTGCATGGAAAGTCCAGTTCCATGTTTGAGAAGGGGTGAATGCATAATCAAACTCTGATGTGGACCAAAAAAGCAAACACTGCTCTGGCTAAAAGAATAGGTCTAAGTTCGGTTGAAGTGAACTCTAGTGCAGTTTGAATGAATTTCAAAATCATGAAATGGACCAGAGTGCAGGGTATTCTGGGTAAATATAATCAAAACCAACGCACCAGTCGAGTGCTAGCCAGAAAAATGGCTTGTGGTCTTTTGCCAGAGACAAAAGGGAAATCCTACAACTGCTCAAGTCTCACACCACCTGATTGTTTACACTTCTTAAAGAAGGTGGTTGCTCTCTGTGTCTTCTTCTTCAGAGATTTTTGTGTTGTTTTCTTCAGTGGTTCTTGGTAGAGCACCACCACAGGCGAGGAGCTGAACAGGTGTATCAAAGGGCTTGGTTTATTTGACTCAGTGCAATGTGAAAGCGAACCACACCAACTGAAAATGGAAGAAGTGATGCAATTTTGGTTCCTAATCAAACTGAATCTACCAGGATGTGAAAATGTCCTAAAAGTGTTAATTGAAGTGTTTGTATTAACTAGAGAATCGTGTCCATTGTCTTTGTTGTTGTTTTTTTAAATTACTATCATCTACCACATTCCATAACAGAGGTTATTGGATAGTGGACCATAATAAAAATTAAACTTGGCCCATCTTTTAACTCTGAGGGCCCAACACAATTAATTTCACACCAAAAGACCTAAATGTTGTCTTGTTACAGCTACCATTTAATGTGGAAGCACTAATATGCTTGAGTCATAAAATAATTCATTCACATTGTAAGAAATGGATGGGGCATCCTATGAAATATAATTGCAACAAAGCATTGCATTTGCTGCAGAACAGACCTTCCAGCTCCTCGGTGGTTTAGGTTTCTGTTGCCTTTGTTTGTGTTTCTGGCAGCAGAGAGAAGGAAGACAATCTGTTTTCCCGCATCTCACACGCCGTCATTTTCACCGACGATCCTGCAGTGTGAGCATGTCCGCCACTCGTGTCATGAATCATTCGTTTCAAATCTCTCCACGCATTTATCCCCTTTGTTTGTTTAGAAGTGCTTCTGTCTATATGTGTGTGTGTGTGTGTGTGTGTGTCTACACCGCTGATGAAATTGCATCTCTTCCCCCCTACCCTCCTCCAGTACCAGCTCCTCCTTCTAATGTTATCTCACTTCCTCTGGGCCCCTGACAAACCCACCAAACAGGGAGAAAATAGAGCACTTTATTGGGACGCCTGTCAGGGCTCCCTCTGGATTTATGACCAGCAGACAGCGTTTATCACTCAGCCGAGAGAGGCAGAGTAAAAAAAGGAGTGGTTTGGGGGTTTGGTGGTTGGGGGGCTGAGTAGGGGTAGGAGAAAACAGAAAAAAAAGGATAAAGGAGCAGAATGAACAGGAGTATGCAGTGTGCTCTTCACCTGCAGTCAAAGATAGGAGTGAAGGTTTGCAGCCACACCTGGGAGGAGGAACTGGAGTTGAACGACTGAAAACGGAGGAGGAGAAGCACTTAAAGCTGCAGTATGTAGCTTTTATAAATAATGTTTTCTTTTGTTTTCTGTTTTTTTACATATTTGTTAAATCTGTCACCATGTCATGACAGTGTGATCTGAGACAGATAATCTGAGAAAAGATCGATGTCCTCCGCCTCCTCCCTGAGCTACTATTGCTGTCTGAAGAAATGCACCAAAAACAACCAGTCAGAGCCAGGGGGAGGGGCTTAGCGCTGTCAGTCATCCTCATGTACTCACTGCTAAATGTCCTAATGGTGGAGAAAGAAGTTACCATTCCAGGAATACTGTTTATCTTCCATCATCGATCTTAATGCTCACTTGTCTTAACATTCATGACCTGCTGTGCTACCTGCAGCGTAGCAGAGAGCAAAGGGTGGGAAAGAGTGTTATTGACAGTGCTAAGACCCGCCTCCTGGCTCTGATTGGTTGTTTCTAGTTAGCACAGGGAGAAGGCAGAGGTGCTCGATTTTTTTTTTTTTCTCACAGATTATCTGCCATGACTTACTGACAGCTTCAACATATATGTTAAAAAAACCTTACTTATTAAAGTTATATACTGCAACTTTGAAGGATTCATTAGCACATAGTGGTTTAACTGGTGAGATATGGAGCTCTGCTGTTTTTTTTCGGGCATCAGGCTATCCTCTTGTGGACTTGAAGTGGAAGACTTTGCTCCTCTCTTGCTATATCCTTCCTTCCTGCCCCTCAGGAGTTCCCCTCTGTGTTTTTCTCCCTCTCCGGTCTATTCCCTCTCTTCTTCTTCTTCTTCTTTTCTGATTCGTCTCCTAACACAACCCCTCTAGTTTTTGCGTTCTCCCACCACCCTCTCACTTTCTCTCTCTCATTTTCTCCTTCTCCTCTCCAGTGTTGAATGTGCATTAAGATTTAATGCCCCCAAACAAGCTTTCAGTGTTAGCCCACAGAGAGTGTCAGCAGGGGCTCTGTTTCCCTCCCCCGTTCCTACTCCTCCTTCTCCATCTCTCTCTCTCTCTCTCTCTTTCTGTCTCTCCACCGTGTGAATCAGAAATAACACACAAGCTGAGGCGAACGCCACCCGCTTTGGACTGTTTTTCCGCACACTGCACCTTTTACATGGTGTCACGCTTGGACCAATCAGGACGCATCTCATCACTGCCCAGAGGGGTACTCCACATGCTGCTGGAGAGTCGGCATGCACATGTGTCAGGCGACCTACCCACCAATCACATTTGGCCCTCTCCGTGGGCAGCGCGGCCATCAGGACAGGGTCACACTGCCGTCTGACTGGCGCTGGCCTTTGAATCAAATACACACACGTTAACGCTCCTGCTGCTGGTCTCAAGGCCTCACACTGGCCATTAACGTCATTCTAACCCATTACTCCATGATTTCCTCAGCTCCATGGTTACCCAGACATGCTGCCATCCATACATACACACACGAGGACTGCTAACAAGAACTGACACTAGCTGCAATGCCATTAACCATAGAAATGTGCAAAGTGGAAATACAAAAATTAATTTACTTAATGGAAACAAGGCAGTTTTGATAAGTTTTTGGTCTAGGACGAGGTGGTTTTTCTTCCGTAGATGTATTTAGCAAAACTGCAATGGAAACACTGTTTTTACATCACGAGTTACTACTAGCGAAAACCACGACAAAGACGACAGGAAATAGTAGGAGGATGAAAGTTTTTGTTTTTTCCCTCCCAAGTTGTGGCTCTAACACCTGAATAAGGTGTTAGAGCCTTATTCAGGTGTTACACATGTTGATTTTAGATCATTTTTTTCTATGCATCATAAAGTAAAAACCTCAACAATTATGTTTTAATTAT
This sequence comes from Poecilia formosa, assembly GCF_000485575.1. NCBI lineage: Eukaryota > Metazoa > Chordata > Actinopteri > Cyprinodontiformes > Poeciliidae > Poecilia > Poecilia formosa. The sequence goes on along the minus strand of NW_006799943.1, from coordinate 2,212,950 downwards.
ATTTATAATTCAGCCATGATGTCAGCCACTGACATCATGGCTGAATTATGAATATATCTCATGTAATTGTTTACATTCGTCGCTGCCACAATTTCTAATGACCTATCGCATGAACAAGCTTATTCATGTGATTTTTAATTGTATTTATTATTTAATGGAATCACAGCAATTGTGAAATTGTAATTTTTTTTTACCAGTAGAATATAAACAAAGATTTTCACACATCCATAATAGAAACACAGCTCCAGGAAACGTGGCTTTCATCTTGAACTTCTCTCGCATGTTTTTCTCTGAAGCCGTTAATCAGAGGAGTTGTCCCCTCTGCATTTACCCATTTCGTTTAGACTGTCCTGTTTTACCAACAGGGTGTAAATGATTAAGGCCAGCAGGCCAGGTGGATGAAAATGAGGGAAAGGCATGGCTCTGCTGGGATGGCCATTTCTAAGAAAATCTGACTAAAGCTGTTTAAATATAATTAAAACATAATTGTTGAGGTTTTTACTTTGTGATGGATAGAAAAAAATGATCTAAAATCAACATGTGTAGAGCCACATTCAAACCGTACCAGTCAGAGGTTTATACTTTCTTCATCAACTTGAAAGTTGTACTTCAGGCTCACAGTGATGAATTTGAACTGTTCTTTTTCCAAACTTATTCTAGGCTTTCACTTATCTACATTGGTCAGAAATCACATGTTGTAGGCTTATATGCATACAGTTTTTCTATCAAATGTTTGTTCCAGTGGCCTACAAGCTTATGGTATAATACTGACGATGTTTAGCCACTTGTTTTGTCAGAAAAGGCAGAGTTCTATGAAATTGCCTGGTTTTCTAGCTGTGTTTTAGTCATTGCCTGTTAGTTTTTAAGAGCTAAACTCAGGACCTTAGGAGCCGGTGTTTGACTGTAAGAGCCAGCGCCTTTGGGATCAGCGTCCATTTGGAACACCTTCTTTTTTTCCGGTTTTCAACCCTCTTGGCTTTTGTTTTCAGGTGAAGCAGAAGAGTTAGGAGGTACGGTGAACCTCCAACTACGTCCGGTTCCACATTTTGCATATTCACCTGTTCACAGATTTTTCTTTGGAACGTAACTCCAAATAATTCCCAGAAAATTAGCCTACTCACAGTATTCAACAGATTAGAAAAAAATAATGCATCTTGAGAAGCTGAAGTGCCTAGCAGCAATGCTACTGACGTGCTAATGGTTGGCGTTCAATCAAGAAGCACCACTCGTGAGGAAGACTGTAGATGTTACCTTCTCCAGTAGAGACGAGATGGTTTCCTCTGAACCCATTGATGCATATTAAGGTATATTTGACATTTGAACTATTAAAATAGTCAGTTCTAAGCCTTTTTAGATGAGATATTTGCTGATTTTAGCTATTTGTGGGGCTTGTAGTCCATAGGTCCATAATACCAGGAGTCCACTGTAATCCAGCTTTGTCTGCTTCAGCAGCCCCACTGCTGACAAAAACATCCTCAGCATAATCCTCTCACTACCGTGCTTGTCAGCTGGTGTAGTTGTCTTAATTTAAAAGATGCTCTTCCTGCTTTTGTGTCCAAATTGCTCACATTCCAGTCTTGTCTGACCTTAAACGCTTTTCTTCAAAAAGGCAGAAACTTGTCTTAAACAGGTTGATATAGCATTTCCATAGTTTGGTGCTCCAGACATTTGAAAACTGGTTTTGGGATGGATAAAACGGAGCAAGGTTAGGCTTCTGGAATGGCGCAGAGGCCAGCCCTACTGAATATTCATATCTTAAGAGTAGAAAGAGCTTCCTTGCAATCTTAGGGGTCGTTGAATTGATGCTGACATTTTACATGATGGTGACATTTAGTTGCAGAAAACATGGATTCAGTCAAAAAGAGGTAGTTGGCTTTCTTTTATTACACACATGTGACCTAAATTAAGAGGGAACATGCATTAAGTGGTTAGATTTACATATCCGTACCACAAGTTCCTGTTTTTAACATCTAATTAAGCCAACGATATAGCTTAAATTAAAATCAGTTTGAGTTCCCCAACCAAAAAAATAGTAAATGTGTCCATGTCTTCTGACTCTGCTCTTTCTCTTTCTCTCTTTTTTAGCGCGCTAAACCAGAGCAGATGGCGTTCACGGCACGGCGCATGCTCACGCTCGCTAATCGCGTCTTTGCTGGGCCGCCGGCTTGTCTTCTTTCGTTCTCATACTGCGGTGACTTTACAGTGGCAACCGTCTACCCCTCCTCCATGCCTCTGCCGCCCTGCATCGCAGTTCACACCATCTTTGTTTCACTTCCAGTAATTCTGTCAGTCATTCATAAAACCACAGAAACAAACGGCAAAGAATGGAGGCCAGCGCGCTGAGCGAGAGACGGAGAGAAACCGAGCGTTTGTATGCGAGAGGGCACGTCGTGTGCTGTCTTGCTCAGGCAGAAGTTGTTGGTGGTGGTGGTGGTGTGTGTATGCGTTTGTCCGTGTGTGTGTGTGTGTGTGTGATGTTGTTGAATAAGATGCTCAAGAGGGCTTGTTTACCATTCTGCTGCTGTGAACTTTGAGAGGCTGACTGACCAAACTCTCCTAATTAGTTCCTATCAACTCCTCTTACACACACGCACACACACACAGCACTCTCTAGAAGCATAACAGCAGCCACTGGGGGTCATTGTTCCCCATGACTCCATCCTTAAACTTTCTTCGTTCTCCACATCCTGCTGCTGTTTGGTGGTGAGGGTTTGTTTGGTTGTGTTTAAGTCAGAGGTTCCTGCTGTTACCTTGCTCTCTCTAATAGCACCAGTGAAAGTCAGTCACCCGAACAAATGAAGGAGATTGGGATTATTTATTTGTGACTGTTTATCCCATTTAACACCTTTTTGATTCCTCTGAGTAAGCGTTCTGACTGTTTTATTCAAAGAGGTGTGTCGTCGTCTCCTCTTTTTTCTTTCCCCTCCATGAAATCTCCTTCCCTCATCTGTGTTTTTTTCTCTCATTGAGATGCAGAGTCTCGCTGATCTCCTCCCCTCATTACCTCTTTGTCTCAGTCTCCCATGCTCCTCTTTTCTCTGGTTTGCATTCTTCTCCAGAGCAGGAGCATTGACCGTCTTTTGATGGTTTCTCTCTAAAATAGCTGCCTACACTCTTCCCATTTAATTTTTAAGTTTGCTTGTTGGAAGTTTTGCTTGTTTTGTCTGTGACTTTTTCTAACAAATTATGAATACGTAACTGAATCTGGCCCCTCCACCTTCTTCAGACAAAACTAAATTGATGCCAAATGTTTAGGCAGCAAAAATATTTGTTTGTGCTGCTGTTAATGTTTGAAATGACATCAAATGTTGTCAAATATCATCAAATGTAGCCCCGTATTTACAACATCAAATACATTTTGTGTTGGTTAACTCGGCTACGGACAACTTTAGCAGCACAAAGTTAATTGATATTGATTTTGTTGATGTGGGTGGGGAGGGCAAGTTGTTCTCCGGTGTGTTCTGGAAACTTTTTTTTATCTTAAATATTATAAGTGCACAAATGAATATTTTGCTGCACAAATGTGGCACAGTTGACTGACATTGTATTTAGTTTGATTTTCTAAATGTGGTGGGGCTGGTTGACCTTTGACCTCTGGAAACATTTATTAATTTCTTTAAATTAGACATTTTTGCTGCACAAACATTTGACACCAATTAGGTTTGATTTGAAGCGGAGGATGGAGAGCTACACTCAGGTGTTATGCATCAGCTTTTACCTGCCTTTTTGTGTTGCTGTGACAACCAAAATATTGATTTCAACTGTTGGTTGTTGAAGCAACACAAAACATCCTCCAAATTACTAATAATTTGCTGTAAGAAAATGTGGTTGTTGAACAGATCGCATTTTTTTAGTTGGAACAGGTTAGTTGATCAGATTTAGGTGTTTTTATGTTTATTTAACCTTAATTTTTTATTTTTTTTATTTTATTTGTAACGACCAAGACAAGTAAACCGATGCAGAGTGGTTTAGCTACATTGTTTAAAAGTATTTAATGGGAATATGAGTATGCAGCCAGTTGAACCTGCTCTTTGGCCTTTAATGGCGTTTAACCCAGTGTGTGTCAGTAGTACCTGAATTTAGACTGATTCTTGCAGTTCTGCAGGTGTATTAGAAGTCCATGCCAGCTAATAATGGCACTACCACTTAACCTCCGACCCTGAAGGCCAAAGTACTTAGTATACCGTGAGCATATGACGGCTATTGGATTAATGCCTAATCCGTGGATGTACTAAAGCTCGTTGGGTAAAGAAACCAATCCTCACATTGCCCTGGTTCAGGAGTAAGCATCAGCTGGTTGCTGGTGTCAAGGCATGCCAGGGTTTTAAAAAGTCAGGCGTCTTCAGTGATATTTTCTCTACAGTGTAAGTTCCTCCTGATAGAGATGCCAGAAAAATCGTCATCATTTTCTGCATGGAGGACAGAGTAACACAATCATGCCTCTCCTTTAACTAATACTCTTTCCTCGCTTGCAACAAAGATGAATGTCACAGTTTAGAAATATACATGATGTGGAAACTGGAAAAACACCTCTTGCCCGTTAAAGGCCTCATCTCACCTTATTTTTGGTGGTAGAATAAGATTTTGACACTTGAGGAAACGTTAGAGTGCTGCGTTTGAGGAAAAAGAGCAGAAATGCTCCACGCTTATGGAAATAGCCAAACCGGGTCACCAAGAATATTGGCTTCCTGCTCACGAAATGGCAAGATGGAGTGTGATAGGAACAGTAATTCATAACACTTCAAGAATTTTTAGAGATATTTTACAGAGACGACATTGATACTGTTGTCAGGATACATAAAGTGGGTGCAGCACTGCACATATGAGCCACAACAAGAGGCAAAGTTTCCTGTACCGAGCAGCTGATACCTGCTCAGACTGGTATGTTGTGTGTCGTTGGTTTCATTTTTTTAAATATATAATGCTAGATATGATGAGTTTGGACAAGATCAAGAAATGATGGTCTTTAGTGGCTTCATGATAAACCAGGTGCAGCTCAGAGATCAGAACTATAGTTCATCTTTTTTATCTGGTTCACACTCAGTTCGCCTCATCACCTGTTTAATACAGAATACTAGTATTATACAGTTTCTATGTAACAAGAGTATTTTTTCATTGTTTCCCTGACTCAGTTGATCTTTTGATATTGAGCCAAACTCATCTAAATTTTAGCCTCTTTGTTTAATCAAAAATTAATACCACTAAAAACAATTCATTATGAAAACTACAGCCAAACTGCAGATTTGCGTACAATGGAAAACGTAGATTTAGGTTAGTCTGCGAGAAATAATGTCAATTTATCCACATGCTTTCTTTCAACCTCATCTTGTGTTATAATGACTTTATATTCTGATACATTATTTAAAAGCAGTTTAACCTGTATATCTGTCCACACAAATGAGCCTTCCAGGAGCCATGTTTAATTCCCAACAGGAAGCCATTGTTGTTTTGAAATGATCTGATTGGCTGACACAGGCTTTAGTTTTGCGCTACAGTGCCCCCCCTATGGGTTTGCCATTTTTTAAACAACACTCAGGATGGTTTTGTGTGGATTCACGTGGAAGAAAGCTTTTCCGAAACCAATTCTGTGTGTATGATATATATTTTTTTCTCAAGCAATGTGGCAGACATATGTGACAGACTGGCGACCTGTCCAGGGTGACCCCGCCTCTCGCCCGGAACGTTAGTTGGAGATAGACACTAGCAACCCTCTCGACCCCACTAAGGGACAAGGGTGTATGGAAAATGGATGTATCAATGGATGTGGCAGACATATTCATGCGCACAAAGTTTTAGAGCTAGTGGTGAGGTTTTCCATGATTTTTTTTTTCATGATTTACTTGATTTTAAATATTTCACAAGTCCTTAATCATAACAACTGACAGCCTGATTCCAACTTTAAAACGACCCATCACCTAAATACCTAAGTAGTAAAATCAACTTTAAAAGCTTAAAAATCACTCCCCAAGTTGGCCCTTATAAGTGTAGAAGTGGGTGTCCAAAACACACAGAACCAAATAGCAAGCCAGGAAGCTAACAGATACCAACTGACCATGTGTTTTAGGTTTTTTTTTTTTCTTTACAATCAGCTTTCTCTGGATTGCAGCTCAGCCAGTCGCGCTCCCCTTCACTCCTTTTCTCATCACAAAGAGAGGCTGTTTTACGAGGTCTGGAGGCTGTAAAACCTAAGGGCTGTAGTGAGGAGGTGGAGGGGGCATAGAAGGCTGTCAAAGGAGATGTAAATTACACAAATAAAACTGGCACTGAACTACCCCCCAAAAGAGAGACAGGGACCAGGCAGGATGGGTCTGAGCATAGGGGGCAATGAGGAAGAGAAGGGGAACTGAATATTTACCGTAACTTCAGAGAGCAGAAAAGTGGGGCAGACAGCAGGATTAAAGGGAAAAAAGCAAAGGTCAGAAAATAGAGAATGTACAGAGGAGAGGTAATGAAAGTGAAGAGAAGAAAGCGAAAATATATGTGCAGGAACCTCACTGACACCTCCTCCCTCTTCCCACAGCATTCCTTCCCTCCATCCTGAAGCTTAGTTAATGGCCAGTGTTGTCATCCTTGTGCATTTATATAACGTGGCGAAGCTGGTGCATGTGAAATATTGATCAACTGGAAGCATGAGCCTGCGAACAAGCTGTTCTACAATCCATCACAATGGAAGTTAATGCCACAGAAAATGTAATAAAAAAAGAAACCAGCCTAAGAGGAAGAAGGAAACTGTCACAGATCACTTGGCTTCAACTGCGCCACTGTGAAAAAGTATTTGTCCCTGCCACGGGTTTCTGGTGTCATACTTAGGGCACATACACGCCAGCCCTGTTTACTCTTCTTTAAATCCAACTCCAGTTTGTTTGCCTAGAAAGTCCAGTTCGTTTAGGGAGGCGTGAATGTACAACCCAACTCTGATCCAAAACACCATCTCTGGTCTGCCTCTAAACCCAGGTCTCAGTTCGGTTGAAGTGAATTCTGGTGTGGTTTGAATGCATATGTAAATTCCAGCAGACCGGAGAACGCTCCAGAAGCTGAAAGTGGACTACAGCGCAGGGCATTCTGGGTAAATACAGCCAAAACAAATGCTAGGGCTAGCTACAGAAAAAGCTTGTACTCTTTTGCCAAAGATAAAAGATAAATCCTCCAACCACTAAAATTTGACACATGTCCATTTGTTTACATTTCAATAAAGAAATTGCGCTCATGTCTTCCTCAGAAAATTTGGTCATTTTCTTCAGTGGTTCTTTCTGCAGCGCCCCTACTGGTGAGGAGGTAAACAGATTGCTCAACACTTGGACTTTTTTCTACAACTAATAGATGTTGTCCATAAGGCAGTTTTGTACAAGTACATTATGGAATACTGTAGCTAGTGCGTACTAACACTAAAAGCAGCTGGTGTTTCGTCGTCACTGGCTGCCGAAGCTGCCATCGAGCCAAGGAAGTAGTCGTGTGACCAGTAAACCTCATGGTGGCTTGGCATGGCAGAAGGCAAAGAAGTTAAGTTGATTACACTGAGTTGTGGATTTCTTCAGTTGACTAAGCTGAAGAATGAAAACAAATAAGAGGGTTAGGTAAAGACACTGAAGAAAAACAACAAAAATTGTCAAATCGAGATGGCAGCTAATTTCTACAGCTAATTTTGAAACAGTTTTCACATAGGCGCTATCCCTTTTCCAACAAAAATAAATAAATAAATGTAAAAATTACCTACAAAATTATGTTTTCCGTCTCAAACATTTCAAGTTTGGAGAACATTTTTGTTTTCGTTGAACAAAGCACAATTGAACCCGTTTCTCCATCATATGTAATTGAGAAAATAATTTTGTTGCCAAGAGTTTTGAAAGCAAACAAAATTGTTGTATTGGAGAAAGTTTTTCTCTTGTCCATTTTTTAATTCAAGATCCTGCTCTAATAATTGCAGAAATTCTAAAACGTATCTGAGAAGTAGAAAAGATGAGCTGCACTTGTATGTACACAGATGTGCTGTGCCATTATGGGTCATTATTCCTGGAATCTTGTGTATTGTTCAGTTCTTGGAATTAAGTGCTCTCCTCCTCAAAAGAGAATTTTGCAGGCTAATTTTATTTATTTCAGAGTGAGGTACTTTTATAATTGCATTGGTTACCATGCCAGCATGTTCCCTTTGAATCCTCACTGAAAATTTTTTGCTAACATTCCAAAATACAAAACAAACCAATCCTTTCATAACTGCTTTAAGGACATTAGTTAATATCCTGATGAATGGCTGAGGACTGCAGTAGCCATAAAGTTCTTTCTCTTTGTATCTTTTTTTTTTTTTTTTTACCATTTCTTAGAACTCTATAGACCCACATTCATATCTATATGCACTTCCAAAATATCTGGGCTTATATCTCGGTTAGCTTGGCCAAGTGGCCTTGAAGGCAGCTAAACAGAAGTACTGTCTATTTAAAAAGTACCTTTTTAATCCTTATATGTAATATCGTTCAATATTGGTTTGAATAAAACAGAGGTAAGTTGGAATCAAAGCATCCCATCCTACCAAGTATCAGTATACATTGCTGATGGTTGGGATGTTCTGGATTCCATTTTTCCAGCTGATACGGATCATTTAAGCAGATATAAATTGCCTCTTTGAAAAGAATACATTAATATGCTGTTGCTAGGGTTGCGAAGGTTATTTGCATTGAGTATCTAGCATCTAAAACAAGCAGATGTTTATTGTTGTCACAATTTGATTCTACAGCTACTGTCATTTAGAAGTACAGTTCTATTGACGGTTTTAGAACCAAAAATAGCATTTTTGGATCTTATTTACAGGTTTTTGTGTTGTTTCCTTCAGTGGTTCTTAGTGCAGCGCCACCACAGGGGAGGAGGTAAACAGGTTTGTTATAGGGTTTGGTTTGTTTGACAGTTCATCAAAAATTTTTGCAAATGTTGCAATTTTGGCCCTCAATTGAACCAAGGGTGCGTTCACACTGCAGCCTGAAGTGACTCAATTCCGATTTTTTTGACGTAATGCGACCTGTATCCGATCTTTTCATGGCAGTGTGAACAGCACAGGTCGGATTCTCTTTCGAATCTGACCCATATCCAATATGTATCCGATTCAAATGCGACCTAACGTTCACGTCGCATTCATCCGAACTGAACGTCACTGTTTCTCAACAAATCTCACTATTCTGCGTCCTGATACGCGCAAGTGGGAAGAAAAACAACAACAACCATGACGGAATATATGAGGATTAAGTTGTTAATATGCTGCTCCGGCCGGACAACAACTTCAAATATGTAAGCTAAGCTCCACCCTTGGCCTCCATGTTTACTTCCGCAAACACTGAGCACTTCTTCTTTTTATGGCGGTTGGCAGAACACTGAGAACGCTGACGCTATTGCGCCCTCTACTGCGCATGCGGGACACTTTCAGGTCGTTTGCCCGTTTACACTGCAGAACGCATACAGGTCGCATTTACTGGCAGTGTGAACGGCCCCAGCAAAAAAATTGGAATTGCCAAAAAATCGGAATTGAGTCACTTCAGGCTGCAGTGTGAACGCACCCCAAGTCTCCCAGACTATCAGATGTGAAAACACCTCTGGTCTGAATGAGTTTGACAGTCAATGTGTTTGTTTTCATGTAGTGTAACTCTTGTATGCTGTGACCTCACTCTTGGTTAACAGTGTGGTTGAATACCCCCAGCTACAACACACTGTACTGCTCTAGATCTTAACTGTATCCAGTGGAACACATGGAGATGCTCTTATCCCATACCTATCTACAAGCCAATAGAAATAAACAATTTTAGAAAATATGACAAAGAAAGGGCAACAAAAGCAAAATCTAAATACTTTTTTTGTTGTTTTGTGAGTGAAACTCTGGCCTTTAAACATTAATGTCACTGATTTTGCCCGTGGCTGAGCGATATTGTGTGGCTATACTGTAGGTCGCTGAACACACCCTTGTTGATGTGTACCGCTCAGCTCTTTTGCCAGATGACTGGGTTTTTGGCACACACACGAGGGTAGAGAGATAGAGAGGTGTCCGCGGCCCTTTGTTATCTCTTTGCTGGAATGATCGTGTACCTGCATGCAGCTGATGGTGGGATTTGCGACGGTGGGGGAAGCGCCTGAAACAGCCGGGACGTGGAAAGCAGGAATGCGAGCTGCTGCCGCTGCTGCTCTCACTGATTATTTCAACACTCAATCGGCTTATGTTTAAACAACACATTTATTGCATCTTGTCAGATCTGTGGCTTTGCACATTAATACTCACTGATTTTTTTTTTTTTTTTCCATCAAACAAAACCACATTGCCTTGCAAAAGTATTCACACCTCTGGAGCCACTTTACAATGTGTCACATTAAAAACCACAAGCTAAAATTACTTTTATTGGAAATTCCTGTGAGAAACCAACACCATGTGGTGAGGACTTGTGAAGTGAGAGGAAAATGACACATGGTTGGCATACACTCGTGTTGTCGTGCACCACCGAAGTAATGCATTGTGGTACCTGCATGTAAAGCTGCAAGAATCTCAGGGTGAAGCCAGATCTGTGGACATTCTTTCCTGTTGTAAACAGCAATTTTCAGATTCCTCCATAGATTCTCCATTGGATCTAATCTTTGGGTTGTTGTCCTGCTCTAAAGTAAAGATCCGCCCCTGTATGAAGCTTTAAACCTGATTTCACCCCACAGCATGATGCCTCCACAGTCGTGTTTTACCATGTGGTGGTGTGTTGACGGTGTGGCAGCACACTTTTTTTAAGCTTTGCCACCATAAAGATGGAAATTCCTGGATACGCCCCCAACATTCGCCTGCAGCAGACAGATGGGTACTGGTTGCTTTTCGGTTCACCCACCTTTTTCCAACACAAGCGGATGTGCGTTTGGTGGCTGCTTGACATGCAAATTATTTCTAGTTATCTGCTTTTGTTTTTTTAGTTGACCACCTTATGTGTCACTCCAGATGAATATTGATGTAAATTATTGTGAAATACAGTTGAAAAAGCAAAAAGCATCAGCTTTATGCACATTTATGGTGGCATTGCTGTCTTTTATTGTGTTGTATCGTTTCCCTGTGTAACTGGGTGTTTTTGACTGTTTGCATGCTCGCTCATACTTAACAGGTTATTTAATGTGAATTTCTATTTAGGACAGATGAATGTCAGCAGATCCATTATCCTTTATCTGAACCCCTCAGAGTGCAGTGAGGAGGGGAGCAAGACGGGATGAATGAGGATGCTTGACTGGATGGATGGATGGATGGATGGATGGATGGATGGAGCTTTAGTGTCCTATGACACACTCCCGTTAACTGTCACTTTCTGTCCTTTATGAATTATTCACAGCCAGTGTCTTTGCCTCTGCGCTGCCATCGCTAGTGTTGGATAAACCTTAACGGCTCTTGGTTGAAGGTTTGGTTTCCACATAGAGGAAACTGTCGGCTTCAGCATGTGTTACAGGTGCTAAGTTTAAACGTTTATTGCTTACAGGTAAGCAATAAGGTTCTGTGAAATTTTGTATGTCATGTAAGACCATTTAAATGTATTTTTGTGATACACAATAAATCGGTATTAGCATTGGTATTGATCAAATTTAGTCATTTTTAACATATTGTATCAATCTGATAAATAAAACTAAGATGTCATATTGATTGATACATTTTTGCTGCGTGCGTTTCTGGAGGGTGTTGTGGTCATGTGACAGTCATAGTGATGCAGCAAAGGATTGTGGGGCATTTAAGTGAAAAAGAGAAGCAATAAAGTGGGGTTGTTGTCTTATGATGTCAAAAGGTAAATATATGTAATATCTGTAAATATTGGTAATCAGTCGTAGCAACAGTATTAATATCAGTATATTGGTATTGGGCCAAATATTTATGCCGGTGCATCCCTAAATATTAATATATAAATATATGTTTCAGGAAGGTAAAGATGAGAACAAGCAGACTAAAAAGCACTTCCTCTTGTTTCCCTGAATACCTAAACCCTGAAAAATCACAGTTTTTGTTGTTTCTAATATATATTTTTTAGATTTGTTTTAAAATACTTTTTGTTTCCCCAAGAGTTGCTATTTTTTAAAATTCATTATGCTTTTTTCTGTTTGTGATTCTGATATAAATGTCAGGCTACTGTACAGAATGTCCATGTACTGTACAGTCAGTGTTCTCAATATGTGGTTGGGGGTTTTGCATGAATTGCTGCATTAATGCAGCGTGACATGGACGCTCTGCTGAGGTATTCAGGAAGCCTGCACATCTGCTTTTGTCACACGTTTTCCGTCTACTTAATATGCTCGTATATGATTTTCAGTGAATATGATATTCATAGCAACGACCCTTTGTGACTGTCCTTCCTTGCTGAGAATGTCGATGGAAAATTTTCCAGTCAGTAAGCTTCTCCGTGATTCTGTGAGCCCCGATAAAACATTTCTGTGATATTGATGAAAACTTCAAAACTACTAGAAATAAAAACTTTAAATCCATCACTCTGGGTGGAAAACTGAATATTGTCGCTTCAAGTTGATGTGCTGGTGGAAAAACAAAGCTTTTCAACAACATCCCTGTCGATGTAGGTGCACTTGTGCTTTTTAATTTGGGTGTTTATGATCAAATCGGACAAATTCACAAAAGTGACGGACGGTCCCGGACTCGCTAGCGTCATTATCAAGACGTTTGCTGACGTCCGTATTCAGGGCACCGAGCAATCCGCGTGGCGCTGTCACTGCACACGCCAATCTGCATGCACATATCAAACATATTGCTGTCACTGGTTTTGCAACATAGGGAAGTTGCATCAAGTAAGGGGAAGTGTAGAAACCATCGGTTCTCACTGCGTTTTGTTAACACCGCTTTACTGTACGTTACCCTGCTGTCTCTCTCTGTTGGGTTGAAGTTAACACATGTATTATTGCAAAATCGGTGTCAACATGTGTGGCGGTTACACAATGCGTGAAGTGGAATGAGCTCACACCCTTTCGGTGGATCATTTTAGCTGTTTTATTTGGTGGACCAGCACATCCAGCATTCACCGTATCAAAGCCGGTCATCAGAGCTCAGAACTGCTTTTCCTCGGCTAAAGTGCTCTTAATGGTTTTAACGCAGAAAACAGCAGCCTCCTATATCGCTTAAGTATTACACGTGGCCCATTCAGAAAGCATAAGCAACTCCACTTCACCAGTACGTTTAAGCACAGACGAACATTAGCAGGTATGTGCTACAGGTTAGAATAACAAAATTATTCAATTTGCCGTGAGGCGACTTACGATCGAAAGTGATTTTCTGCTCAGAGGAGAAAAAGCAGGAGGAGGGAAGGAAAGATGGCAGCGATGATCCGCACACTGAGGCGGGGTGAGGGAGAGAGGCCGGCTGCTGGCCAAGCAGGTTAGAGGTGTTGGTGTTAACGTCTGCCCAGGTGCATAGAAACTACTCCAGTGTACAAACACACTGCAAGCGCTCCTCTTCTCAGGCTGTAGCAGCCAGACACGTGGCTGGGCTTCCTTCTGCAATATGAACCATTTCTTCTTTATTACCACACACACAAATATCAAATGCAGACCTGGACAGAATTGTTGTGGGTGGGGGTGGGGGGGGCTTATTGTTAAATCAAAAAAAAATTTAAAGAATTATTCAAAATATAATTTTACAAAAATTTAATTTGATTTTTGAACATTTTGAATCTATTAAGAATTCCCTGACTAGACATTGCAATTTTCTTTAGAAATGATTTTTTCTGCACCTCTAAGTATTTCTCACAATGATCTTTAGTTTGCCAAAAACTTTCCCTGTTAGAAAAACAGGAAAATCCTACCATTACAAACATAAATACACTGGTCTGTTTTGCAAATTCTTTAAACAGGTTTGCTTGATAATTATGTAGACATATCCTGAAAACTGTTATTAATATAAATATTTCTAATATTTCCAGGATATTTTGAGTGATTCCTGTTGGACGCTGTCAGAGCGCTAATGAGTTTTATATCATTATGCTTTTATATCAGCATAATGATATTAAATGTTACCAAATCAACACAAATGGTTCACCACACTAAATTAACTTTTTTTCCTCCACTGTATAAATCTGCTCCATCTTTTTCTTCAAATTTTTCATTGTCAGATTTCACTACGGCAGCAAATAATGAACTTTTTTGATGAGTAACTTGCGTCTTCATTTGATTTTGTTCATAGAAATTAAACTGAGCCTACTTCAAAATGGAATGTCATTTCTCTGTGATTATAAGTTAAAAAAAGACTGAATGTTGACTCGAAAGATCATTTTTGTTAATTTTCAATGAGCTATCCATAAATCTGCACAAACACACAACTTTCTTACACACCACTGAAGCTTAGCTTGACGTTTTTCCAGGAGCCTTTTGGCAGCTCCGATAGAAAGACAGAAAAAGCTCTAGAGACAGTAGAGAGAGAAAGAAAAAGAGAGAGTGTGTGAGAGGAGGAGACAAAGGAAGAAAGGGAGTCAGAATGAGGCTCTCCATCATGCTGTCAGTGAGATGCAGCTTTAGCCTTAGTGAGGAATAAAAAGTGTTTTTAAAAGGTGCTGCAAGGTGCAGCAAAGATGAGTCGGATAAATGACTTCTCTTTTTCATTCAAGAGTCCACTAAAGCCCACAGGGTCATTGCTTACATGGATGTGTGTGTGTGCATGTGTGTATGTGAGAGGAGATGGACTGAGACAAAAAAAAAACATGTCTGCGAGAAAAGGAGGAGAAAGAGATGGTCTGCCTGGAGTTTGTTTGAGAATGCATGCAAAAAGCCAGACTTCTGACGTTTTTGTTAGCCCTGACACTTTAACATATGAAGTTCCTTTTCTGGCCGTTGTTGCTCTCCTTTCACCGCCGAGTGGGAAAAGTAATGTATCTCGGAGGGGGCATGCAATGTGGAACAATGGGCCAAAAATATTGAATACAGGCTGAAAAGGAGCATCAGTCTGAATGACAATAGGCCTAAAACTGGGGGTGAGGACTAATGATGCGGGGGGGAGAAGGTCCAGACTGATGATAGATCTCCACTGGTTAAATATTATCAGGATTCCTTTTTTCATGTAGCAACCCCCAAGCCTGTCCTGGTATCAAGCGGAGAATAGCAACATGTGAGCAGATAATGATTTGCTCCTCTGTGGCTCGCCCCCCCCCTCACCCCCATCAGCCTATTTACGTTCTTGTGAGACAATCTGTCTTACTGCTTCACCACACAGATGGCCCTGGTAGCCACAATAGCTACGAATCTGTTGACTGTAACATTTCACAAATTGAAAGTACAAAAAATACATTCACTTATTGGAAACACGCCAGTTTCAAAAAAATTCACATTTTTCGCTAAAAAGTTTTTGTGCAAGGATGAGGTGGTTTTTCACCAAAATGGGAATAGATGTATTTCGCAGAACTGCAATGGAAACACTTTGTTTGCATCATACAAGTCACATGTTCAACAGCTGGATGTTGCGACTGGTGAAAACGACAAAGTAGTAGGAGGATGATTAGTTTTTGTTTTTTCTCATAATGTGCAGGTGGCTCCACCAGAGCTCCCACAGGATCACAGCTCATAAAAAGTTATGTGTAATTCCAAAGTGTTGAATCTGTAGCTTCTAGCTACGGATTCGCTGTAAAATGGCCGACTGCAATTTCTCTAAAACACCACACATGTAGCCGCTCCCAAAGAGGCGGAGCTTGTTGCTCCAACCACTGAATAAGACATCTCCCCTGAGTCTTATGTAACTGTTTATATCCATTGCTGCCATGATTTTTAATGATTTATCACATGAACAAACTTATTCAAATCTGATTTTAATTTCATTTCTTATTTAATGGAAATACCGCAATTATGAATTTGTGTTTTCTCAACATTAGTGGAGCATAGACAAAGATTTGCGCACATTTGCAATGGAAACATCATGACTGCAAATGGGTGCTATCAGCCCAAAACTTAACTTTATTGTTCTACACGTTGAAGCTTGTCTGCAAAGAAAGATATTTAATGTTTTTATTTGAGCTTTTTAAAACAAGGCTGTATCTGTAGTTGTAGTTAAAGTTACATTCAGCTCAGTTAGTGTGAAGAAAAACGTTAATTTGTGGAGTTCAGCTTTCACACAACCAAATATGCATCAGTGTAGATCTGTTTATTGGAGAACTCATGGCATTCAGATTACATTATATGTAATCTTAATGCATATGAAAGGCCATGTGAGGTTGATGAATGTCTACACAAAGGACATGAGAGCAGAAAGTTTGACTATCTCTGAAATCCTCCCACAGCTTCTTAATTTCCTGCTGCTTGTGGTTACGATGAGTAAACCTTCACCTGCCTAAACAACCACAACACAGGGATGTCTGCCGTGGTACGACAGGGTAGACTAGTACAGCTTCCAAGGGAAGCTTGTCATAAAAACCTAAACAAAGGAATGTGAATATGATACTTTAAAAAAAAAAAACTCTGTAGTACTGTGGAGATTCAAGTAGATGAAATAAATGTTTATGGAGGAATGAAACTACAGTTTGGACAGATGTTGGAGTTCTTCAGGAGTTTGGTTCTTAGTAAGAATAACCTGGGCAGAGGAACCACAACTACCTGTGAATAGCTGAAAGACTCCCTCAAACAATGCTTAGAGCTGCCTTTTTTAACAGCTCAAACACCAAACATACCTTAATATGCATTAATGCACACAGTGGAAACTGTCTTAGCTCTGCTGCAGAAGCTAACATCCACTGTCTTACTCATCTCCACTGTTGGCTGCACAACCAGTCAGTGCCAAGCAACATGAATGCTGCTCTTCATGTTCCTTGCAAGCTGACATGCCAGTAGCATGTCAGCATTGCGCCGAGGTGTTTGGGGTTTTCAAGCTGTCTATTCTTTCAAATATTATAGATGAAAACATCCACAAATAGGCTAATTTTCCCTAAATATTTTGGAGTTCCACAAAAAATTTGTGAAATACTGAACTACTGTGTAATAGCTTGTGTGTGGCCAGTCTTAGCCAACTAAGGCACAAATTAGATTCCACTTATTCCCAATCCTTACCTTTCTTAGCTTAAAGTTTGTGGTTACAACCACAAAATTTAATTTATTTGTTGGAATTTTATGTGATCCACCAACACAAAGTAATTCAGAATTGTGAATTGAAAGGAGGTGATTTTCAAATTTGTTGTGAATTTGTACTTGTTTAGGGATATCAGAGTAAAGGAGGCTGATTGTAAACACATGCTGTGCTATTTTTATATATATAGAGAGATTTTTGTTTTGTTTTCATTTGAAAGCTTTGTGTCATTTTAAAAATTGTGCTGGATTTTTTTTAATATATCACAAATAATGTAGGAAAGTTATGAAGGAACCTTTTAGTTGTTTAGCGAATGTTCATGACATGCCCAATAGACATCTAGAACTTTTGTATTATTATGCTTGTATTATTGACTCACTTTATTTCTTACGTATGAATCTATAATTACATATTGAAGGCCTGTTTTGAAGTCGTGTGGTGGAAAATAACCAAATAAGTCTTCTCCATGACTCCACCCACACACACAAACACACAACTTGTTTATAACATGTTGAGAGCTCCTCCTCCTTTTCCCTCACTTCTCTGTTCTCCTCTCTCTTAATTTCTCAGTCTTCCTTTGCACCATTCCCTCCTCCTGTTTGCCTCCCCAGGTCTGAATGAGGCAGATCCCCATGCAGTGCCTCCCCCCACATTCCCCCCTGGCTTTTCTTCCCCACCTCCCCGTACAAAGCGGGGCAACAGGGGCCACAGAGGTGACTGTGGCAGAGGCATTTGTCATGCTCCGAAGCGGTGCAGTCTGTTGCTCTCCCGAGGGCCTTTGTTGTCCCCAGCTCCCAACTTGCTGGCTAAGCAGGAGGTTTCACATGTTTTATTAACATATGAACCTGCCCAGCATTTTGAAACACTTCACAATACTTCAGGGGTTGTGCACCAAACCGTGCGCAACCCATGTACGCTCAGAATGCATCAGTATGCAGCAAGTGAAATGCCCAGAAGAGCGAAAATGGGGTTTTTATGACAGGACGGAGTAGGATTAGAGCTGCATTAAAGGCGCCGCCACCCAGTGCCACAAAAACAAACACATCCCAGAATCAGACACTACACAACAATAACCCTGCAGTTTTTCAATTCTAGTGTGTTTCGGTGGGGGGGTGGCGGGCACGCTCAGTCTTTGTGCACCAGGCACGACAATCACCACACCCTGCCTGGCGCTGGCGTTGGGGGCACCACTCAAGCGAAGGTCATCCGCAGAAGTGTTATAATGCTTTGGGTTGGGCACAACAAGACTGAGGGCAATCCACTTAAAGCGAACCTCTAACCCCCCTCACTTCCTCTCAGATCCCCTCCAGTATCACACTTCTCAATAGAAATGAGCAAATTGGCCCTCAGCAGCACCTCAGATAATAAGGCGATTGAAAGCGGCGAGAGGCATTGAGCGGGGGATGCTCGAATCTTCTGCACAAGGCCAGGAAGTGCTCTGAACTGAGCCAAGAGGCTGAATTGAAAGCCTGAGACACACTTCAAGTGTAGATTAAATTTTTTTTAGCACTTAATGTGTGCTTCAGTGCTGCACTGCTGGAGATCAACTTCTGCAAACCATTTCTGATTCATCTAATGAGTCAGTTAGGCGGTTAATGATTGTCTTTCTCATTGTTGTATTTATGTTTCCTGAAATGCAATCTTTTTGCTCTAGTACAACAGGGTTTAATTTCTTAATTTTGGTTTAACTGACCAAAACTACACCCATATTTTCTGCTAAACAACTGTAGCCAACAGATTGGTCGCCGACATTTCAATAAGTGGTGCCTGTCAACCCGTCTTTGGATCCAAACGGTTCAGAAATATAGATGCTTCTGATAAATCAAATTGTTCTGATAAAACAATTTGAAGTCAAATTGTCTGTTCTGTCTTGGTGTACCTCAGGGTGACACGTTTGGAAAAGACACCACAGCAGCCCTGATAGGTGTCCCTCATCACTACAAACTGCTGAGTTTGTGGCCTAAAACACACATGTAGTTGGATACCTGGGGAAACAGACATATTTTTGTGTGTTCTGGCCTTTTATCCACACAGTCTTTTTTATATCATTAAAAATAATTTAGTTGAGGGGAAAACTTTGAGTGTGTGCAAGGGAAAATTCAGATTTATTACTGTGTGCGACCAGATATGTGCCAATTTATTCACATCTTTGCTTCAATACAGTTCCCAATCAACATCTTGTGTTTTTTTTTTGTTTTTTTTTCTTTTTAATTAAGGTTGTATTGGCTCAAGGGGCCTTTATGTAAGAGAGGTCAGGCAAGAAAATTATAACAAGAGAGGACGATGACATTGTGGCAAAGATCATCAGGCCAGGACTTGAACCTATGACATCCTTCAACCTATATATCTTTCCAAACAAAATAACTTCTTGAAGCCTGTTGATTCCCAAAAGGAAGTTGTTCTTGTTTTGAAGTAATCTGGTTGGCTGACATAGGTTTTAGCTTTCCACTACACTGCCCTCTATGGATTTTTCATGTTTAAAACAATACTCAGCTGCGTATTTGTGTGGGTTGATGTGAATGACAAGTTTTCTGAAACTGATCCCGTGTGTGTTTTCTTTTTTTTTTAAATGATGTGGCCGGTGCCATGTACAAGACCTCAATTTCTTTCATAAAATCAGCTTCAGTTTTGTTTCTGTGGACAAGTTACATTCCCTAAAACATTGTAGTTTTCAGATCTGTTCTATTTTACACCAAAATGGTTTAAGAAATTACCATTTCAAATAAACCAGTTACAATACTTATGCTTCTTCTCTCTTTGATAATATATTCTTCATTTTCCTGTTACTTTCAGGCAGCATTCAGCTACTTCATCATGCTTTTGTTTCTATTAGTGCTCTAAGTGCATCCAGAAAATAAGAAATTCTGGTAGTGGCTACTTGCTGTTCTCACGTCTCATTTAGCTTTTTCTTGTCAAATCATTTAAGTCCTGTTCCCTTTTCTCTTCTTTTTTCATGAAATGAACCTGCTGTCCTTCTGTATGTACTCCACGTCTCCCTGTTTCTGACAGCTAATGGGGGCCATTCCAAGTCTTGGATGGCTTATATGAAGATATCCTTCCTCTAGGGTAACATCCTTTGCAATTTTCTCTTGATTTGCTGAGTGATGGACTCTATTCAAAGGGACATAGTCTTAATGATCATTGAGGATATGGGCTTTCTAACTCAAGGCTGGAGAGCATGAACGACTACAAGGTATGCGTTACGCTAAGTCTCCTCCCCCCCTTCCTCTGTCTCCTCTTGCTCTGCCGAGGTATTTCCAGAATGCCGCCGGCCACGATGGATTTATGAGTGGGGCCATACTTTAGTAAACACCGATGGTGTGCAGCTTTGTCCTCCCCCCAGTGATATAGTGAAGGTCCCCATAAAAAATGGGAAAACCAGGTTACGGCCACCATAGAGCTCAGCTAAACAATAAAAGGCTTTATGGGCAGATATAGGCCTGTACCATAAATGCTGGAATCTGTCGTTGAAAAAACATTAAAGGGATAATGATTGGGAGGGGGGGTGGCTTTCACAAAGATGCATGTAGCCACTTAGAGTGGCTTTTTAGAGAGGGTAGACAGAGAGAGGACAGCAAAGCACCAATCTGAAATCTCCAGAACACTTTAACTTGAGGCTCTACAGTGGGTGTAATGGTGAAATTTCACAAGATTTATCGTCAGATGTCTTGCAAAGCCCTGATTTCTGTTGGCATGACTTCCCTTTTATGAAATAAATGTAAGCCATCGGAGCGCCAGATATCAAAGTGAGTGCTTTAAGTATACCTGAATTGCCTTCTTTTTCAATGTCAATTCACAAAGACTCGTGTTTATGGGTTTCCTAATCAGACCTGGTGATCACATTGAGTTTGAATGTAACAATGATCGCTGGGTGTCTGTTGCTTTCTGTTTGGTCTGTGGATCAGAGGAGAAAGTCACAAACCATTGACAGTCATCTAAACCGAGCTGCTGTTTATGTATTGTTGACTACTGGGCTGTTGTATTGATTTATTGTGAATCACTTTATGATTTTTATATCTTTAATGATTCTATGAGTAAATTTTCGAAGTTAAACTTGAACTAGACCCAATTAAAACCGTAGTACCGCCACAGACGATTATTGAACAGTTCTACCAAAGTGGGCGGAGCTAAGAGAGCAGGTTATATGGGGGTGTGGTCACTGCTGCCAACTTAGAAACTTCATTATTGTATTTAGTGACTTTTCATAACCTTTCACAAATATTTTTTTCAATAAAGCGTCTAGTGACAAATCTAGCTGCTTTTTTCTTTGGTGACATGTGAAGCACAGATCGCTCTGGAGGCATGTGTCTGAAGTGTTTTGTACCCAAACACGAGACTGTGACGTAGGCATCAATCAAGCTGTGACTTTGCAGCCAATCGGAAAATTTGACTGCAATATCCACCAGTCAACCCAAAGAGGGCAGCACCAAAACGGTTTTAGACCAAATATTGTAGAATTAAACTGATTTCAACAAGAATGTAACAGTTTGCAAAGAAACAAAAGATATCACCCTTAAGGACCAATTTAAACAGTTTATCTGCTAAAAAGTGGAGTCTTAAGTATAATTTCATTCTCAGAGCCAAGCATAGGTTTTTCCTAGTACAACTAAAGGCAGTACTTGTACACACACTCAGTGGCACCTATTTGAGAAACATTGTTTTAACCCTTAACTGTCAACCTCAGAACATATAGTTAATGGGCCCATGACATCATCATTGTGCACATGAAAGTTAAGGGATTAAAATTCACTTTATTATTTCATAAAACCTTTACTTGATTTATAAATAAAAAAAATTTTCTAAAAATATTGCAAAAAAATTGTTCCATCTCGTGCTCCATGAATTCATTCGTGCGGATCGTCACATGCACCACATTGGGTGGACTGACGGAAGTGAGGTGAAAGTGATGCACAACTGCATCTTGTTCTCGCAGGCAGGGCTCATTTCCCTCAGAGTGTTTCCTTGCTGTGGTGGAGAACAGCTGCCTGTTCAGGCTGCATCCCAGCAGCTGTGCAAACGAGATGTAAGAGGAAGAGAGGGGACAGAAAGGTTGAGGATCTTCATGTAGACCTGAAACCCAACTGTTGGTGTGTGTTGGGGTAGGAGTACAGTCAACCTGACCTGGACACTCAGTCTAGACCTGATCATGTCATTAGGAAGTTAGCGGTTGGGGTGGGGGTTGGAGAGGATTACGGCGCTAAGCATCACAATCGCAGGATAATGCCCTGGACGTGCTCAGAGCTTTGCATCGACACAACTCTTATCTTAGGTTCTCTAGCTGCCCAACTGCACACTTCAGATCGTTGCAGTGCTTCCCATCAGAAGGACTCTTCTGTTTTCTTTCCCCTGTTGAGCTTCTTTATTAGGTCACTGGGAAGGTTTAAGAAAGAAGGAAAGCTTTGCTGAGGCTTGTCCCAACTTTTTTTATCGTCTGGGCATTAGCCATCTGCTGGCACATGTGCAGGAGTGCTCAGGGGGAGGTGTAGCGGTGTAGCGGTGGAGTGGAGCCTGTGTTTGTGTTGTAGCCACTAAGGCAGACAGGAACTCTAAAATTAGGTCCTGGCTATTCTAACTCTAACATGTCTGGCCTTATCTTGTCAGGAGGTGGCTTTTACCCAAGCAGAGTGTTGTCCTAGTGATACGGCAGGTCTGATCTGTTTTCTGTTTTCACATATCCCAGTAAAGGGGTCTTCGGGCAGCCAGAGCTCAGCAGAATTTTCCATGACTTTAAGGCAATATGATTGTGTTTTGATTTGGATGTCCACTCCAATAAGAAGTGCACTGCACAGGGAGCACTCATGGCTTTGGATTAAAAAAAAAACACACACAAAACAAAAAGACATCTCTGGAGTGGAGCAACATGAGGGTCAAGACATAGTTGATTGCAGATGTTGGTGGATTATCTCCAGAGTCTGCTGAGCATTCAAGTCAAATTCTCACTGATTAGCTTGACCAAGGTCCGTTCAGATTGTTTACAGCTCTGTGTCCGTTCCCAGAGAAGGTGCTTTCCCTCCTCCTTTTATCATGCACAATAATCCAAATGACAAAACAACCTATTGTTTGTTCTAACCTGTGGGCTCATCTCCTTGGGAAGGTATGGTGGGGTGGGGGAAGTGCTTTTTACTGCTTCCTAGCACCCGTGATTGGAGCAAGCGAGAACGAGAGTGGGGGCAGTAAAAATAGTTTGACACCCTCAAGGTCCAGCCAGCAATCTCCTCTCCCGCCCATGCCTATAAAACTCTTTGAATTCCCCTCTGAAATCCTGCTCCCTCTCTCTCCCCTCACCACTCTTTGCCTGAAACTCATTTACAGCTTTGCTCCAAACCAAGGACGCTGAGTTTGCCGCTTCTGGCATTCCTCAAGTCATTTCTCGTTACGTAACTGTGCATTTACATCCTGATGCCACACAGATCACGCCTTAATATCAGTTTGACTCGATTTTTATGCAGCTGAAGCTCCTTGTCTGTGACTCGGCTCTCTGCGACATCATCAATACACTATCTCATTCTCTCAGTCTTTCCTCTGGTAAAGTACTTTTCCATGTACTCAGGAGTGTGCTGCATGTTGATGCTGGAACAAGGGCAGCCACCTGCACTGGTGTGTTAATGTGCTCTGAACCTCTTGTGGTCTCTCTTCTCTTTTCCCCCCAGTCTTAACACAGTCATGAAAATGGAGGAGAGACCACTCACATCTCTTACCTCCTTTGGTTTTGTGGCACCAGTTGTCAAACATGTTGCTCGGCACATGCATAAATGCTTGATAACAGTGCTGTTAGAAATCCTAAGTTGTGGCCGTGCAGTTCATTGCCTTTCTAAGCTTTATGTGCTCGATTCAAACAGGAGTGTAAGAGAAGCAGGTTGACTTTGTCTTCCTCCTTCCACATTGTGTTGGTCCTTTCACAGAATGGGCAGAAATGGGCAAAAACGTGTGTTAATCCTGCTTTACAGTGTTGTTTGAAAGGAGCTTCTCTGAAACTGGCATGAGAGTACAATGACATACAACAGACAAAAACCTAAAGCGATCATAGCCTTAAAGATGGAGTTTATGATATGCTGCTCACATGTTCTGTGAATTTACTCCTAATATCCTGAACATGGACTGAAATTGTTGTTCATTTAAGCATTCAACTTTTTCTGCACCCTCTCTAATTTACTCCTAGTAAATATGAATAAAGTGTTCTAAAATAAGAAGTGTGCAATATTTCATATACTGATATGGATCTGATACTAAGTAAATACAGGAACAGTATCATATTGATACCAATACTGACAATTTTTATTATTTAGGTTTAATGCAACATCAAACTTCTGACATTCAGGTGTTTTTGTGGCTTTCCTTTCAGTTATTTTATTTAAGCCTAGGATAGAATTTGGACAAAGTTTAGAAGTGTCTACAAAATACTTTAGGAATATATAAGGCGTATATAACCTTAACTGTTCATTAACTGGTGTTGAGAGGTTAAGAGTTAAGAAGTTAATACAATAAATAGAAAAAATAAAAAAACAAAACTATTTTGTGTGCATTTTTTTCTAAATAAATAAAGAACAAAAACTTAATTTGTGAGCAAAACAAAAATCTTTTTCGAGGTAGAGTTGAGAAACTATGATGCAAAAATAAAATAAAATTTCAAGTCCAAATCTGAATCTAAAGTGTGATACTAATTTTACCAAACTAGTATCGATTTGATACTGATACAGACTTGTTGATATTATTGATACTTTGGATCAAACCGCTCACCTCCACCTAAAATAATTTATCTTGTACTGAAAAAAAGTGCAGATTTCAATTAGATTTTTATAGAAATCACTTGTTCCACAGTTATTGGAACAAGTGATTCCTAACGCTCCAAAAAAGATTAGCAATCCATTTGGTTCTGCTG
This sequence comes from Poecilia formosa, assembly GCF_000485575.1. Lineage (NCBI taxonomy): Eukaryota > Metazoa > Chordata > Actinopteri > Cyprinodontiformes > Poeciliidae > Poecilia > Poecilia formosa. The sequence goes on along the minus strand of NW_006799943.1, from coordinate 2,188,048 downwards.
GGGTATACACATGGTAGATTCCTATTTTGTCTCAAACGTTCTTCAAAGTGGTAAAGATGGCCCAACACTCCATCCAACCAACCCACCTGTGTGTTGATCTTCAACAGTCAGATCACTTCTTGCCTAAAATTTTCATTTTTCTACAGTCAGAGCAAGAATGAAAAAACTAAACAAGCATAGAGTGGGTGAGGGCTCAGTTCTGCAAGCTGAGGAGGATGGTAAAGAAAAGCTCACTGCAGCAAAGTGTGCCATATTCATAAGAGCGATTCATCTTAAGGCTTTCATGGACATTCTATAAGGCCTGCCAATAATAGTGGAGAATGCTGTAAATCTCTCTCTCTCTGAGATGTCTGTTAAAGGTTGGAGGGAAAAGACCTCCCTCCCTAATTAAGTAATGATCAACAGCCTGTTATCTGTCAGCTTGTCCTCTGCAATCACAGGGTATCACTCCAGGATGAATGCCATCCCCTTCGGAGAAGAAAACAGAGCCTGGAAAATTAGCATTTTCTGACAGCCATTACTCATCTGGCTAATCCTGTCAAGGAATGTGTGGCTATCAATGCAGGCAAGGGGTCGCCGTGGCCCGGGTCTGCACATCGCCTCTTATCAGGCAGGGTAAACACAGCGGAATCTGCATTAAATAAGTGTCACAGTCAGCTGGGGGCGGAGCAGGGAACCCCCTCCACTTACCCACCCGCTCCTCCCTCCTGCTAGTCTCCATTCTGATAATCTTTTTCAAAAGCTGGCTTGGGCAGACCCAGCTGTGGCCTGTGGCTCAGGTGTAGGATCACCGGAGGAGGAGGGCTGTTCCGTCAGCGGCGTCATTTACAACACAAGTCTGTCGGCTTTGTGTCCGAACCCATAATGAAGCGGACATTTGAAAAGGTCACTCTGTTGCAGTTTGTTCAGCCAAGCTATTCTGAAAAGCCTTTGTCCATGCTGAGATGCCTCAACGCGGGACATCGTGTCGCCTGTCAGGCAGTCCAGGCCTCGTCCACCTACAGTCATGTGATGCAGCTACGCATCCTCCAGACTTTTTTTTAATGCGTCTTGTCTGGCAGTATAGCATTCATAACTGTTATGTCAATTTAAGGCCCAACAGATTTACTTTCACAAGTGGAGCATTACAGCTTTATTAGAAGTTGCTTTGGGTTTATTTCAAATGTAATGGACGCAGAGGAAGATAGAATGGTGGGGCAGAGGTCTAAAGGGAAAGAGGAAGATAAGGGTAGAAGACAGAAGGAAGCATAAAGAGGACACAAGTCAACACCCTAGAAGTCTGCTTCTACACCTGCAGAAAGAGAAAACTAAGCAGAGGAACCACAGCAACAAACAACATATGAAGTAATAATAACATCAGTCAAAAGCTGTGATTAGTTGCAACTGCGCCCCAATTTAGTGTATCTGAAAGACATTCCCTAAGTAATTAAAAATGTCAAGTTTTTTTTTGGTTTTTTTACCAGTAGAGACGCACAAATCAGAATTTTCTGATTGATTTTCAATTAGATTTCTCTCCATAAACTGAAATACATAATTTATTCTTTTTTCCCCCCCGACTAGATTCTAGAGAAATCTTAAGAAGCTCTGATTTTGAGTGTGTAAAAGTTGGAGACATTTCTTCTTAGTGTCAGGATCATCTCTGATACTTCTTCTCTTCCACCGATGTCGTTTGTTATGCTTTCCAGCTGCGTTGTTCTAGTTCTAGTTTTGGCACAGAATCCAGTTGCAAGCATGACACTGCTTCATGCTAGCATGCCGAGTCTCTGCAGCGATGCATGGAATGCTACACAGTAAAGATGTGAAGAATAACAACAAAAGAAACAACGTGTAAACAACTTCCTGGACTTTCTCCCAGCTGTAAGCAGGCTGTGAGAAACTCGCCTGCCTCTCTGCCACCGGGTGACTTCGCCACTGTCGTTTGTCGGCGTGGCGCCGTGTGAACCGCGGCGCCTCCGTCTGCGGGGCCAGCGCTCGAGGAATGAGCACGGCGCCGTTACTCTGGGTGTACAACAAGGTGGGAAACCTTGAATAATGTGAGACGGGGAGCGAGCCGGAGAGGCGAATCCCAAGTCAAACCAGCGGGTCACCGGGAGGTGAGGCTCGCCTTCTTCCCTGGGTTCAGCTAAAGTTCAGCAGCATAGCATTAGGCAAATTAGCAAGACAAGAGTGTTTGGGTTAGAAGGGGGAAAAAAAAACATAGAGGTTTGGGAACTGATTGAAGATGGTAAGGAGTGAGGAACTTCCAGGAAAAAAAGTAAACATCAGAGAGATGCATTCTGCTGCAGCTTTCATTATACCCATAAACTCTGTGGAAAGATATGAACGACTAATTACTGCGCTTATATAACTCAATCATGTCATGAAAGCCGTTCCTATTTAAAGCCCCCGCTGCTGGGTTAGAGGGAGGGCCCCGCTCTGCCTCATTCAGGCCCTGCGTTGCAGAAAGGGACATCCATTGTCACGTCCCTGAAAGGGTTAAATATGGGCGGAGCGGCTGCATGAAAGACACGGAGGTGGTGGGGGGTGAAAAAGCCCGGAGCCCGCTGGAGGTGGAGCCAGATCCCCTCAGCTCAGCTGCTGCGCCTTGTCACATTTCTGCACAATATGATCGCCGCTCGCTTTGCTGTGGGAACAATTTCTCTCTCTGCAAACACGAAGCAGGCGGTGCAGCCGGGAGTCTGAGTGAGAGCGAAAGGAAGCCGCCGGGTTGCTGCACAGGAGAGGAGGGGACGGCGGTGGCTGGTGGTGGAGGGGGAAGCTGACAAGGAGTCCAGCCGCGGCGGATCGGGCGCTAACGGGACAACCGAGCGGAACCCAGCCGGAGGACGGACCGCAACTCCGCGGAATCTTAACGCCTCTGTCCCGGATCGGATTTATTTCTGCTCTGCTGTCTGGGATTTAATTGCGGTTCGCAGCGCGGACGGAGCCTTGTTTAAATGTTGCTCCGACTCCGATCGAGGCCGACCTGAGCGGACCGGACCGGACAGATCTATTTCTGCTGAACTTCCCTCGGTTCGGCTTGGTGTATTCTCTGTGGTTTTTTTTTCTTTCTTTCTTTCTTTTTCTTGGTGCTGCTCCGTCGGACACAATGCGGACTGCTTTTTAAAATCTTCTTCTCAAACGAGGTTGATGTCTTTTTTTATATTTTTTTATTTTTTATTTTGCTGCTGCTGTTGCGGTTTCTGCAGGAAGATGCCAGATGTCCAGATCGTCCCGCTGTGTTTGGATCTATCACTTTTCCCTCGATCTTGATGCCGTTTCCCCCCTCGCTTTCCCCTCCATCTGAGCCAATCTACCTCTGAGCACCGCTCCGTGTTTTCAGCGCCTCTCCCCGCCGCCGCCACCTCTCTGCCGCGTATGATGTACGAGAGCGTGGACGTTGTGGGACTGAATCCCAGCCCGAACCCGTTTTTAATGATGGATTATTACAACCAGAGCAGAGGATGCTTGATCCCAGAGAAGGGGCTGGTGCCCGGGGCGCCCCATCCTTACAGCACGTCCATCAGGAACCAGCACTGGAACGGCTCCAATCACTGTAGGTGTCCCCCCCTAACCTCCCCCTCCCCTTTTTATATTCCCTGCAACTTCACCTCATTCTTTAGGAAAAGTTTGGGGAATTTTAGTTATTTATTCAAATATGTTCCGTTTTGTCATGTTCCACGTGAAATACACACATGCCTGTTTAAAAGAAGACGCATCTTTTCTTGTGTATATATAGGCTCCATCTGACCTACTTTTCTGTTTCTTTCTGTTTGGTGCCTCACAAGGCAGGCAGCCTGCTGGAGTGTTTAGTTTTCTGTTCCCTCATCCTGAGAAACCTCAGGGAGCATGCTGCTGCCGCTCTGACCCCAGCCACTTTATCCCAGGCTTTTGCGTTCCTGAAATATGCTCTAAATTCAGCCAGTGTTTTGAAGGCCATGTAAGCCTTAATCAGCTCAAACTTCTTCTGCCTGAGTTCTCTCCGGGGTTCTCCAGTAATCTGGAGAGCTGCACCCTGAGCAGCAGCAGCCGCAGCCGCCGCCTGCCACTACCTGGACAGCACTGTTAGTAGTTTCTAGTCAGTTTGTGACTGGCACCAGAGCCGGCTCAAAGTTGTATGAGGCCATGAGCAGGATCTTGTTTTGGAGCCACCACAAATAAATATATATATATAAACTTTTGTATATTTCCATATTAATATAGTAGCTCTGTAAAGTGGAGCATACATATGGCATAATTTCTTTGCCGTTCTGTTAGTAAATATTGTATTTAAGCATTTCTTTTGTATTTATTTTTCAGCCTTTAACTCCATTTTGCATAGTTTCTCAAGATCAAAGAGCATCATCTAATGAAATAAAATCATTTGATCCTTTACTGAACCTACTGTCAGAAAACAACTTATTCTAAATAAGCTGTTTCTTGCTGATAGGATTGAGTCGGAGGTAGTGAGCTCTTAAAAAGTTGCAGGTTTAAAAACCGCTGACATTTTCCATCGCATGTTTCTAAAAGTTTTACTGCCATTCCAGAGAATGAGGCAGGAATCTGGCATTTTATTATAGGGAAACACTGCTCTGCCCCTCCCCCATCTGTTGCTGCGCACTGCTAATCATCTAGGCTATAAGAAACCCTGGAACTTTTCCTCTTGATTACTGGAAAGATGAATTTAATACAAGTTGTGAAACCAGTAAAAAAAATTAAAGCAGGTGACTGATGTCATATTCACTCATTTATTCTGTAAACACTTTGATGGTTTCCACACCTGGACAGTCTTAATCTGTGATTGTTGGCCCCTTTCTGTTTCCTTTTGACCCACATTCATTTTATCATGTTAATTCTTAGCTCAAAATATCCAGTTAAGTGGGAAAAATCTAATTTTTACTTTTGAATAATAACAACAGTAGTAATCCTGATGCATTTATTTATTATACTCTCCCAGATATGAGAGCATATGACAGAAGGATTCCAGGCCTTCTGTCATCTCTATAAATAGCATTTTAATATTTCATTGACTCAGATCAGTGATTTTTCTTTTGGCATGCATTACATGTCGGGGTTTTTTTTCTTTCTTTTTTTTTTTTTTTTTTTTTTGTTAGTCACGCAATAACCAGCAAGAAGCACGCATTTGCCTGGCTGATAGTCTCTCCGTTGCAATAAAACTAGCAGCAGCCATCCCATTATTTACTTCAAAGCAGCAGCACCACACAGAGCTTAATGGAGGAGAGTTCTGTTGTCTTTCACTGCTGTAGGAGCGTAAAAAAAAAAAAAAAGAGACAGGAATCTCCACAGGCTCTTAAGAGCCAATTTCCTCCCCATCTCCAGACTATAGGAACATGTGACAAAGAGGATATGTAGACAGGAATTTCTGATGTTTGGCAGCAAGAACTGAAAGCACCCAAAACACTTCTTTTTGTTGTTGTTGTTTGCGTTGGAGTCCATCTCCATCGTCTTCTGTCACTGCTTGTTTTTCCAAGTCAGATGAGATTAGAGTGCCCCCCCCCTCTCCACTAGCCCCCCATCCCCTCCTGACCGGAGGAGACAAATCACTATCAAAGCACATATCCAACGCGAGCCCAGATAGTATTTATTGAGCCGATCCACTAAACGGCTCTAGCGGCGGCATTGATTCAAACCATGTGAGCTCGTCTGAGGGGAGACGATGGGGGTTTTTGGCCCTGGAAGAGACCTCTGATCCCTCAATTCCTCATTGTTTTGCTCAAATGAGGGATAGCGAGGGGGGTTAGCGTAGCGGCTCTTTGCCTTTACTGCGACGGTGCAATAAAGGATTTAATGCACATCTAGAGGACAGAGGTGGGGGGACTGGGGGGGGACACTAACATCATCTGTTAGTGTCATCACAGCTCAGATACCTATAGCTGGGCTGGAAACCACACAGACAGAAGGCCGGATTGTTTTTCACTTTATTATATCAGAGATAAAAAAAAATAAAATAAAATCATAATTTGAAAAAAAGAGAACATCCGAGGCTCAGTAGAGATGAATGTTTAGAGTATTTTTTTTCTTCGTTAATTTAGACTTGAACTTTGACCTCTTGTCCACATGCAGAGATTCTTGGTCATTTGTCCAATAATGTAAATCTAATCCGTTTAAATTGAGTTTTCTAAAAATTTCCACAGATCAGTAGAGGCAAGAATGCATCTTTTTCTCTATATTCTGACTTTACTTCCATCATTCTTCAGGTAGAAGCTCAGGAAGCAAGTCAAAGATGGCTCCAGTTATTTTTGGCAGGATCTGTTTCCCAGCACTGCTTTAGCCACATTCACCGTCTTCTTCTGCTGTTTGCTGCTAATGTTGTCACTGCCTCCTCCTCCTGCTGCTGCAGCAGACATCTTTCACTCTAATCCCAGCATGCTTTATTCTTCCAAAAACAGATTATCAATATTCATTTTCTAATGATTGATTTTCTTATAGATTTGAGCTTTCATTTCTTATCTCCTTATTTTTATCCTTTCTTTCTTTTTTTCTTTTTTTTTACTGTTTGTGAGTAAATACAAGTCAGGTGGTTTGAATTAGCTGCTTTGTTTTTATTCAACTTAAAATGACTTTAAGAAACGCGCCAGTATTTTTGTTTTCTTGCCAATTTCTTATTCATTAGGAAATTCCTTCATTTTGTAAAGGAAACTTACAGTATTAAATCCATCTATGTATTTGTAACCTTTGCCAGATTTTTGTGAAAGTACAACTAAAGAAGCTATTTGGCTTTTGCAGCTAGAGACTAAATATATTGATGAATTTAGCAAAAAAAAAAAAAAAAAATGGATATACAAGGATGAATTCCTTGATGCATTACTTTAAAAAAAAAAAACATGATTTGCTTTCATTTTATTTCTTCTAAAGACAGCAGATGTTTTCTCACCGGTTGACATTTGGTTCCCCCTTACCCCCTTTGGTTCCTGTTGTTTATGGTCCTCTGTCTTTTCAACCTTTCAGTGGTGGATCTATCTATTCATTAGGACTTTTACAGCAGCGCTCTGTGGCTCTAAGAATGCACATCTTCAGTG
>NW_006799943.1:2121955-2177254 GCF_000485575.1 Poecilia formosa | reverse complement strand
ATGAAGAAAAACGATCGCCAGGGATTTCCATAGAGAAAAGATGAAGCAGAGTGAGACGAACTCTCTGCTAGTTTGTCTTGTGGAAAGCGGATGCAGGAGGGCCGGGCGGGGAGGGGGGACATGAACGCTGTGCGTCTGAGAGGCAAAAGGGGACTGGCAGCTTAATCTGACTCATGTGGTATTTTAAGTGCGGAAGTCCTATTGCCTAGCAGGAGATGAGGCCCATGAAGAAACAGATGGCGCTTTATTGTTTGTCGGTGTGCTGATCTGGAGGGCACCATCCATTTGAAGTCTGTCCGTGAGCGAGGCCGTTTGGCGTGATTTGCACGGAAGAAAGTCCACGCAAATTTCCCAAGAGAAGCCGCAGCTTCTCTCCTGGTTTCTCAGACAGTACGGCGTTATGGGACGCAGCTGAAGTGTCCCATCAGGCTGCATGAAAACATACTAAAAACACTTGTTGATAGGTTTGGACTCTCTCTTTATTTATTTATTTATTTATTTATTTATTTTTTGCAAGCTGGCGGTTTTGGAAAGAACTACAGAGATGACTTCTTTGCTCTGCTTCTATATGCAGTTGTATTTATTTGGCAGGGATGTGCTGAGAAGTGAGAAAACACACAACACAGCATAAACAGTTCTAATAACACAGTCAGTTCTGACTCCAGGCCTCCTGCAGTCTGTGCCCACATGTTGCCAAAGGTCATTTCAATTATCCCGTATAGTGTATTTTTTCTTGAATTATGCCAATAAATGTTCTTAAAATGCCAAAAAATATGTATTTTATGTGATACTATATATTTTCTGAAATATCAGAATAAATGCACGTAGAGTAATACTGTGGTACTGGTTTGGACCAGATATTCCTTCTAAATTATGACCTCTGATCAAATAACCTTCATGACCTTTTACTGTGAATTATTAACATAAGAATTTTTCCTTACAGTGTAAGGAAAAATATCAGTGTAATTTTTCCTTACACTGATATTTTCTATCAGTGCAGAAAATAACTTTCAAATAAGAACTAAATAAATAAATTTCAAGGTGCACCATGTGAACATTTTGGGCCAATATTGAAATCTGAAATTAATGTCACTGTTACGGCTGACAACAGTGACATTATCAGCCGTAACAGACACGGCTGATATCAGCCGTACCAGCTGATTATATAAAGTTATTTATATAGCTTTAAAAACCAATATTTAAAGCTATATCCAAATCAAATCATAGTTTCTTTGTATGACACATTTCAGAAACAAGGCAGGTCAAAGTGCTTTATGTCATAAAAACATTGTATACGGCAGAAAATAGTTTGGAGACTATTTATTTATTTCCACCAAGTTCTTCCCCCCTTCTGACTACAAATCGAAGGCCCCATTAAACTTCAGGTTGACAATAGTCTGATCATGTCTCATATTGTCTGATACTTCAGTGTGTCCTTCAGCCCATAAATACACTGAGACGACGTTCCTGTTGGGGGAGGGAAAATCAGACATTCTACTTTATTGGTGAAACCTTTTCAGCCAATGGTGATATCGATGCAGAACCCTCAGACACATTACGTTTGGTGTATGGAAATGGTGGAGGGGATCAGTTTGTCCAAAGGAACACATCGGTTTAACCTTGAGGTCTACATTCATAGCGCGTTCTGTCATCCAGGTGTGTTTTTTTCATTTCAGAAAAAATGAAAAAAAATAAATAAATAAATAAATAAAATAAAAAGGTGAAAGGACTTCAAGTCCACTCCTGCTGCCTTCCATGGGAAAGGCCGGGGGGCCTTTCACGACCTGCCATCACTCGCTCCAAAATCAGCACCTCGCCACCAACATTCAAAGCTGCCACTGCACTTTTTAATGCAATTTACCCTTTACTGAATTGAGATGCCCTCAGAGCAGGAGACTTAGTATGTTGCAAGGTTACCCAGGGCAAATGAGGTGCACGGATCTCTTTTGACTCCTCAAGCTGTCAGAAATTTTCAGGTGTACTGAAAGGGGTGTGGCCCAAGCAGAACTTGCACAAGCGACCCCACGGCGGACTCCTAATCACTGGGTGGTGACGCATCCCATGCTGTGAACGTTGCACGGTTGCTGCATTTGGTTTTCCTTGGACACTTCCCCCCTAACAGGCTCTCAGGTTTAGCGACGGGCCTCGTCTTGTTTGGAGAGAGAATTAGCCGGAGGCATCAGTCGGCGCTCTACTGTACATGGGCTTGATTTGTCACTAAATCCCCAAACAAGGCCTGGTGTACTCTGCAAAGCTCACTTTGATGAACAAAGCAGGGGCAGACGGAATGGATCCAGGCAGTGTCATTGATTCATGGAGGCTTAAAGAAGCCCAACTGATTGCAGACATTGTGACAATAGGGCCATAATCTCGCTATCAATAATTACATTCTCCCTGATGTCACAGGGAAACACACACACATACACACACAGGCTGAACCACAGACACACGGATGAGAAGATCAAAAAATGTTCAGGTGAACGAGGGAAGAGACAGAGAGAGAGAAAGAGGGGGATCCCTATAAAATATTCATAGCTTCTTCATTTAAATCAATTCAGCTCTACAGGGGCAGTCAAGCATCAACTGTCAGAAATTGAGCTGGGCCTGTTGTAATCACTTCTTTACTTATTTCTACAGATGGCTTGTTCGCAATGGGCTCTGCATGGACAGTTTACTGACACACACACTTACACACACACACGTGCACTCCCCAGCCCCGGTCTCCATGTTTTATCCCCCAGCCCACGCTGTAATTCATGTGCGGTATTGAACTATGGACATTCATCACCCCAGAACTCATCTGCAGGGCATTTTCATTCTCAAAGTGTCTCTCTTCTCTCTCGCACTTTATCTCCCCCTCCTCCCTCTCTCTCTCTGTTTCCACCTCTGCGGTGGCATCGTCTGCATGGCAGGCTAGAGACGGGCGCTCGGTGTCATGATTAATCTTTAATGCTCGCCTGCCCTAATTTTCCCTCATATTTTACAAGAATCCCCCCACCCCTTACCTGCCATCACATCTGCTGTATATAGAGTGATTACCTTGTGTGTTGTTTCATTGGTTGCAGGGAACCATCCTTTGCAGCTCTCAGGCCAGAGCTCACTTCACGAAATCTCACACTTCCCCTCTCCCTCTAGGGATCTGTGTTAACATCACATGGATGACAACTGTCCACATCTCAAGTAGTACACATACACACACACTCGCACACAACATTGTGGTGGAATGCGCTCCTATTCTGAGAGTGGGACAGCCAAGAAAATAGGGTAAAGGTTAGGATGCTAAAAATACTAGAGCCTGGCAGTTCGGCGGCTGCAAAAATAGCGCTGTGTTGCTGCCGCTTCTGTCGATTCTGTTAATGGAGGCGCGACTGGAGCATGCTCTGCTCGTGTTTGTGTTCAACGCATGAAACGGGCGCCGAGAAGACGTCTGAATCGCTCAGACTAGCCCCGTGTGTTCTCTGCACTCAGAGACAAAGTGCTCCCCTTCCCCCTGGCTAGAGCCATGCTTTTAATAAGCTAGCAGTCCATCTCCAAAGATAGAAGGGAGTCTCAGAACATCAGATGATCTCATTGTGGTTTCAAAGCTCAAGCTTGTTTTTGTTGCTTCCCATAATACCTTTTGTGGAGATTTTCATGATTACCACACACACTCAGGGTGTATGTGTAAGACAAATGACTATTTTGTACAATGTCTCGAGTGGGCTTTTTTTTTTTTAGATTTAGAGCATTACTCTATCAACACTAAAATGTCAAACAAAACTGTATAACATGAACAAATTGTTTATTTCAAATATGAAAGCAACAATTATTCCTAAAATTGCTGAAATAAAATATAGCATAATATTATTGTTATATTACACTATGGCTGAAAAATTGAATAAAATCACATTTAATCAGTTAACAAAACTAAATTAGTAATCAAATCATTGCTAACTTGAGTATACAGACTCTAAAACATCTAAAACATGCTATGTGCTGAGAGAACAACACAATCAGAGCAGCAATTAAGCCAAAACTGTAAAAAAAATTATATATACATACATATATATATATATAGACATTATGCATTAAAGATTAAAATTTTTTGTCTGTAAATATGCTGTACCCAGAACTCATCAAGTAGCCTAGTTTGAGCTTTGCCTGTATTGAAATGCCCAAGCTTTTCAATTCAGCAAAGCTATTTTGAAATTATATTTTCACATGCACTTGATTTTGCAGGCATGTTGTTAGAAGTACTTGTCTTTTATTTTGAAAAGCGACTTGTTTTTCAATAAGTTTTAGCACTTGGATGAAGAAGGCATTTGGCCATATTGACATTGGTTTATTTTACAAAACTTGAATGGAAACACTTTGGTTTTTTTTCCATCACATATCAGAGGATGGCAGGAAATAGTTGAATGACGATGGCGTGGCATGTTTTTTGATGACCTATCATGTGAACAAACTCATTCACATGTGATTTTTAAATCTCTCTTGTTATTAAATGGGAACACGACATTGCTAAATTGTGTTTTTTCGAATATTGATAATATTTTGTTTCAGTCAGCTGACCAGGTGCATCCAATAATCTGCATTTAGCAGTTCAGTCTTAATTTTACCAGCACTGGTAAACATACCATCACATAACCTTGTACTTTTCTTTATTGTGGTCAGGTGTTTGCATATTCTTTTCATTTTAGTACCGGTCCCCATTTGGGCCTGTTCAGTCTGCTCGACATTCGATAAGCTGGAAACGGAAAACTGGTTGAAGCAGGTACCAAACTTCCTACGGTAGAAGGCAACAGAACAACAGACCAACAACCCCTTAGGCTCTAACCAGCAGAAAAATCTCTTATCACTCCATCTCTTTTTCTGGCATGTCACTTAAAGGAGATGATATACCATGATATAAGTAGACGGCCCTTGCCCGGTCTTGAACAACATTGGATATCCTTGGTGTGTGTAGTTTCTTCCTCTTGTCCGGGCCCATCCCTCAGTGACTCAGGCTACTCCCACCTCGTGACGGAGGAGCCATGACTGTCTGCACACACCGCTCTCCTCTGTTTCCCACAGTCCCTCTAACTCATTTCATATTCATTAAGTGTCTGGGTGCAGCCCAGCCTTTGACATTTGACTCTTAAAGACCCACCTGGGACCACCATGAAATGGACTACCAACAGTTTCTGCGGAGGTGAGAAGGAAAAGCGTAGTGTTGGGTAGAGATGGATAGGACGGGATTATCCATATATTTTTTTGGAAGGAGTCTGACGGACTCCAGTTACAGAGCACTTATTTCCTGTAAACAGCGTTTGTGAGATGTTTGCACGTTGTGGCAAATGAGAGATGCCTTGTAGTCAAGCTGCTCTGATCACAGCGAGAGAGAGGTGAGAAAATACCGAAACAACTGTATCCTGTTTCCTCATGAATGGAGCCACTGTATTTTAAGATGGATGCACTCTGATATCAAGCAGCCGGTAGTTTTAAATAGACACAGTGTCTTTCACGGATCCTTGTAAATGAATCTTATATCACACCAGTTAGCAGTTCCCGTAAGGACTTTAGAAGCTCCCATTGTCTAAAAAAAAAAAAAAACACTTAGCTGCATGTTTGCTTGCCAGGAGCCATGGTGTTGGGTTCAACTGATGACCTAGTAGTCTCTGACATTCATACCCTGAGACAGTGCTCTGGAAAAGAAACCAAGATAAAGTCGTCAGCATGACATGTCACGCTCTTTGGGTAAAACAAGACACAGAAACGTCTCCGTCTATTCCTTATTCTGACTCTTTTTCAAAAGGCCTGTCATCCCGGAGATTGAGAAATATGCAGGCATGCAGCGCTGAGAGCTAAGATGTGGGAGTTCATGACACAGGATCCGACAATGTTAGAATACCATGTTTCTTGTTAAAGTGATGTACTAGTCAGTATTATTGAGCCGTGAATGTGAAGAGTGTGTGCTAGTATAAATGTGACATTGTGGGCCCCACAGTGTGGGGTGTGTCCAAATTCAGGGGCCGCATCCTTCGAAGGCCAATTACATCACAGCTATGTGAGGAAGCCTGACCAAATTCAAAAACTCCTCTAAATGTGTCCTCCTTTTTGAGAGACGGGTCTGGTGTATCCTTCTATCTAGAACCAAGATGCACTGTGGGCAGACTTTTGTTCTTGCACCAATGACATACATACAAAGCGAAAGACTAGAGTTGTAAATACAAGTATTTTAGTATCTTGTGGTACAAAAATTAAAAACTTACACCATTTGTTTTGTATGGCTTTTGTAATTAAAAAAAAAAATCAATTAATTTAATTAATAAAAGAATTCAATAAAAAATTTGTGAAAAGCTTGTCTTTAGTTCTTTCACTGTTGCTTTGCGACAAGACAAACGACGAGGTAAGGATAGGAATAAACCTAAAGGCTTACCATCCAGTTCCAGCCTGTGTAGTTGACGAAGGACCTTCCCTATGTTAAATGGGTCCTTGAATTTGGACACCAATTGTTTGAGGCCCTTATTTTGAAGCAAGAAAGGAAGTTGTTCCTACCCACTCCAGTTGTGTAAGCTAATAAAGCCTTCTCAACAGGCTGACTGTAAACACTTGGTTACAGTAGTGTTCAAGTTAGTTTGAAACGGTGACAGAATGGCAGATGAGAGTTGTGAGAATAACATGTCTAGCTAACTGCTAGTTGGTAAAACTAAAGTTAGCATCCGCCTTGCATTTTCCAATTGGTGTTAAGCTATTTCTTTCCAGATTTTGGATTGATTTTGATCAATTGATCAAAATCGCTATCGCCAAAATAGCAGCCAGTTTAAAATAATCATATCAAGTCTGAAATTAACTTTTTTTTTTCTTCTTTTTTTTTTTTTTACACTGAACAGTTTATTTATTTAGTCTTTTGGCTGCACTATGGAGTGGCAATCATCATCATACAACATTGGATGCAACATTTGATCATCTTCTCTTCCAGCTTGTCCCTTCAGGGAACGCCACAGTGAATCATCCGTCTTCATTCTGTCGTGTCCTCTGTGTCCTCTACCTTCACACCAGCTTGTTGCAGATAAAATATAAAGCGTTGACTTTCTTTGTTGAACATTCTTCCCTCCAGTCTGTCTCTACTTCAGTCGTAAAGCTGACTAATGGAAAATATGACAACTATTTGAAGCAGAGCTTTCGAGCGGCGCAGCACGCCTCAGCCATCTCCTCGGCTTGTAGCTGTGATGTTCAGCAACTCCGCCGCGGCGGGACACCCGGCTTTGCCCTCGCGCCATACGTGGGAAAAACCTTTGCGGCGCAGCTCTGTGCCACTGTGGTGCTTCCACTGCGGAGCTGGATTATTGTGTCTGGGCTGTCAGCACCTCTCAGCTGAAAGAAAATGAGAGTGAAGTTAGGGGAGAGAAGCAGAGAGGGGGAAAGAGAGTGAGAGCAGGAGAGAAAAATCTTCTGGAGGGCTGGCATTTTCAAACAGTAATCTCTGTGGAGCCTTTCAGGGGATTTAATGTCATTTTTGGCCTCTGGAATTTTGCCCTTTTTCCTCTTTTTGAACAAAAAAGCAGCTGAGAGCAAATATGAGGGGTAAAGAAGGAGGAGCTAGGAGAAGGGATCTAACAGAGACAGAGAGAACCTCTCAGCTGATATGATTAGTGCGGCTGACGGGTACTTGGCCTTCATCCAGCAGCTGCCAGCAGGCCGATGGCAGTAAATGGACTCTGGTATATGATGGCCCATATAATCGTCATATTTTACACATTGTTGTTACGCCAGATTCTTGGTTCTCTCAACATTTTTAGAGGTTAAGTTACAAAGTTAACAATTAATGAGTTAATCTAAAGTCCATTGCTCTTATCGATCTACTAACGATTAATTGATAAGTAGACATCTTTTTAGAAACCAGCGATCGTCTTTCCAAAACAGTAAGAGCTAAGTTTTTTTTATAAGCTGATTTTAAAAACATTGTTATATTTAACAAAAAAACTATGTTTTCTTTCAACTGTGTTAAATTACTGATTGAATAAACAATGTGTGTATTTTCTTCTTAGCATATCAGTAATGTCTGGTTAAGAAGTTGACGCTGCTCTGCCATGCAACACGGCTGGCTGAGCGTTTGATTAATTTGATTAATTTTGGCTAGTGTTTGTTTCATAGCAGTACCACATAAAATGCACCTTGCATCCCAAATCTGACTCCTTTTGGAGTTCCTCTCTGTTCCTCTTTTCTGTCCTGGGATGCCTCCGCCATGATTATTTTTCTGCCAACTGGCTCCACTTAAGAATGACCAACATTGAAAAGGTTTAAGTAGATGTTGTTAATCAATTGGAACTAATTATAATCTAATAAACCATTAATCGACAATTAATTGTAAGTTGATTGCATCCCTAGTTGAAGTAGCAGAAGACAAAAGACTCAGAATGGTCCTTAAGCTTTACTAAATTCGGCTTCCTTTGTGTCAAGCTTTCATGCCAATGCAAAGAGTATTAAAGCGTTCCAAATATGTTCGTTCTGGCTACTGGCTCCAGCAGTAACCTTTTCCTTTCCTGTGTGAGTTATGGTTTGGCTGGGATGCGGTGATTACAGGCATGCACCTGCAAACCCGTCGCCTGCAGCACCAACCAGCTAGAACTTCCCTAGAGAGGGCTTTCCTGGCCAAAAAATAAAAAAGTCTGCAATGAGCACTCTTCCCTGCCCTTTACCACCTTGGTTTGTCCTCCCCACACTGCTCACCTCTAATGAGCCTCTGCAACCGTATGCATCCTGAAGCTGGGAAGAGAAGAGAGAGAGAGAGAGAGAGAGAAAAAAAAAAGGAATCCACGCTCTCATACACGCATGCTAAAGCCTTTCATGTCTGTAATCCCCACCAGCGAGAGGAGCTGCATGGGAATCTTGGTCAGCTGACTTTAAAGAGAGAGGAAGGGAAGGAGGAGCTACTGCAGGGTTGAAACCTAAAGCCTCCCCTTCCGTTAAAGCCTGCTGGGATTCTCCGCGGGCTCGGCTCACCCGGCCTCACCTGGCTCCATCAGCGGCTTCCCCTGAGCTGGCCTACTTGGGACTGTTTGATCTCATTGTGGAAGATGCGAGCTCACCCGCCGCCTGGCAGGCACAGAGAATTCCTTGATGCTGAGGGTTGAAGAGGTGGAGCGGACTTCAGTGGAGAGGCTTAATAACTGTATTAACATCGCAGGCTCCCCCAGGACACACTCCTACACTGAGATGAGTGTTGGGAGGGTAGTCTA
Organism: Poecilia formosa; assembly: GCF_000485575.1. NCBI lineage: Eukaryota > Metazoa > Chordata > Actinopteri > Cyprinodontiformes > Poeciliidae > Poecilia > Poecilia formosa. The sequence continues at coordinate 2,168,054 of NW_006799943.1, read as the reverse complement.
GCCTCTCTTCTCTGTCTTTCTGCACATGCCCTGTTCAGCTTAGCTTGTTAATTTGGAGTGATTTACAAATCACCTTAGACTCAAACCTTCTTTTCCTTCTCTCTTTTCAATATTTATACATGTTTAAATATGCTACATCCATTTCAACTTGCACACTAAGTTATTCCTGAAGTAATCCACTTACACTAACTTAATTTCCTCATTATATCCTGTTGTATTTTATCTAATTGCCAGTCTGCGTTCCTGGCCTCTGTTAGGGAACGGTCTTAATATTCATGCTATTAGACATGGTGCTACGTTGATCTTTAACTGATGGATTCCCGTTTGTCCCAATTTTTGGACCACACACCCTCCACTCATTATTAACTTGGTGTGCATTCACACCAGCCCTGTTTAGTCCGCTTTAATCCAACTCCAGTTCGTTTACATAATCGAACTCTGATGCAGATCAAAAATAAGCGAATTCTGGTCCCATACAAACCATCGGTCCTCAGTTTAGTTGAAGTGAACTCTCGTGCAGTTTGAATGCACGTGAATGCCAAGCGGAGTGGAGACCACTCCAAAAGCAGGAAATGGACTATATTGCAGGGCATTTTGGGTAAATATAACCAAAACAAGCGCAGGAGTCCAGAACCAACAGGAGAAACGAGTCATGGTATTTTTTTTACCGAAGACAAGAGAAAACCTGTAACCACTAAAATCTGTTGCTACTCCATTTTTATTTAGATTTTGTGAAAAAGGCAGTAGTGCTCAGTGTTGTGTCCTTCAGTGGTTCTTGGTCTAGCGCCACCACAGGCAAGAGGAGGACCAGGTTGCTCAAAGGGTTTGGTTCGCCTGCATTGTGAAAGTGAATTGCACCAGCTGAAAATGGAACAAATGTAGTCTACTGGACTACCAGGTGTGAAAACACCTTTAGTTTATCGTCTTGTCTTTTCTAAATGTCCTCCTGGCTGCACTTTGCACAGAGTTTGTAATATTTAATTCAACTTTGAACTCAAGGTAATGAACTCTCTGCACACTTGTGTGTGGCACCTTGACACTTGAATTATACATGGGAAAGTTTTTAATAATTGACGACTCTCACTTAGCTTAATGGACAGAGCTAACTGTGAGCGCTGTGCCTTCCTATCACTGTGGAACTAGGCTGCAAAAGAAAAACCCATACCCACAGGGTTGTAAGTAGGCCCAGGACTCATGCTGAACAGATTCAGCAGCCAGCCAGCCAGCTGGCCTTGGATTAAATGGACCCCAGTGGGACTGGAAGGCCAAAGAGAGGTGGAAGCTCACCTGGACACTCGGTTCTGGTGAATTGTACTCTGCGAGTCATGCCAAGTGAAAAACCGCTGAGGTTTTGTCACACTTAAAATGGTGTGAAAAAGTTTAAATGTGTCCATGTTTTAGTTTTCACTTTGGTGCTACAGAGGAAAACTGTCACTGTGAGACCTAATGTAGAGTGAAGATCCAGTAAACTGCAGAAATCTTCACACCCAGTGGCAGGAAGAGAGCCTTTATTGAAAATCATAAGCTGATGTTCACCACTCATTATGAACATCTCCAAACTATGAAACATGGTAGTGGCAGCATCATGCTGTGGGGGTTATCTGCTACAGGGTCGACTATTGACAGGAACATGGATGGAGCTAAAAGGTCAGGCATGGATAAGAAGCTCTTAGAGGCTGCGAAAGACTTGAAACTTAGCTGGACAGCATAGAGCATTTCCATGTGTTACAATGACCTAGACAAAGTGCAGGCCGAAAATGAATTGAGATTTGATTTGAAGACATAAAAATGTCTTTCAGTGTTTGGAAGAAACCCAGTCTCTGGCTGTGCATAGGTAGTAGAGATGTAGATGCCACACTTTTCAGATTGTTTTTGTAAATTATTATAATTTCTTTCAGCTTTGCACTACTTAATGTCACATCAAAAGGTGATGGATGCATCGTGATTGTCGAAACGTGACAATACTCCTGCAGGACTCTGTATATTTGCTTAAATAACAACCCTGCCATTGTTTTCTCTTCACATAAGCACTCCAGGACCATTTGAAGTAATTCAACAATGCCTCCTGAAGCACCTGAGTGAAAAATCACAAGGAACCAGTTTAAAACAAACAAGCAAACAAAAAAACCTCCATTGAGCTAAATGAAACCTTCATTAATAACAGACAGGGGAACACCTTTCACCACCGCAGTCCTAAAACTGAAACAAACCACAGCATGCATGCTGCTTCCTCTCACCAGGTGACTTCACATGCATGTTCTTGGACTGTGGGAATTGGATGGTCTGGGCGTCCATGCTGCGGTAGAGATGACAGCGACACCACTCCATCACTCCACTCTACTGTGCAACAATTACAGCATGTTCACGCTCGTAATTCCTTCATTTTTCTGGGCTTTAGATCGACTCTGCCTCAGTCAAACCTGTTCAGAGACTGCTAGGCAGCCATATCACAGGAAGTAGCGTGTCTCTTTGTGCGTGTGTGTGTGTGTGTGTGTGTGTGTGTGTGTGTGTGTGTGTGTGTCATGATCAAATGGCTCCCCCCAGGCTACAGTGAAAGGTCAGGGATCTATGCAGGAAATTAGTGTCTGCAGAGGCACAGACAGCACACACACACACACACACAGAGAGAGAGAGAGGGTTAAAGCAGAGCTCATACCTGAGGAAGCCAAACATATCCTTCATTAAAACCTGGTACCATCCCACTCCCCCTCCCTAACCCCCGATGGCCCCACCTGCTCTCATCAGCCATTTGTCCTGATCACAAAACAAAATGAAAGTCCCCATCGACCAACACCTCCAGTTTTGTTCCTGTGTTTATTCAGTGTAAGCACCGACACCAAAGACAAATGATTGTGCTCCTCTCCGCCCACCTTCTCACCCCTCGCTCTGCCCACGTCCCCCTGCTAAGGAGTCCCCCACGACTCCTCACATCAGATGTCTGAATAAAAAGCGTGCCATGGCTCATCATTAGGCGGCGTAAGGAGAGCAAAGACTGGCCCAGTGGCTCTCGGGTGCTTCTAGCTGGCGTTGTGCTCATTGGCTTTATAATATTGGCTTCGCTCAGTCAGGTGAGTCAGACTGCAGCCCTCAGCTCTCAGCCTGTGGATCCACACTGAGACTGAACAGCAGGGCAGTCCACCTGCCTTAAGGCTCTGCACCGTGTTTAGTTTATGGAACTGGAGTAAAAACATATCCGATCAGAAATATCAGATCAATATCAGGCAGTTGCCATTAGAGAAGCACCTCGGCAACCATGACCTCGTACAAAGATCTTCTGCAGAGCGAGATGTGCATTTACTCGAGACAGTATGTAGCACTAACCTTTGTGTCAGTTTGTTTTATAGACAATAAAGAACAAACCTCTGCATTGTTTGGTAAAAGACTTGGGGTGTCTTCACACCAGCCCTATTGTGTCCACTTTAATCGAACTGTAGTTCATTTATCTAGAAAGTTCAGTTTGTTTGGGGAGATGTGAATGTGTAATCGAGTTCTGAGGTGGACCAAAAAAGTGAACTCTAGTCCACCTAGAAACCTAGATCTCAATTTGGTTGAAGCTAATTCTGTTGTGGTTTGAATGCATGTGAACATCACGGGCATTCTGGGTAAATGCCTACTAAAACAAACACGCGTGTGTACCGCCAAAAAGAGAAAGTTGTCTTTTTGTTGTTGTTTTTTTTTACCAAAGACAAAAGAGCAATCCTGCACCGCTATGACGCCATTTATGTTCACATTTTGTGCCGAGTGTCTTCTTCAGGGGTTTTCATGTCATTTCCTTCAGCAGTTTTTGGTGCATTGTTGCCACAGGAGAGTGGCTGAACAGGTTACTGAAAGTTTTTGGCTCATTTGACACAGAGAAGTATGGAAGCAAACCACAGCAGCTGAAAATGTAACAAATGACACAATTTTGGTCTCCAGTCTACCATACTGTCAGAAGATGGGACATTACAGCAGCTTCTTCAAACCCAACAACCTGGCCTTGAAGCAGATGAAGCTGTCCACAAACAATAGTAATTGTCATACCAATGAAAATTCAGTATAAATGTTGAGTTCATATCTGAAGAATTTACTTTTGTGTGTATTTTTGAACACATTTTTATTTTGTTGGACGTTGGAGTCCCTGTTCTTCCCTGGATCGTGGAGCTTGTAAACTAGTGTCAGGATACAGTTTATCTAATGCATTCTCAATCAGACATCGGCACTTTGGGCTAATTCATGAAGGGTGTTGTTATTTTCTGTCTTGTCTGCGATTCTGGAATGCACCTCAACCAGCCGAGGGTTTAGAGCAGAGAAAGAATAACTAATATATCTCTAACCTATGTTGACAAGCGACTAAAGGGCCAAACCCAACCTTTTTTTGGTGACTGAGAGAAACGGTCCGATGACGAGGTCATTTGCTTAGCATCGCTGAGCACACTTTCTCAGCCGGCCTGAGTCACGCACAGGCTGCTCCAGCGACCTCATCCCCCACGCCCCACTTCCACTGTCACGCTCCCGCTCTGAAGCCAAGGAGATCAAAACCCTCGTAATCTATTCCCCCCGCAATTGACTATTGTTATTCGCAGAGGAGGAGGGGGGAGGTTGGAGGAGGAGAAAAAGGAGAACATGCGTTAAGAGGAGCGGTTTAACATGACAAAGCTGTTCTCGGTCAATCCTTTTTTTCTTCTCTCCGGTTCTTCATGAGCCTTTTTCTCTTTTTCCCTTGTTTTTTTTTGCTTTTTCTTCCCCTCTTAATATCCACCTCCTGCTGCCCCATTGCAAATCCACTTCACCCCTCCCATGCAAATAGCCCTTTGCCCCCTCCATATTTATGATCCTGCTTCCTCAACTGTTGAATATGCGCTTAAGTACAGAGTGCCTTGAATACTGCCAGTCAGATTGGATTAGCGGGTGTCAATGGGTAGATAACCTCTCTGTTAGAGTGAGTGAAGAGCAAACACTCGAGCATAAGCATTCATGATGGTCCTTTGGCCTTCAAACGCTGAGAGGCACTGTGTGTGGCACTCAGCCCAATAAAGATGAATAGGCTCTTGTTAATGTGTATAGGTGTAATTTCAGGGCTGGCAGACTAGCTTGCGTATGAGTAGCATTTTCCAGGATTTTCTTCCCCAGCGTATTGTTTTTAAATGCAGAGGCCAGAAATGTGTTCACAATCACTCCGCTAATTGAAATCATCTGTCTTAAATCTCGCAACAATAATGTTTTTGAATGACTTACTGTGCTCCGAGCAGGCTTTTCTGCTCCACCACCCACCTCTTTCTGATGACTTTGTCAGATGAATATTTTGGAGGCCTGTTGCTCTATAAGACTGAATTATATGTTTCTGGTTATGTTGACATTTACTTCCATGAGAAGAAAATGAGCCCAGGCTGATTATGGTTAGACAAAAAAAAAATAGTTCCCTTAAGACGACTAAGAAGCTTTTACATCACACACAGACTGTAAATATCCACAGATTGTTCTGTAACCTTCTTCTCAGTTGCTTGCTGTGATGCATTTTTTTTCACTCTTTTGTATTGTATTTCCAAACAACCAAATTTGTATTTTCCTGTAAGCGAGGAAAAAGTGCAGAAGCTATTCCTTAGTCAGCTGACTAGTGGTAGATATCACCATTAGTGTCATTAGTAGGGCTGTCTAATAATATAATAATTTCGATTTTGCGATCCATCCATCCATCCATTTTCTGAACACCCTTGTCCCTCAGTGGGGTCGGGAGGGGTGCTGGTGCCTATCTCCAGCTAACGTTCCGGGCGAGAGGCGGGGTACATCCTGGACAGGTCGCCAGTCTGTCGCAGGACGATTTTGCGATATATATTGATATTTTCTTTCCTAGAAAAAAAATTATATTCATCCGCAAGTATCGTAACATCCAACTGTCACCTTGCTCACTCACACTGCTTGCATCGCTGGGAGAGTGATTAGGTCATCCAGCCACTAGTATCGCTGTAGAGCATTTCTGCCAAGTTACCCGCCTAGTAGATACTTGATTTACACAGAAGAAGTGTGGGCAGTGTAATGGCGTCGAATATCGTTCCAGCACCCTCTTACTTTAAAGCAGATGTGTGGGCGCACTTTGGCTTCAAAAAGAAGAAGGATAGAGACTCCTGTCACACCTTGCTAAAAGGTATCCTCAGAGAGAGTCTTCTCCACCGCTGGAGATATCATCACTGCACAGAGAAGTGCGCTTCTCCCAGAGCATGTCGATCAGATTCTATTTCTAAACGAAAATCTGAGGAGAATGTAGCTCACTTGGTCTGCAGATTAGACTTTCTGTTTAGAGTTCACTTATTAGTCAGGGTCTATCTACAGGCCTTAAGCTGCTCTGCTAAGATGGGTACATATGAAGTTAAATGTTCTTCATTACTTGAATTATATACTGTTTTGGAGAAGTCATATTACTGTTTACTTACCAAGCGCTTAGAGTGATTCCTTCAGATGTTAAGTGTCAAGGTTAAAAAGGTAACAAACTATTCAGAGCAGGGTACTTGGTGCACTTTATTTACTTTACAAATGCATGTAAGCTACAGTTTGTACTGTTTCAATTAAAAGAAACATGTTTTCTCACCACTTCTTTGATTCATTTTGTCCAGCTGTCAACTTTAAGCCTGTGTCTATGTCCAACCAGAGCCAGGTATTGTGTAGTTGGTGCTTTTAATCAGTTTTCAGTTAAATTAATTCAATCCAACTCTATAACAGTCACAAAATGTCACCAAAATCACTCTGTCCCTCTAAAATCTTTCAGAAAATTGCAAAAGTGTATTGAATTGTATCATTTGCTGAATATTGCAATATATATCATATCGTGAGCAGAATATCGTGCATCGTATCGTATTGTGAGATTATTGTATCACTACAGCCCTAGTCATTAGTATGTTGTTCATCTGCTTCTACCTTGTCCCCAGAATGTCTCCTCATACACAATTTAAAATGCACAAGTAACCAAGTGTTTTCAGCTGGGCAACTCTAGAATGACTTCCCGTGGTACTTATAAATAAAAGTATCAGAAATAGATTCAGGATGTGGAGCTTAAAGCACCCACTGCATAGCCAGGACTCCTGCTAACAGCTTGTACTTTGCTCAGACTTTGACTAGAAACATTGACTCATTTTAATATGATAGCATCTTGTACCAGAGGTATACCACGCTCTGGAAGCTAGAGCCTTTACCACACTTTGAAAATATCAGATAAGGATGTTTCTGTCTGACTGATGATGTAAACAATTGAAAGGCATGATTCATTTAAACAGAAAATCACACTTGGCTCTCGTGGCTCCTAATCATTCTCATCTCTGATCAGTTGCTGGAAACACTCTGGAAGATCTGCTCCCATCTCCTCTGTTCTTGTTGTTTTTGTTTTTCTTTTTTTGCTGGGATGTGGAAACTGGAAGCAGGCAGAGCAGAGTGAATGATGCAGACATTTAGTTTTCTCCCTAGATGCTTCTCTTTCAGAACATTTCGGCACCGTTTCAGGCCTGCAGCAATTTGAGTGAAAAGGACTTTGGTTTTTGGTGCTCCGGATTTAGCAACTGCTTTTTGCCCTCTACGGACTCCCGATATGCATGAACGCAAGTTTGTTTATTGTCTGAGAGGACAGAACCAAACAGTCGGCCACTTTAGCACAATCATACAGCCGACGGGGAGAAACTCAGCAAAACGTTGCAGCTTAATGTTTCATGATGGTGGTTTTTTTTCTCTCTCTTTTCATTTTTTGCTGTTGAAACTGAAATATTTCACGATTGTTTCATATGTTTGTGTGCTGTTGTCATGCTCTAAAGACGGTTCTCCAGGAAAGGCGTTTTATTTACCATTAAGAAAGTTGGCAAAGGCAGATTGCACTCTGGTTGCACCTTCTCGATTTCTTTCTCTCTTTCTCTCTTTTTTTTTTATTAAGCGGTGAAGCAAACGTTGTACTCTCTTTTTTTTTTTCTTACTTAATCTCTGATTTTGAAATGTTTTTCTCGCATCTGAAGCTCGCCGGTGAACCCTGACCCTCCTGCCTGAACATTTCCCAACCTCTGATTGCTCATCCTGACGGTAAACAACTGATTACCGCCGATAAACGTTGCGCCCGGTTGTGAATCCTCCATAATCATTAGAAGAATTTATCAACTCCAGCCTCAGGTTTGGATTCACACACTCTCGTCCTGCTTGTTGTGGGTTCACAGAGTGTTACAGGCCCTTTTAAACACCCTTCCCTCCGTGTCCCCTCCCTCTGCTCTATCTGCACTCATCCTGGCACCCCTTGACCGATGAGGGCTGACTTTTGGCCTCTTTTGCCCACCGTCATGTCCCTCACCATCAACTCATGCCAGATATCTCCGGTCACCCCGGGGCATGTGCCAGCTTGCATAGCTCCACTGTCACTCAGCAGGCATTGACAGCTGCTGGGTTAGAGTTGCTCTCTGGTACTTTACAGGGGGAGAGTTGATGTTAGAGGTCACCCGGTTCTCCCTCTCCCCCCACCAAGATGATATTTTCTTGATCCTCTTGATGCTGTTTTCTTTCCCCCATCGATTCAGAAATGATGGAACAAACGCAGGATGTTGAAATGATTGAACTTTTCATATTTTGTAACCTTAACATACCTTAGTTTTTATGAACAGATAGGTTAAACCTAATATTTCTTTTTCTATCTTCACTAAGTCTGTTGTAATAAGAAACCAATTAATCACATGAAAAATTAAAATGAGCTCAATTGCCTTTCTAACAGTCAAGGGGAGTTTGAGTTAGACTTTATAATCCATTTTATTTATGGTTTCAGTTATTTAGTTTTTATTTCTTTATTTGTTGTGTCTGGTTGTTGTGTTTTGCTTTGGATATTTAAAATGTCTTCCAGTTGTGGTATTAAGTGTTCTTTACAAAATCATAGTTTTAGTCTATAAGAGGGAGAACTTGTGTTATTATGCCATTATCAATATATTACTTGAAAATGGTCGCAAAACAACAATATTGTCATTTATCGCAGTTATTCTTGGGACAATTTATAGTCCAGTACAATTTATTGTGACAGACTTGTAATTATCTATTATCACCCTAAACATAACTATCAATATGGTGAAACATGGCGGTGGCAGCATCATGCTGTGCTTTCCTTCAGTAGGGATGAGGAAGTACATACACACACACACACACACACACACACACACACACACACACACACACACACATATTTTAGAGTATTGACTTTAACACATTTGTTTTGATGAATTTATTACATCAAATTTTGCACGTTAAAATTTTCAGCTGCATTTCTGTTTACATACAAAGGAATCTTTGTATTTGCACGTTTCGCACAAGCAACATCAGTAAACAGTGATGGGGGGGGGAGAGAGATTCTTGAATTGAAAATGTGGCTTATTTTGTCAGTTATTTCAATTAAAATGTGACCATTTCTAACTATTATAATTAATCATGTAGAGGTCTTCCTTCCACTGCATAATTATGCAGCTATGAGGTGACAGCAGGTGAAAGAGTTGAATACTGTTTTTAGCTGTGGTCGGTGTGCTGCAGCTGTCCTCTGGTTTGTCAGGAGGTTCCTAATCACCTACAACAGTGGCGGCATGTGGCAGCAGTCGCTATAGTTAACATGAAGTCTTTGCTCAAAGTCTGGTCACCTTTGCCATCTGCTCAATCACTCGCCGCCCCCCTCCCCCCAAACCCCATCTCCCCACCCCCGGCCTCCTCACACCCCTCAGACTCTAGTTTGTCCACACATGTTCTCTACTCCGTCTCCATTTGCCGTCGAGCCGATGATAGTGAAACCTGGTGTGGTGATGTGTTGGAGGCCTGGCGGCTTGGGGATTGTCCCGGGGAACACGGCAGCGCTGATGAAAACCAGACATCCCCCTTCTCCCCCCACCCCAGGAACATGCTGACGCACACAGAGCACCCGTCACTGAGCACGCTCTAAACCCAGACGCCTTTCATTCCCCTCACTAGCAGCTAACAAAAAATAAAAAATCTGCATGACATCCACATATGCTGTTTTGCAAAATGAAAAAGAAAATGCATCGCTCTGATGTAGAAATGTCATAAATGTCTTATGTTAAGTACAATCTGGTTTTTCCCTGCGTCTGCTCCAACACAAACACCAGCGTTCCCTGGTGTGGGGGAGAGAGATCATCAGAACAGGCAGGACTCCGCCTTTCCCTTCGGCCTCTGCTCAGGCCCTCGTTTATCACTCACATATGTGTTTTTCTTGCTGTAGCACTCTAGATGGGTTAGTTATCTGGCACCAATTTGGAGCACCATCCATCAAGATTTAGATACGGCGGCGAGTGGAGCCTTCAAACGCAGGCCGCAACGGCCGTAGCCGCGGCTGTCACTTCACATTTCAGCTTGCGAAATTTAAATATCAACAATGTTTGCAAAAAAAAAGAAAAAAAAAAAAAAGAAAGAAAAACAACAGACTGTCATTTCACCGAGACGTCAGCCATGGCGTGCTCCGTGACATTTCTTCGTATCCTGCCTCTCGGTGAAACGACGTCGTATAAATATGGAAAATGCTCGCCATAACCTGATTTTAGACGTTCTGTGTAGACGTGCCAAGTTTAAATTCTTTCCTCAACCGTTGGAGATTCTTCATAAATCTCTCTCTCACCCCTCCTGTGACTCTGACATGTTGGGCTGTAGGATCTACTTGGAGCAGCTCAGATGGAGCGCTATCAGGCAGCCGAATCCACGGCGATACGAGCTGAGCCTCTGACGGGATGAGATGATGATGATGATGACGAGCAGCATGCTGAAGGAGCATGACACATTGACAGCGGTGGAAATATTCTTTTATGTAAACTGTGATATCACAGATTTTTTTTTTGTCTTGCAATAGCATGACAACTCCAGTCTCCTGTAAGTTAACTAACTTTAGCTGCAGCTAGCGACTATTTTAGTTATCAATCAATCCATCCATCCATTATTCAGACGGTTAATCGGAGGTGAATGAATTTTAGTCTCATTTGCTGCTTTTTGTTGAGTAAGCAATTATCAGTTACTCTCAGATACTCCACTGCACACGCATAATAAAACCAACGTTGTTCAGAGCGCAACTCATAGATACGATACATTTTATTCTCAAGTTCTTGGGCACCCCGCCCCTTACTTATGTCTCCCTGGACAACTGCCCAGACCAAGCAAAGAAATCATCCCTCATCAGGTTGCGATGGCGACAGCAGACTTCTGTGTCAAAATTAGCTACTTTCAGTGCCAGTAAGGTGTTCAGAACGACTTCAAAGGAAGCACAGGGGTGTAAGAAGTGATTGAAAAGGAAACCGTTTTCTGCAACATATTAAGACGTGTGTGCAGTTCTTACAGGCTGCGAGAGAGATAACAGGAAAGCTGAACAGAATGCAACAAAGTAAGTCTGTTTTATGCTTTGGCACTTGTTGGCTGCAACTTCCTCCCACACGCAGCGTGATGTCAGCGCTGCTCCTAATATGAAGACTTGATGCCCTCTCATTACAGGAAGGCCGGGACTGTAACGAGATTAAATCTGTTCCTAAATGTTTCAATGCTACAGTTTTAAAGGAGGAATCAGAACCATCAGCATCAGTAGGATGGAGCTTTCTTGACTGTGATCAACTCATTATTAAACTTTTAATTCAATAATTAAATAAAACAGTGGCTGTAAAATAAACATGGTAGAAAAATTGATTTTAGACCAAAAACAAGTAGTTTTGACACATTTAATGAACAGGAAAAACATGTAGAATATTCAGTATTTGACCTGCTGATCAACAATCACATCTGAGCGAGGGAAAGTTTCCACATTTAACCCCGTGGCCGACTGACTGATTCGTTCATCTCTGTTTTGCACCCATGCTGGCATTGGAAGCATGCATTGTGAATATGAAGGAATTGCTTTTGGCGAAGGAATCAGCGAGGATCCAGATAATAAAAGGATTTTGTGTTCTTAAGATGCTCAGTGGGAGGAGGCAGAAGATGTCACTGGAAGGCTTAGAGTGGAGCTGCAGGCCGGCCTGGATGAGAGCTGGTAGACTGGATTTGGTTTCAGTGAGTAGGCGAGAGGCTCAGTGTCTGCTCCCCTGGCCTGTGGTAACCTCCACTCCTTTCTCTGGTGTGTATGTGTGTGTGTTTTCACTTGCGCTGCCGTCAGATTTCTCTTTCTATCCCGCCTAATAAGTGTTCACACACTTTGTTTGAACACAAATACACACCCCAGTGGTGCTGCCCCTCTCACAGCCTGTCAGTGTGAGTGAGATCGCCTCATGCTCACCTCGCCTCGCCTCGTGTCGGGACGCCGTGTTGGTAATCAGTGCGAGGGCAGCAAACGAACTCCAGCTGGTTTTTCACCGTGACTTTCTGTTAGAGAATGGCAGGATTTCCCTGGAAGCGAGGAAATGGTCCCATTTCCCCTTTAGGTTATTCAACATTGCTGACAAAGCATCCCACATCCACGTGGGCTTCACATATTCTGGCACACTTCCTATTTTCCTGCATGAAAACATTTGTACAAAGTCTGGACTGGTGCATTCACAGCCGTTTTTATATTTTTGGCATGTTACATCCTCAAACGTCAATGTTTAATTGGAATTTTATGTGATTTATGGATTTAACTCCATCCATTTTCACACCAACTTACAAGAGTTTCCCCATCACTGCTTATTAAAAGCATCCCCACAGGATGATGCTGCCACTACCATGTTTCTTTCTAGAGATGGGCTGTGCTTTATATAAAGTCCAAAGTCATCTTTAGAGACATCATTTTCAGATTGGTATTTCTATAAAAAAAAAAAAAAAAAAAAAGTCAAATGCTTAATTGAATGTTGTATAATTAGGGCCGGAACTTTAACACATTACTGTTGATAAATTAACTACATAGATTTTAACACATTATTTCTTTTTAGAGCAAATTAATCGCATTGTTTTGTTTTGGTTTTTTTCATACAAAAATCCCAAGATGGAACTTTTGTATTTGCATATTTCTCGTAAAACTGACATAAAGGCGACACCCGCTAACAGTGGTTAGCTAACATCCACTTCCCTTCTCATTTCTGTTTCAAAAAAACAATGTGGTTATACGCTGGAGAAGACTATTCCTGTGTTCAAGTTGTGCTAAAGAGTTGGCCTATGTGAAGCTATTCAAGCCTAAAATAGCATCTCCATGCTAAACATGACATCCCCAATGCTAATGTCAGCGTCCAGAGTCCACATTTGTAAAGACGTTTTTTTTTTTTTGTTTTTTTTCAAAAAAGTTCCATGAATAAAATTTTTAAAATGATGTTTATTTTCTCTATGTATAGTTTTCAATTAATTGAAAACATTCTAATGAAGTCCCACTACTATTATTAATATTTCCTGTCAAGTCGTAGTAGTTGCTCATGAGAAACACTGAATGATTTGAAATCATTTCTTCTCCTCAGGCTGATATGTTTGATATTCTGACCTGTATGGTTTTGCATGGTGGTCTCTACATTAGCCATCCAGTTGCATCCTTTCTGGAACTCTCCGCAGACGGCCTTTCTGTAGCATCGTTGTCTCTTCTGCCTGATTTCTTGACGTATGGATGGAAGCACAAATGCAACTCTATATGTTCTCCCATGTGCTTAACACATGGTGCGTGTGTGTGTGTGCGTGGGTGTGTGTGTGTGTGTGTTCAGTTAATCTAATGGAACCCAGGGAACACAATGGACTACGACTGAGGAGGGATCAGCAAAGTGGAAGACCCTCACCCCCTCGTCCTTGCCGTCTTTATTTTCTCCTGCTCTTTTTGCCACAGTCCAGCCTGCCAGCCCGCTAATGTCGTTAGCTTCCCTCTAATGATGGTGAAATCTCATTAATATGCTTCACAGCCAGGCCCCAGTAACCAGTGGGGATGAACGTAATCAAATCTCAAAGGACTAACCTAGAGCTGAACCCCGAGAACTGCTCCGCTGCGCCGGGCTGAGACAGTCCAGTGTCTGGAGGCTTGATAATAGCCAGTGGGCTCCAGTGTCTGTGTGGTTCTCTGCCTTTGAAGTGGTGATGTTAGCCAGACCATCTTCTGTCAGGATTACGGCTCTGAGTAGTTCATCATCTGAACAGATTTCATTTCAGCCTGGTGGTGCTTATTTGTCCGTTTAAGTCTAGCCCGGCGCTAATTGCCGGCGTGGCTTCAGCCTGAGCGCACTCGCTGCTCTTTATGTACGCAGAGCAAGCTTAAACAGCAGCACTGGACAACACTCTAACTTGAACCTAATTAAATCACTGATACTTTGGCTCTGTAGTGTGAGAGCAGCTCAGAACATGAGCTGTTAAGACATGTGGGTGCAGATGAATTCCACGCCATCGTGTCCAGCTCACAGTAAAATCACAAAAACCAGGCTTAAGTATCGGCCCTGATGCTGAAAACAATTCTAGACAGGGTATCAGTGACGATGTGCCTGATCTATAAGGACAGATCTACTCAGTCTAACTCTATGCTTTGTGCTGAGTGATGTCATGCTTTATTATTTATTTTACATATTTAAAATTCCTTTGTGAATCATTTGAAAAAAGTTCTGTTGCAGTTTATTTTTTACATGTTTTAAAAGGTTTGTTGGCTCTAATGGCCTTTATTTGAAAGTAGTTTGACAGGAAATAAGGTAATGAGACAGGGGGAAGACATGTGGCAAATGTCACCAGGCCGGGAATCGAACCTGCGACCACCAGCATGAAGACTAAGGCCTCAATACATGGGTTGTGTTTTGCCCCTGCGCCACCACATCACCCCCTATTTTTTACATGTTTGACCAAAGCAGTCAACCAGTTTATTTATTTTACATTTGGATGTTCTACTCCTACTTGCTCTTACTGAACAAAATTAAAGTTGTTGTTTCATGTTTGACTTTACTAAACCTCTGATATCGATATCAGAAGTGAAAACAGTGGATCCCTAGCATAAAATAACACGTCCTTAATTCAGCTGTCATATGGAACCTCTTATTTTGCAGCTTTTTATACTTTTTAACCAGTGTGTCTGCTCGACAATTAGAGCCATTGTGGCTCGCTAACTCAACTTTTACAGTTCCAAGACAGATGGCTGAGGCTTCTTTAGTTTCCACACCATAACATGATGTAAAAGTGAAGGGCCAACTTTACCAGATTTTATTGACTCTGCTATTAAAGTGTGCAAAAAGCCTTAAAATAAGTGTTTGTTTTATTTGGTGGTGACATGAACTTATGCTGCTCTCCAACAGTCCTACCTTGTTTGTCACAGTTCAGGTTGTTTTTTATGTTTAAGTTCCTTTATGTTTAAGAGCTGAACTTGCATTTTTATGCCATTATTGATATTGTCACCTTCCTGAAATAATGGCTCAAGTCATTTTTTACTAAGTGATTTTGGCAGGAAAAAAAGCCACTACCTCTTTTTTTTTGCAAAAACATGATTAGGAAAGTGAAAACATGTTACTTGAAAACGGCATCAAAAGAACAATATTATTATTAATCGCCATACTCACTGGTAGAATGTATCATCCACCAAAGTGATCTCTTGTGACAGGCCTAATTGTTTTTACTATTTTGAATGTCTGAGACAAGCCAGCCTCTGAATCACAGCATATTTGAATGCCAGAGAAGCAGGAAGAGATTGATTACCAACAATGTTCCTGGAAACCATCATGAAAGGAAGGCATAAATTTAAAAATAGCTTCAGTTTGAATTAGTTTGTAGGAATTTCTTGAGGAGCCATTAATGCATTTAAATGTACTTAAATCAAAAAGTTGGATTCTTAAAAAAAAAAATTAAGTCCAGTGAATGAATTAATTTTAAGGATTTTTGTGGGGTAGGGTTAGCAGCCGCACCATATATGGATGCCATCAATCCTCAGCCGTCCAGAGTTTGATTCCCAGCTCTGACCTTTACTGCATGTCTTCCTACCTTCTCTCTCTGCCCACAAATAAATACCACCGCAGGGTTTACCCCATAAAACCTGCTAAGCCCGGTGGCAGGGGGCGCTAGGGGCAGTGATCCAGCAGCAGCAAAAATTTTGATGTGCACGAACACGCATCATAATTTTGAGACAATAGCATGTTAGTCCAAAGGGCAGGTGCGTGGACAGCTCCCCCAGTTTAATGAGTCAACTATAAACATAGCTTAATCTGTCTTTACTGTCACTCTTACTGGTGCTTTGAAAAGACAAACGATCCTCAGCCTGGTCGGGAGGAAAGTAAAGCCTGTTGGCCTGCCAGGCCTGTAGTCCACTGGGGAAAATCCTGTCACTAGTACATTTTATTTCTAAAAAGAAATAAATATTTTTTAGGCTTTTTTCCATATGTTTAATAAATATTGTGCTGTCAGACGCTTGCAGTCGGATATGAGACATGACATCATCCAATCAGTCTGGTTTCAAGTCTGTTCTTACTGGTTGCGCCTGATTGTTGTTGTGCTGTTTATTCCCACCGCTGGGACTGGTTTGACAACATGCCAGCCGGCACGCTTTAACCCCGCCTCTGCTTTGATTAATGGTTTATGGTTCACCTTCCTACCAAGAGTCCTCAGCTCCATCATACGGCCATAAGAACCGTCACTCACGACCCACAGTGAGGCATTCTTATGGACACAGGAGACATATTTTCCGCTGTGTTTTTACTGTAGGGAATCTGCATTTCCAGAGGTCGAAGTAAGCTCCTCAGGCAAATCTGAGTCACTTCTTTCAGTTTCTCTGCGTCCGATTTCTTTTTCACTCTGCAAATGGCACAATAGTCAGGCTTGTGCGCCGCTTGGTGCTGATCAGAGTTTGGGCTGGCGAGGGCAGCCAGTGGCCTAAGTAGCCCTGTCCTCGCCGCTCAGCCTCTGTGTTTCTGTCCACAGGCTCGCCATTGTTTTTGCTCCATGCCTCGGCTTGACAGGCCTCCAGAAGCCAGCCATTGTATTTAATTACAGGTCGTCGGCCCCCTCACAGACTCTTGTCCTTGTGTCCTAGATTTCCATGGGTGCTCTCATTAAGAGAGTGTACATTCAGTGTGTGTTTGAGAGAGAGAGAGAAAAATAATCACTTCCTTAATTGTCCTGTGAAAGCCTATACATCTGAGATTTTAGCGTAAATGTCTCCTGCTCTTCAGGATATGTTTTGTTGTTTTTCTTCAGTATTCATGCCCAGGAAGCACCTAAAAGCAGCACGCCGTAATGAGCCCCCATCAAGCATGGCGGGACAGCGAAGAGAACTGAATGGATTTCTGATGATGAGAAAATTTGCCACGTTATGTAAGCGCTGTCCTGTTTAAGCTTAATTTGCTTGACGTGAGCGTAGTGACTGTGTCGCCCAGCGGCATGGGCCACAGCGGCTCCCAATGACCCCTGCGTCAACGGCGAAGCTTCCCTCGCTGCCCCTCCATCTCGTGTCGGCTTCACTTAAAACTCTGCTACGCTGCTTTGTTCTGGAGACATTGCAGAAGTTTCTCATCGTCTTTTTTTGTGCTTCTGGTAAAAAAAAAAAAAAGAATGTTTCGCTGTGTGCTAACAGAAGGACTCTTTCACCTACATCTTGGCCTTTTTGTTTGGCTCCTCTCCACTTTCTGACTGGAGAAACTTGTATTGATTTTTCCCTTTACCCCCAGCTGCTATCTGCAGCCTGTGGAAAGTGGTACAGAATGTCTGGATCTTTCAGTGTTTAAACCCGACGCCACAGTGAGACCCGTTTTGTTTCAGAGTGTTTTCAGAAGAAGACACCGAGCGCAAAACTTCCTCCTTCATGAAATGTAACCATAATCTGAGTGGCGTCAGATTTTAGCAGTTGTGGGATTTCTCTTTTGTCTTTGGCAGCCATTTCTCCTGCTTCTAGCACAAGACTCACGTTTATCTTGGTTGTGTTTACCTAGAATGCTCTGAGCTATAGTCCACTTTCTGCTTCAGGAGCGGTCTCTGGTTCGCTTGGCGTTCACATTTATCATTTGAACCTTACCAGAGTTCACTTCAGTCGAACCCAGACTTAGGTTTGTAAACTTAAAATGCACATCGGACTTCAGTTGCTCATTTTATGTGCGATTTTCTAATATAACAGGTTGGAATTTTCTCCTTTCTTTCTGTGATAGAGTTCGGTTCTGCAATAAGATATCAGTTCATTTTTACACCCCTTTACCATTCCGTCTTTAGTTGGCATCCCTCACTGATGTTGAAATGAAATATGGAGCTTCCTGTAGTTGGGCTTAACTGTACCGACACCAGAAACCCACTTGGACCTGCTTGATGTGTTTCAGATAACAGACTGCGAACAGGCATCTTACTGTGACTCCAGCTCTCGCCATAGGGCACTTTATCGTATCCCTCTCCCTCTTTCTCGTCTCACTTTTTTCTAGTAAAAACAACGTTTCTGCTGCATGAACATATTATTGTTTTTAGAAGCTGTAATTCTTCCTTTTGAATTTCTTCATCTGGAGCATGATGAAGAAATTCATCATGCAGCAGATGAATTACCTCTTTAAACTAATTTTTGCTGGCAGTGAAGGGAATAAAGGAAGTAAATCTTTAGAGCTCCTGTAGACAAAGCCAGCACAGACATGCTAGAGTTTCAAAAGCTGCATAAAAACAAATGTTGTTATTAAGCCACTTGGCAGAGCTGCACTATTTTAAAGTGTTCAAAGCATCCAGATCTTAGCTGGTTTCACCCCCCCGCCCGCTTTCACCTGACCAGAGCTGACTCGGCATCAGCACTCACCAAAGCAGGATTATAGACTTATTTGGTCAAGGGTTGGCCGTCTGTTGTGTGAATGCAGATTTTATAATTGATTTAAGAGCAGTGTTTTGTAACACACTCACTATTGAGGTCAAAGTCCAACACTTATTACATGAAGTCAGGTTTTGTCCTCCGTAATCCCAGCGCCACATGTTGTTTGCTTGATCGGTGTAACCTTGACAGCCACCAAGATGGTTTCTGTTGCACCTGCCGCGCGCGGATCCGGGGCCCCAATAAAGCAGCACAGCCTCGCAGCACGCCCTGCTTGTTTTGAACAAGTCCGTTGCGGCCTGCGATCGATCCTGCGGTCAATCCAAACACGCACGCTTTAGAGAAACGCTGAATTTTTAAAACGGAGGCAGAACTCCAGGTCTTGTATCAGACAAAGCCAGACTTTGAACCTCTCTGCCGGTGTGGCCGCCTCGTGCTGCTCTCATACACGCAGAGTGAGCTCTGAGTGAGATTTCTGCAGTGATTCCAGTCGTCGCTGGTTTGATAAGAGACATTTTCCTGCTGAAAACACCTGATAAGAAGCTTGTCTTTGACTTTAAAGCTGCTTTTCCAATGCATGCCTACAAGTTAGCCTTTTGGTGATTTGTATTGGACGTAGCTAAGCATATCTGTTTGTAGGAGGAGGGGAAAAAAGGGGGATTGCTTAAGATCTGCGTCTGGGTGTGCGCTCCGAGATTGTGTTTATCCCCGCTCGTATCGATTAACGCCGAACGTCTGTCAGCGCCGGCCTGATAGTGTTTGCTAACCCCGCTCTCATAGCTCTTGCTCTCTTTTTTCTCCCCTCTCCTCTCCGCAGCAATAGAGACCCAGAGCACCAGTTCAGAAGAGATAGTGCCAAGCCCACCCTCGCCTCCCCCGCCGCCCCGCGTCTACAAGCCCTGCTTTGTGTGCCAGGACAAGTCCTCAGGGTACCACTATGGTGTCAGCGCCTGTGAAGGCTGCAAGGTAAGACTTCCCCCGGCCTTCCTCTGAATCTGCCAAGCAAGCAAGATTTTCAGCAATCTCACAGCCTTTGTGTGATTTGCACCACAAAAAAAGTGAAGGGGGGAAAAAACCCTCCTCTTTACCGTTTTCAGGCCACATTGTCACATCTTTTTGAGATTTTTCAGTATTAGATGCTAGAATCTGATTGAGAATAGTAAGTTGGGAGTTTTTCTTAAATCTAACTTGCATTATCGTCAGTGGGACTTGTTCCATCACTCCTACATTATACGACAAGATCTCTCCTGTGATGGGTGCTCCTCTTATCACACGGTGTATGAAATGACATCTGTGCAGGATTTCAGATATCGGTGCCAATGACATGTCCAAACCAGGGCTGCCTGTTATCAATGCCGCCCTGTTGCACAGGTGTTGAAGAGGCTGCGTAACCCTTGTCTGCTCCCTTATCAGCTGATAGTTGCTGTGGGTGCGTACATGTTCTCCTGTTGGAGGTGAACACACAGTATGTTTATCTAGCTGACTCCCTGGCAATGCAGGCTGGTAGTTTAACACGGAGGTGTCCTTTTACTTTAAATGTATTCACATAAAGAGTTGCACTGGTCTGAGTTGAGATTTTGAGCAGGCAAAACTGATTTAACTGAGTTTTATTATTTTAAAACATCGCCTGTAGCAGATCTGTCTTTCTCCTGCTTGGAAATGTTGGGTAGAAAGTCTTGAAAACTGCAAAAGTGTAGTGATGGTCTGGATGAATGGCTGGCATCTCTGTGGAAAATAGTTTCTGCAGGAACTTACTGGTAAAAATGTTTGTTTTATAGATTTTCATATCCAGTCCTAAATTCTTGTTAACTCCTGAAAAGCTTCTCTTCCCTCAAACTATCCTTTTTCCTCAGAGAAATAAAACCCAAACGTTTGTTAGTAACGACCATCATCTGCGTCGTGAAAGAAAACACATATTCAATATTTGGCTGGAGAACGCCAAACTTTAGAAGTCGACTAAAATCCATCATCAAAGCTGCGTTTGAAGGTGATGAAGCCGGGTAAACACCGGAGACAGCTGCCAGAGCCGAGCAGCGCCAACGTCTCTGGATCTAATTCCACTGAACTTACCTGGATTTTTCTAAAAAGAAAATTCCGAAAAATTCTTGCGTATTGTTTACCGAAACAATGATTTCTGAGTTTCCAAAAGCGGGTCACTAGGTCACAAGGCTGTAGAAACTGAAAATGCTCCAATTTCTGTCACCAGCCAGTTTCTCTTGAACACTGCAGAAAGTCTTTGTTATGAGAAATGATCCGAATAGCCCAGTTAACCAAGGAGTTTGTCACATAAATGCTTTTTACATAAAATTAAAAAAAATTAAAAAGGAGCTAAAAATCAGCCTGTTCTGTTACTGATACAGAACTTTGTAATACCAAAGTCTTGATGCACCATGGAGCTGTATTATAGGTCCTGTACATTACTGGGTTCATTATTTTTCCAAACACTTTTTCCTGTAACATTTACTTCCTGCTGGGGTCATGTGACCTGATCTGATCTGAGCAGACCTGAATAATGAGTCATTCAGTTTGGGAGTTTACTGCAGAATGCTGTCCAAAACAAACAACTGGTTCCCCTCTAATTATCACCAAGACAAATCTGGAATTGTTTTTTTTTTACCTTAACAAAAAGGTTTCCAGTAATCAGACTGATTGAAATAATACATATAATAGTTTATTAGGCTGTTCCTAAATCAGTGCTCCTCTAAGTACATTTTTGCTCCTTTTGTTTATTCCTTACTCTGTTAGTACTGCTCGGTGGTACAACTCTTCAAATTCAGTTTCTGGTTTAATTGATTTTTTTTCTCGTCTTTTTTTCTTTGAAAGAAATTACAAATGGCCAAATTATTTTTCAAAAACTGGCTTTTATTTCAGCCATTCCTTCTGTTAGTTGACCTGAATTCAGAACCAGATCATTTGAAACTGTAAATAAAACAAGATGGCAGCTCCAGGTGGATTGACATGACCTGAAGTATAGAAACCCAATGAGTGCATTGTTGGAAAAAGTATCTTAATTTTCCTAAAGCTAAATCTTCCTGTTACTGTATTGGTTTAAAAGCTGATAAACAGAAGGAAGCAGAGCCAAGTCTGACCTGTAGTCTCTACACTAGTTGTTAGTGGTGACCTGTGTGTGTGGGGTTGTGACTGAGGCTTTAGTGGGTCACTCCCACCACAAAGCCTCATCCAACCTCCGCCGTGCGTTCCCACCTATGAGCCCACTCCATATCTGCAGTGCTAATTTGAGAAGTTTGGGGAGGTTGGGGCGTATCTCTGACTTCAGAGGAGATGTCTTGGTATACGATGTTCAATAATTCAACACTACAGGCAACCAGGAGAATGTATATAGTGTCTCATTTGAGACTGGGGTAAGTTGAGGGTTAGCAGCATCAGCTTCGCTGCAGCATGCCAAACTACAAAGGCATGTCCTGGGGGCTGCAGCGAACTGGGGAAACGAACAGGGGGGTTGGTGGGATGGGGTGTGTGTGTGTGTGTGTGTGTGTGTGTGTAGGGGGGGGTGCATGTCGAGCTCTGCTGCTTGGGAGACAGCTCTTTCATTTGTTGTTAAAGAAGTTCCACCGCCCGCACATACTTACCAGGAATGCACTTTTTTTTTTCTTTTTTTTTTGCCTGCAGATATTAACACTTAGCGTTAAATATGCATAGCCACCTCTTCGTGTTTATGTTTCTATCTTGGAGGCACGGCAGTGCAGAGAAGTTTGCGGTATCCAGCACCATCAGACCCCCCTCCCCCCCACCTCGACAGCCGCTCTGCAGCTCCGGTTTGCTGCAACTTTTCGGATGTAATAAAAACGAACGCCCTCTACGTCCGCGGTGCCTCGGTCAGCTGCCCTGTAGCAGGGTGGAGGGTACTGTCATGGGCTCAGGAAGCTTTCCACAGGCACACTCTCAGTAGGAAGCTGGGTTAATCTGGGAGCAGCGTGAAAGTCGCAATTCCTCCACTTCCCACTTAATGACACAGAGGCACGGTGCATACATAACGTCTCCGAACGCCGACGAGACGAGAAGCACATGACGAACGGAAACTTCAATGTGTTGTTGCCATCCCCCATCTCTTCCCCTGCACTTCTTGCAGCTCTCATCTCCTCCGATCTCTGCAGGGCAGCTGACAGGCCCGCTGAGGGCTCTTGTCGCCGGTTGGATTAAGCGCTGATACAAAAAGAGGCTTAAAGGCCGTAGGAAGCAATGACTCCAAAAAGGAGGAGGAGGCTCTAGTGTGAGGGGGGAGGGAGCGCCGCCCAATCAGAAGATGCTCCGAGGGGCCACCTGCGCCTCGTGTGGTCGGGAGGGAGCGGGTCAATCCCCTCGTGACATCCAGGTCAGGGTCAGGACTCTATCGGATCAAAGAGGAGACAGAAACGCGCACACAAAGACCAGCAGACTAATCCCGCCGCAAATAAAATGAAAACTACAAACCTTGTTGTCCTTCGCCGTGTTATCTGCCCAGACTCTCTCATCTGTAGTCCTGAGGAGACGCTGCTGCACAGCTGTTTCCGCACTTTAACTAACCCAAAGAAACCCGTGGAATAACTCGGAGCAGAACATATTTGTTTGAAAATCGGACCTAATGAGCCGATAATGAGCTTGTCCGATGGCACCGTCTTGCTCAGTGGGATGAGAAACGGGACACAAAGTGCACGTTTCCTCTTTTTTTAGCTGATCCGAGGCCCGGCTCACTTCCACTCTGCGGTGGCGGACTGAAGATGTGAGAGGAAGACTGGTGATCTGAGCAGGGAGGACAAATTGCGGGCTTATGTCTACCAGCCATCTGTCGGCTAGCACGCCTAATCCAGCAGCATCGGATGGGGCTCGCAACTCCCCCCTACCCCACCAACAAAACATCAATCCTGGCACTGACCTGTATTGCATCCATCCACAGCCTCTGCTTCTTTTGCACCAGTTGTTGCCTGGTTTGCATTAACCTTTTCTTTCTTTAGCAACACTAAATCATCATTCGGTATTGAGGATGGCTCAGCTTATTAACTCATGTGTTTATTTGTTGCAGAAATCAACATTTAACGTTTGCTTAATGGCTTGAACTTCATATCCGTGATTATTCTGGCTGGTCTGAAGGTTTTTAGGATCAGACGGATAACAGAATGCTAATGCTAACACCACAGTTTCACATAAAAGATTCACTGATCTGGCATTTCATGACTGATAAAAATTCCAGTTTTCTTTAAGGCCTGACCTGCTGCTAACTCTGGTTTTTATACAGTACTGAACACAGCACTGAAAGGAGAAAAAATGTGCTGTTTGTTGGATAGGAGTCATTTTAAATCTGATAAAAGAAAACAGCAGAACTTACAAGATTGTAGCATTTTTTCACTAAAGCTTATGTCCCTTTTCTCGTTATTTGTTTCGTTTTAACACAAAGTGCATCAGAGTACATGATCTTGATTGATGCGCTGAGAAACTGATGTTTAAACTGATAAAATTTTTCAGTAATTTCAGTATTTCGGCATTAGCCAATTATTTAGTGAATCATTGGCTTCAAGACTTAGTGACATTTCAAATAAAAACAAAAAAGAAACTGATTTTGTTCCACACATGTGGAACTGAAGACAATCGCTCTCACCTAGCGCTTGCAGTTTGATGTAACTGACTGGGCCTGTGAACAGTCAGGTTCTCTGACTGGTTCTGAAGGCCGATCGGTTCTGCTGAGCTGCCGTTTCCTGACGTGCTAGCATATATGGAGCACGCCACATGTCACAGATCAACCCTCTTATGGACTTAACTCTGTGATGGTTTTGTCTCTTTTAACCACAGCTTTAAAGTACAAGGCCATTCTCCATTTGGGTCACGGGTTCAATTTCACATATTGCTAGGTGTTTTGTAGTCGTGAGGATGAACGTTTCATGGCGACCGCGGGGAAACGCTTGGAGACGGTTTGGCAGGACGTCAACCGTCACATAGAGAAAATGGAAACGGAACAGTCAGAAGCAGTGTTTTTAGAAAAGAAGTCGCCCCGATTGCTGGTTTTATCCTGTTCTCCCTGTGTGTTTCTGTCCTGTAGGGATTCTTTCGGAGAAGCATCCAGAAGAACATGGTGTACACTTGTCACCGGGAGAAGAACTGCATCATCAACAAAGTCACTCGCAATCGCTGCCAGTACTGTCGGTTACAGAAGTGCCTGGAAGTTGGGATGTCTAAGGAGTGTAAGTAGAAACCCGTCGTTTCCGCAAATCCCTTGCTGCCAGGCCAGAGCAGGAGATCTCATCATGGCTGTTTTAATCCTGCAGTGTGTCACGGCTGCACAAAATGTTACATGGCCTCAGCTCACAGTGTCGCGTAAGCAGTGTTCGGTGCTTGCACGCATCGGCTTTGACTGGGATTCAGGTGTGAATGCTGATGCTTCATTTAGAGATTAGTATCTCTTACTTCAGGCAGATGATCAGCTGCACTAGAATAATGCTCCTGGTGCATAAATGGCTTTAGATTTCAGGATGAACAAAACAGGCTTCCTATGAAGATTAAGAATCTCCTTATTATCTCATTTATAAGGAGATTCTTAATGGCCAGGGGAAAAGTTTTTGTTTTTAAGACTTGTTCACTGGATCCATACATCCATCCGTTCATTGCTTTGATTACTCATCCCTCCATCCATACCTTCATTTCATTACACTGGTGAACAGCCAAAACATTGGGGTTTTTGCAACTGTTTTAGGGTCATATTGATGAGCTGAATCCAAAAATCACGTTGGTTTTGCTCAACCAGGTCAACTTTCTGAACTATGGAGCAACAGGAGTATCAAAATTCATGACTTGTTCTCACATCTGGATCAGTTTCCTGAGAATCTGATCAATGAGTGACGAGCAGAAGGAGAGATTCCATCAGGACAGAAAAGAGACGGAGAATTTTACACAATGAAGACGTAATGTTCAATTCACATGAACTTACCGTTATCAGTGTTTATGATTCAATTTACAGAAATCTAAGTTTGTAACATTTAATTAATACACTCTGTTAGCAAACAATTTTTTTCTCCTAAAACCTTTTTTGGATGAGAAATATTAACAGAAATGAACTGATAATGTCACAAACATGTTATCAATTTAGTCAGAAGATCAGATTTTTCTAAATCAAATTAGAATAAAAACCTGACCTGATTGCGAAAAATGGATGTTATTTTTGGACTCAGCAGTGAAAAATAGTCCTAACTCAGTTGAAAAAATATAGATGACTTCCATTTTTTTTTCTAACCCAGTGTCATCCATCCATCCATACTTTAAACATGAGTTAGAAATAAAAACTGTGTGAACTTCGAAGACCTAAAAAATGAAGGAACCCTGAAACTAATGTTGCTTTGTTGAGGATTATGGACTAGACTGTGTGTGGGGGAAAAGGGCAGCCATGTCCACTGAGTGGCAGTGACGGTGTTTGCGTGTCCAGGGTCTGGCAGGCCCCTGTGATGAATTCGTTCTCACCTGCCGAGAGCCAAAGAGCAGGCGTCTGCTCCCATCATGGGGGACGTTCGGTGAACACACACCGGCAGCCAGACGGGAAACAGTAATTGGCGGAGGTGTGACCGCTAAGAGTTCGGAGGCCGGTGCCGTGTTCAACCTGGTCACGTGACTCACCCACAGCCCCCGTGCAGTGGCGCACAGCCGAACCCCATTTGTTGTAGCAAATACAAGAATCAATAAAAGTCAAATCCAGAAAGTCTCTTCCTGCTTCCTCCACCAGTTCAGACGCATGCAGCCAGCCCGTGCTGCTATCTGCGCCTCACGTCTTTACACAACTATTTACCTCCTGGTTGGGCTGCAGGAAGCGCTCCCCGTGCAGCAGCACTGTGGCTTACAGTAAAACAAGTTATCCTCTGAGCTCCTTACCTTTGAATGGGGCCATTAATCATGCTTACAAGTATCACAGCAGCCTTCTCTATGCATAGCTGCACACTGCATTCAGGCAGTGCTGCAGAGTGGAGCTGGAGAGCCATCTAGTGATGAAAAAGTGGTACAGCAGTAAATAGTTTCCTGAACGGACTCTTGGCTGGGGATTTAAATGTTTTCACTGGTTCGCTGAATAGATTTTTTTTTTGTAATTCTGCAAGCGGTTTGTGGTCGTTTTGTGCAGTGTGGGCAGATCGCTCATCCTCTGGTCAGAGAAAGTGACATTGGTCAGTGAAAGTTGCCAAAAATCCCGGAGGCCGGTGCTGAGGGAGAGGCAGGCCATCTGGGGCCCACAGGGGACTCTGACACCGGCTCGCGCTCATCACAATGCGCCCTCCTGCATAATAACAACGCTCAGGCCACAATTATGCATGCGCAAGGTGACAACACAAGAACGAGTGAACGCGAAGGCATCACTAAGACCAAAACCGCTCTCCTCCGCATAGGAAGTGGACCGGTGAAGGGCGTCTTGGTGACCTTGTGTCGGCTGGCAGATGGTTCCAGGCGACAGCGCCAGGCCTTCTGCCAGGTGGCAATGCCAAACAAGACAGAAGCAGGGGGTGGGGTAAGGGTCCAAGGAGGCACTCAGGGGCTTCAGAGAAAGTGCCTATAATTCTGCTGCCTGGTTAATATTAACATGACTGCATGTGGTAAAGGAAGAGAGCTAATTATGACCTGAAAGGAAGGTTGATCCGTCATAGTTTGCACCCAGCCATGAAAAGAGGGAGTGAGACGTCCACCCATGTTTAGACTGTTCAGGAAACATCAGCTCATTTATCTTTGATCTCAGCCCAGAATGCAGTCTCACACCTCGAGGAACTCCACGTCTCCAGGGGTTTATTAGCTGAAAGGCTGACGTTGCTTTTATCTCAGCCTTTAGTGGAAAAAGTAGGTGGGAAGTCCTACAGGGTTCATCTGCTATAAACTTAGCATTGCAGCAGTTTCCCTCAGAAAACCTGCTAAGGCCAGTGGTAGGGGGTGCTTGGCTAGTCATCCAGCAGCCCGACGTGTTTTTGAGTTTAAAAAGGTTTAAAGTCGACAGGAAATTTGAAAGTATCACTGGGAAAGTATCATGTGCTATTGGAAGACTTTAACAATAGCTTAACAAGATAAATGAGAAGTCTTAAAAAAAAGGCAAATGTAGCAAAAAATAACAAAAATACAATTAAAATAAATATAAGTTCTTTACACTTCAGTTGTTTCGTCCCAATTAAAGTGTCCAAAATCTTTTAATCCTTTGTCACTTTATTTGCTGAAGTTCTTAGCATGTAGAGCAGTAAAGACAGGAAGTGGTTATGAATAAAGACACCTGACCTCGGTCTCCCTATGTGTTCATAGTACAGTGCCATTGTGCTTCCAACTGTTTCATCAAAGAGACTCTTTAATATCACTAGAAACCTTCTAGTATAATGTAAGCATGTATGAGCCTTTGTCCTGTGAGCAGTCAGTGTCATCAGGTGGTGTAACACCAGCCTGTCGGAGGGCAGCTGACGTAAAGCAGGTTTTTATTATTATGAATTTAAGTTAAGGACGACATGTTAAGAGAAACTCTATTTTAAACCGTTCTTTACAAAGTCAACAACTTAATGGAGTTGCTATGTGCTCATCCAGGAGGAGTGGGTGCTGCAAGTCAGTGACTCAATGCAGGCTGCTGGGTTTCCTTAAATGGAAAACTTTTCTTTTTAAGCTAATTAGAATAATAAACTTAGTTTGATAACTAGCATCAGTTGGAATGTATGCGTGTGATTGAATTGAGATTAGTTTTTTTTTTTTTGTAAAATGCCTCAAGACCACATTAGTTGTGGAATAAACTGAATTGAGTTAGCATCTTCTGTTAGCTAATACTGTGATTAGCAACACTAAGACATCACTCTGTGCGTATTATCTCAACAATGCAGACCTTTGTCACTTTAAAATGTTTCACAGATTCTGAAAATAGCCAACTTCCCTCAATAAGTGTCTACATTAAAGGGTGTTGCCATGGAAACCTGGTAGTGATACATATGTAGTTTTGAGCGTATCAGTATCAGTTCCTATAAAGAAAACTAGGCCAACGTTAACTACAGATATTTATTTTTATCTTGTTGCCGTGTGTTTGGGGTGGGGAGGGGCGGAGGGCTGGTCATGTGGTATTTGTTTGGTCATGTGACCGTGATGTCAGCACAGGATTATGAGGAGTTTAACTGAAGCAGAGAAGTGATGTCAGCTGTGTTGTGTTTTCATGCTGTTGAAAGTGTAGAAAAAATATATATATATAAGAGTTTGAAGATCGACCCAAATTTACACATTTTGCATCCCTGGTTTATCTGTACAGTTTGGATTAAATGTGTATCTGTTGCTTGAAATATAGATCCAAGAGAAGTGATCAGGAAAAAAGAAAAGTAGAATTCCAGTTGCTCATTTCTGCTGTTTCCTCCTGTAAATCTTTGTGTGTTGGACACGTCTCCCTCAGCTGTGTTAGTTCAACTTCAGAGCGGTCTCTGTCCCCCAGTTACATCACCACCCCTTGTTTGTCAAACTCCCAATATCACCCAGACGGCCACATTTTCCTCCAGGAAGGCTTTACATGATGACAGACAAAGTAATAAAAGTAAAAATAAGATGAAGCCCCGAATGATAGAGAACAGCACCAAGTGAGGATAACATCAGCTGAGGAGGCCAGATGGGGGAGAGAGAGTGGAGGAGGAATATGAGAAGCTGAGGGTGTGTGTGAGGGGGGTGGGGGGGGGGGGGTCATCTCTCTGTGAGCTGCAGGAGCAGGGGGAGAAACATTGACATTTTTATCTTTCCATTGAATTTAATCTGCGTGATGGACGAGCTGCCAGCGCTTTAATTTTCCTCACACGAATTATCCCAGTCTGCCTACCTCTGTCTGTTTGTGCTGCACACATACACACACACACACGCACGCACACGTACACACGCACCCACACACACACACACACACACACACATATATACACACACTCGCAGACGCACACAATACACACACCAGTGCTGAAATCCAGCGTGAGAATGACTGACTGATGTCTCTTCAGTGTTTTCTATGACACTCCAGCTCCTGTAAATCACATAAATGGAATAAAGACGTAAATGTAAACGATTCGGGATGAATGTTGCTCTATTAGCATCCATATTGTCTTAATATATTTTGAAAAGATGCATTTATTGAAGCTGACAACACTCCTACACACACGCACACACACGCACGCGCGCACACACACACACATACACACACACACACACACACACACACACATGTGTAACAGAAAATCAAGACTCATTCATTTGCATGATCCCCAAGCCCAGGCCTCCTCAACACCCCCCAAGTTATTGCATGTGGCAATTCGCCATGACAGATCGCCAGTCGCGCCTAATAGTTCTTTAATGACTTCATTAAACTGTGTTGTGCGGCATATGATTGTGCTGCCAATTTGTCAGTGCGGGTAATGTCTGGGCACTGGGGATGCCCCACTTTTATTTGTGAATTAATTGGACATGTGCCGCTGCCCTCCGCCCCTCCCTCCCCCCTGGTGGCAAACACAAGACTGATTCCCAATCAGGCCCACAAGCAGGGCTGGCCCAGATCTGCTGAGCAGCTTAATACACATGTACACAAACCTCCTCCAAAGCTGAGCGCTGTCAGACAGCCTGGACCCTTACTAAGACGTAATTATGTCATAAGCAGAAATGGAAACGGAGGATATTTTTTGTTGTTTTTAATGTGGGGGGAAAAAAGCTACTTCCTCATAAGTGTCGATAAGCCCTGGGAAGGAACACATTAACATGATCACAGCAGGGTCGTCGTCTCACGTTGTGGCAAGCGGTGCTTAGCGGCAACATAATGCAGGATCAGACTTCCAGCCCCCGCCTTCCTGCTTGCCTTAATGTTCTCCCAGGCAGGGAGGCCTGTCTGTGGGCTGATGAATGAGCTGCAGCACAGAGCTGTGCTTTCCTCTCTTTGGCCCCAGTCCACGGCAGACCCGCTATCAAAGAAAGAGACTTCCCAACAGGCCTGGCGCGCCGACCCTCTGTGGTCAAGGTTCGGATCGAGACAAGGAAATTCTGATCTCGGGTCGGGAAGAGGAAACTCCCCCAGGTTTACCATGAGGAGATGGAGATAAGAGAGCTGATAAGAGGTGGTTGGTTTAAGGTAAAAGAGTGTTTACAAGATTTCTCCTGATCAGGTTCCCTTGGTCACAGATACTGATCAGTTATTTAGGAAAAGCCCTTTACCAATACCAAGACTAAGTAGATGAGGAATACTGTAGATGTTAGCTTCTGTTGCAGTGCTAAGATGCTTTCCATTGTGTGTGTTAATCCACACTAAGGTATATTTGGTATTTGAACTATTAAAATGGGCCGTTAGAGGTGTTTTAGAGAGGCCTCAAGTATTTGCAGATTGTAGCTACTGATGAACAGTGTGGTCACTAACCCATGAATACCTGGGGGTTTATCCAAAAGGGGCAATTCAAAGGGTCACAAGGCACTATTGACCAGGAAAGGACACAAAACCACAGGTCACATTTGTGGAGACAATTTTTGCAACAATTTTTGATAATGATGTTTTAACACAGTTTGCTGAACCGCTATGCTAATGCTAGCTGGATAAAACACTAGTTTCGTGTTGTGACTATTTGTCTTGTGTGAAAATCTTGTGTAAAAGGTCAGTCTGCTTCTTAATGCTGTAGACCATCTCCATCATTACAAAGGACAAAATGTTTGGGGGAAACCCCAGAATATTTAGGTCAGCAGTATAGTCTACCAAACCACTACCAAAACTTTCCAAGTCTGGCTTATAAGAAAAGGTCATTAATTCTAAAAATGAATTATGTCATACACCAATAACATATCAGGAGTTGAGTTGTGTCAGCAGCTCTGTTACCAGTCATTTAAAGGGCCTTCGTCGGGACATCCTTAGCATCCACTAGGTTTATCTCTAGAGGAGAAAGCAAAGCGAGGGAATGACTGGGAAAGTGAGAACATGTTGTAAACCAAGAGAGAGAGAGACGAGGAAAAGAAAAGGCTGGAGGCTTTTCCCCCCCGTTATGGGCGCTATAGCCGAGCCCTTTTAAAACCATTACAGGCAGGATATTTGTCATATTATGTTATTACATTAGCTGGGACCCCTAATGAAAGTTGTGGCAATTTGTCAGCCTTATGGATAGCTCCATCCCCCTCTACTATTTATCAACTTGCACCCCATCTCACCCAATGTACACATACACACACACACACATACACACAGCCTAATCAGAGCCAGCGTGGATAGGCTGGGAGATATGGATCGGCCTTGTAATGGGATTCCAATGCTAAACACCCGCCCTGTGTTTTTTGTCATTTGGGGTGATCATGCTCTCAGCCAGATCGCCCAGAGGGAAACAACAGTGGATTATGTCGAGCTTTTTTTTCCTCCTTCTTCTTATTCCCTCTCCTCACACCATTAGCGCAGCCGTTCCTGGATGCAGCTGTCTCACAACATTTGTCTTTCAGCCTCTGATAACAAAAGGAGCCCTTTCTGCCGCCCCGCCGCACACAGTATCACGTCTTTAAGGCCTTTTACTTCTGCTTTCTTTAGCTCCTGTCAGGAGATTTTAATCATGTCTGAATGGATTTAAAGATTTGCATGATATTCAGGAATTCCCTTTGGAGGAAAAAAATTTTTTTTTTTGTTTTTTTCAACTGTGTTTTCAAAGATAAATACAGCGGCTTGCAAAAGTCTTCCTACACCTTGGACTGTTTCCATTTTGTCGCAACCACAAACTTCACTTCAATTTTATTGGGTCTGAATGTGATAAACAATCAAAAAGTAACACATAATTGTGAAGTGAAATTAAAAAAAAAAAAGATATATGGATTTCAAATTTGTTTATAAAATAAAGCCAAGGCATACACGAGGATAAAAACAAATATATATCTTTTTAAATGTGGCATTTGTTTGGCATTTACCCAGATATCAGAGTTTTTAGAAGTCACCTGATTGGTCCACCAGAGTTGGTCAGAACCATGCAGTTCATACAACATGTGGAGGAAGGTGATTGAAATTGAACAAGACCCCAAAGTGAAACAGATTGAGCTTTTTGGTTTGGAAGAATGGGAGGAAAACGTTAGTCTGCTGATGCAGTATTTTTCGAAATGGGGGCCACCAGGAGGCGATAGTGAGACCTCAGAAAACTGGAGGGAACATGAGAAAAAAAATGCAATTGATTTTTCTATTTCATAAAATCTTTATTTTTTTTTTATCGTCATTATAACATCTAAGATAAAACAATTAATTTAAATGTTATTTGACCTGTTCATCTTTCCGATTGGCTACCAGTCAAATTTATCAACTAGCTGTACTCAAGCTAGCTAAGGTAAAAGGCATGAGGCAGCATTTATGCTAAATGAATGCAGCAATCATAAACCCTTTTGATCCTTTATGTCAGGATTTTCTTTTTTAAGGTATAAAATAAGGTGGGAAAAAGTTTTGTGTTGAAAACAAATTCTAAGATATTTTTCTCTAGGTGATCAATTGTACTTTTCTCCAAATACAAAGTTGTTAATTTGAAAATACATCAGTAGTATTGTTCTTTAGGGGTTACTTGATGTTACTATATTTGTTTACCTGACTGCCATATTGGATTTACCAAAAATGTTCTTGCACTTGCAGTGAATAGCCAATAGTTGATGATGTATTGTATGACGCACTAGTGACCACTTCAGTGGTCTGTGTGAATTTATAACATAAAAATCCACAGGAAACACAAGAAAATGGCTTTTAGATAGCTGTCCACTGCAGTGACCGCTGTATGTTAAAAACCATTCTAACAGTCGATTCCCCCTTAGTCTGCTGCGTTGTCTGAAAGCAGGTCTCTGTCCAGAATCGAATGCTGCTTGGGGAAAAGTTTGTGTTTGCAGCTGTAAACGTGTCCTCCCATGTGCGACTCGTTGTCATGTAACCCTTGTGTTTTCTTTGCTCTGTGCAGCGGTGAGGAACGACCGGAACAAGAAGAAGAAGGATGAGAAGAAGCAGGAATGCACGGAGAGCTACGTGCTGAGTCCCGACACGGAGCAGATGATCGACAGGGTTCGCAAGGCGCACCAGGATACTTTCCCCTCTCTCTGCCAGCTGGGCAAATACACTACGGTCAGTGAGTGGAAGTGTAGCCATCTGTGTCTTGCTTGTGTTATTTCAGCTTTTTTATTTATTTATTTATTTTATTTTTTTATTTTTTTTATGTTGTGTAAGCCATTGTCTGACCTGCTAATGATCTTCACAGACTAACAGCTCAGAAAGGCGCGTGTCTTTGGACATAGACCTGTGGGACAAGTTCAGCGAACTGTCCACCAAGTGCATCATAAAGACGGTGGAGTTCGCGAAGCAGCTGCCGGGCTTCACGACGCTCACCATCGCCGACCAGATCACTCTGCTCAAAGCCGCCTGTCTGGATATTCTGGTACAAATATTTACTCATCTTTCCATCTTAGTTCAGAATTTCACATCAGATTTTAGTTATTTAAATGACTATCTCCTCAAAACTTTTTTTTTTTCTGTTTTCCAGATACTACGCATCTGTACACGTTACACACCAGAGCAAGACACCATGACCTTCTCAGACGGCCTCACGCTAAACCGAACCCAGATGCACAACGCCGGCTTCGGTCCCCTCACTGACCTGGTGTTTGCCTTCGCCAACCAGCTCCTGCCTCTGGAGATGGACGACGCAGAAACGGGGCTTCTTAGCGCTATCTGCCTGCTGTGTGGAGGTAAAGCCCTATCAGAGCTAATGTTAGATTTGACGCATATTTCTTTTAGCCCTCCAGCTCGACAGCAGAGTTTGTACTTTCTTCAAAAACCTGATGTATGAAATTCTCTGCCTCCCTCTAGTGGAGTATTTAAGTAGTACAGCTGGCAAGAATCTGAGATCAATTTCTGTGTAAAAATACAAAATTAATAGAAAAATCATTTGTATAGTTGTGGAAAAGTGTGGCATAAAAATGTATGACGTTGGGTGTGCTGTGGTGGCGCAGGGGTTAAGCACAACCCACATATGGAGGCCTTAGTCCTCGACACGGCTGGCGCTAGTTCGATTGCCGGCCTGGTGACCTTTGCTGCATGTCTTCCCCTTTTCTCATTAGCCACTTTCCTGTCAATTAACTATCAAATAAAGTCCACTAGAACCAATAAAACCTTTAAAAAAAATAAATGTATGACATTGGTTAGAATTAAAATGCAGTTTGACACATCACTATAAATCCATAAATGTTTAATGCAACAACTATGACACACCAAAAATTGAAAATTGGAGAAATCTTAATGATGCTTTCTGTTGTGATTATTTCTTGTTTCTGGCTTTGACAAAAAAAAAAAACAAAAAAAAACATCCAAAATCACTTTTATTCTAGCTACTGAAAATTTTTTTCAAGTTTTAATGGATGTTTTTTTTTTCTCTGATTAGCAAAGATACACAACAGTGGTTGAGGATTATTATCTCATTTCTTTGAGCTTTATGTCTCTTTTTTCTTTTTTCTTTCTTTTTTTGTAGATCGGCAAGATTTAGAAGAAGCAGACAAAGTGGACATCCTGCAGGAGCCCCTCCTGGAGGCCCTGAAGATTTATGTACGGAAGAGGAGGCCCCACAAACCTCACATGTTCCCCAAGATGCTGATGAAGATTACTGATCTGAGGAGCATCAGTGCTAAAGGTCTGTTGTTCCTCACATGTAGAAACATCTCATCTTCACGTCTGTCATATTTAGCTTTCAACTGCTTTGGTTTTGCTTGGAAATTAAGGATGTCACTATTAGGATTTTGTTCAGACAGACTGAAGGCTTATTGTTAAAGACAAAAATTGAGCAGTCGTAAAAAGTCGTAAAAAATGTGGTCGTAAAAAATGCCTTAAAAGTTGGTTGACGCTAATGGTAACTAGCTGATAGCTAACTAGCTTTTTTTGCATCTATCATGGAAATTTATCACCAGTTGGCTGAATGAAGTTCGTACTTCTCTGTGGAGGTACAGGTCTTAAATTCCACACACATTAGCCTTAAAAAGAGTCTTTAAAAGTCTTAAATCTGAGAAGGTGAAACCTGTAAAAGAGCAGGTGACTGGAATTGAGATTTTTGGTACTGATCGTAAAAAAAACACAAAAAAACCCAAGAATAAATAAATGGACTTTGTGCGTCCATCATGTCTGCAGGAGCGGAGCGCGTCATCACACTGAAGATGGAGATCCCTGGATCCATGCCACCTCTCATCCAGGAGATGCTGGAGAACTCTGAGGGCCTGGAGAGCGGCGCCGCAGGCAGCAGGCCCAGCGGCGCCCCCCCAGGCAGCTGCAGCCCCAGCCTGTCCCCCAGCTCGGCCCAAAGCAGTCCAGCCACACAGTCACCATAGAGACGGCTCCCTCGTTTTCATCATTTTTTTCTCTTCATGTCGTCTCCCAACAGAAAGGAGGGGGGAGGGGCAAAGGAAGGTGGGCTTCGATCCTAACTGCTGATCACAGGAGACTGGCGGAGACGCCTCCTTCTTTCCACCACACCCCCATCCTCCCACCACCCGACACAAGTCCACATCTCCTGATCTGCTTGCTGTCACTGTGGAACACTGCTCGGACAGGAGGGGGGAGGCGTGGGGGGTTGAGCCTGGGACGGACCGGACCGGACCGGGACGAGAGATGAACCCCGTAAACACCGACTCCTCCTCCTTTTCTCCACCTTCCTCAGAGTCACAGACGTTAACAAGTCCGGATGCAGCGACCTGTTCTGAATGAGTGAGAGCAGCACAACGGGACGAAGACATGGACATGGACATGGACATGGACGGAGGCTGACTTGACAAACACCAGACACTTTGTTGTTGTTTCTCTGAGGCAGACTACAACGTTGAAGACCCCACTCCTCAAAAGACTCTGGGTCTTTCCTCTGTTTTTTTTTCTTTTCTTTTGTGTTTCATTTTCAAACAAAAAAACAACCAGATTTTGTACAAAAGATATATAAATATATATAGAAGAGTTAAGGAACTATGGTGCTTGGCGTGTCCGGGAGCGAACGGCGGGCTGACACCAGGACGAGTTTACCGCGCTGAGATTAGAACTTGTACTCCTTCACTGTTTGAATCTTTTTCATACCTATCAAAGAATAATGAGAGACGTTTCCGTTTCACGTTTGTATATTATTCTTAATAACAAGAAGATAAACAAAAAAAAAAAGACGTTGACATTTCTCTGGAGTCGTACACAAACACAGAAACGTGCACAAGAAAACGATGAATATCAGCTACTATTCCAGGTTGGATTTGTTTTCCCTTTAATCTAATCTCTTTTGTTTCTGTTCTGTTTTCTTCCCTAGAGAATGAAAAAAAAACTGATTGTATGAACTTGGTTGTATGATATTGTCACAGGTCCTTTCAAGAAATCAAATTAATGAAGAGTCATTATTAAGGTGTATTTTAAGTGGCTTTGAGTTTGTGTATATAAGCTGTATTCATTTCTTTAAAACTATGAAGAGTTTTAGGCCTCACATGATTTTTTTTTATTTCTCTTTTTTGTTTTGTTCTAGTTTTTGTGATTCAAGAAAATACATTTTTGAGCACATTTTACAGAAGGAAGTTGTTTTCATGCTTTGTGTCCTACTGGAGCGTGTTGGACGAGCCCTTCACCCGTCGCTGTTCACACACTATTTAAACATCTGCCCCTTCCATTCTACAGCTGTGTGTTTTCATGGTGTGCAGACTGATAACGAGGCATGGGCCGGTGTGACGTTATCACCGTCTGAGCTGAGAAATGCCACCACAAAAACGTTTGTGTGAACAAGTCAAAAAAAAAATTTATTTTTGGGGACATTAAAATGAATATGATCACCTTGGTCTGCTTTGTCAGGAATAAAAGTGCATTTTTAATTCAATTTTTAAGAATTAAGTAACATTTATTTATTGGTTAACTTTATTTTGATTCAGTCTTAACATTTACAATAAGTCCCTAAATTCGTCTGTTGTTTTCAAGTAATCAAAATAACTAAGCAGAATATTATGCCTTCAAAATTTATCATAGGCTAATAATCAGTGTCTGCTCTATTAGCTAGCTAGCTTAAAAGTGGAACTCAAAAATATTCATACAGATGGATTTAGATCCCAAATTATTTTTATCCATGTTATTCAAACAGGAAGTGAAGCATTTCTCTACAGATTATAAACGATGTAAAAGCAGCATCAGTTTTTGGGTTTATTTAAATTCTGGCAAAAAGATGGCACGTTGAAATTAGCTGTAACCTGGGTAATCAATAGAAAAATCCATCAAACTTCTTATTTAAAACCTCTTGCCATCACCCTAATCTTTAGCTCCCTCCACAGATTCTCTGTCAGATCAGAATGTGAATCTTGCTTCCAGTCAGCAGAAACATGTTGGTAATTTAAACGAAAAAACAACACAAACTACCAGGGATGTGAGTCATTTTAGGCTTAACTCCAGTTTCAACATGATGTTGCACTTCTTTCATTTCCCCATCGTGACTGTTGCTGGTTTTTGTGACTGGAAGTATTTCCAAATTTCACCTCATTTCTTTTTGCCAGAAAAAAGTGTAACGGCTGTTTTTTCAGGAGGAAGAGGAAGTCCAACCGTTTCTATTGTATCTTGTTAAAGGTCATCAGATAGAAACAGGATGCAAAAAACATAAAGTCTTACCAAGTAAATTTGGTCTAGTTTCTTGTGCAAATATCTTAGAACACAAGAAATAGGATCTAAATAATTCATTAATATTGATGAAAAAGTTCTGGTTAAACTGGGAGATTATTTCACATATAACGTGGGGAAAATGTCCTGTTGGACACTTTTTCATCAATATTAATGAATTATTAACTTAATACAAGTTCCTATATCTTGCTGGAAAGTTAATTGTAATTTAGTTTAGTCTTAATTATGACATTTGCACTGTAAACTAGACCAAAAAAAAAAAAACTTGGTAAGACTTTGTGTTTTTACTGTGTGGGACATTTTAACCGTCACGCACATAAATAAATACCACGTCACTATTGTTTTCTGTTAATGCGCTCCTCTCTGGTGTTTTAACCCCGCTTTAACCCGTTCTCCTCAGAAGCTTCCGGTGAAACTGTCCGCAGCTGAACTCCAGTAACCGGTTCTGTCTCGACAGGTCCAACAGAACCACGCCCCGCCGGGATTCCCTGCCGGTGTTTTGGCCTGCACTGATCCCGGTGGCCGGCCCATGCCTACAGTTAATAAATGAAACACTCCTATCAGAGCACAGCTTTCGTTTTCTTTTCCTTTTCTTTTTTCCTTTTTTTTTTTTTTTTTTTTTTTTTTTGCATTGTAGCGGAAAAAAAAAACGAACAAAAATGGCGAGTGGCTCGTGGGGCGAGGGAGGCTCGGCCCAGCCCCAGCGGGTCAGCTTCAGAGAGAGTTCTCATGTGAGGGAGGGTGTATATTACACTCTGTGTTAAACACACAACTGTTTAAATACTTGTATTAATGTGTATGCGTTCTGTGTTAAACA
Organism: Poecilia formosa; assembly: GCF_000485575.1. Classification (NCBI taxonomy): domain Eukaryota; kingdom Metazoa; phylum Chordata; class Actinopteri; order Cyprinodontiformes; family Poeciliidae; genus Poecilia; species Poecilia formosa. The sequence continues at coordinate 2,129,027 of NW_006799943.1, read as the reverse complement.
CTTGCCATGTTCTCGGTACTCTGAATGAACGGGTTTGCGTTGGCACCTGTCAGAGAAGGTTCCAGGCAGAAGTTCTCCCCTGAACCAATCAGCTTTTAGAACAAATGTGTGTCAGATCCGGATCAGCCGGGCGCCCTGTGACTCACTTCACACTAAAACGCCTTCACCGTGAACAACGCGCCATCCGGACCATCGTTACTGTACCGCACCAATGTCTCAGGAAGGAATCATTTATGTGTGCTTGGCCTGTTGCTAGTATTTGTTCTGTGATGCGATCCCTAAAGCCTCCAATCACAAATGCACATGTGTACACACTTCTGCTACTGAGCCCTACCCCGCTCTCCCCCGAACACCCCCCTCCCCTCCCACACACACACACACACACACACACACACACACGCCCGAATATTTCCTCCAATCACCCACTTTTGTTAAATCCTGGCCCGCCAGGACTCGTGCAGAGACTCGGACTCTGAACCTCTCGATGTTGCAACATAGGAAGTCCGTGTGAAGTCTTTCTGAATCATTTGTACCTTTCATTTGTATGAAAAATTAAAAAAAAATATATAGCTGCTTTCATCCTTTCAGGACTGTGTCCAGAACAGCGCACAACGCCCCGCCCCCTTTCACAGAGAACAGAGACACACCGTCAGCTTGAGAAGTATGGAATACGTTGCAGTTTTGTCAAGTTTATCAAGGAACTTTGAAGAAAAAAGAAAAGGATTAAAAAAAAAATAAAATCAACAAAATAAAATCAACATTTAATAATGAAATGTCTCCGTCATTCTTTTGGTAAATTTCAGAATAATCTGTTCTTCTGTAGCCATTGCAAAGCGTGTAATTATGTAAATATTGATTGCATTCAGTTCCAAAACTCAAACCTGTATAATTATATACAGATTATTATTACACAGTGATGTGTTTTTAAGAATTAATTCTTGTTCGTTTTGTAATGGCCATAAATTTGCCGAAGGTCATTAGTAGGCTTGAATAGAATTATCTCTTGAAATTCCTTTCTACATTATCATTTAGTAGTGATTTTATTTTTACATAAAGGTAAACATATTCTGACATGACTTTTCCTTACTTTGAGTCACCATTTTCAATAGATTTTTAATGTTGGTACACAATTAAAGGAAATTGAACAGAGACACACCGTCACCGCTGAGAAGATCCTGGAATTGACTCTGTTGCCACAGCAAGTGGCAACAGAGTTAGACGGAATTCGCAGAAATTTCAACATTTAACAAAACCAATATAAAAAGTATTTTTAATAGAGAAATTCTATGTTATGGATCACATGATAAGACGTCTGGCTTTAAAGTTGTCCAACAGTCACTGATAACCAAGACAAGCAAAGATAGCCAAAAGAAACAAACCACTCCAAGTGAAATTAATCTGTTGACATTTTAAACTGAATACAGAAACACATGAACTTCTTGGTTTTATTTTAATTTACTGCAACGGAGAACATATTTGGTTTAGTCTATGAATGTATAACATATGCACTTCCTTGGTGTAGAAGAAAGTGCACACTTGTATGTTTTTATTTTGCCATGATGTTTTTTTTAATCTCACATCATTGAGAACTTAGATGGTTACTCAACCTTGTACTTACTGACTTATTTGAGGTCGGGGAAAATGCTAAAATATTCTTGTGAGTACCTTGGGTTTCTGCGAACATTGTGGTGCGCTTACACTTTTTGGCCAGTAGATGGCAGTACTTGGGTTTGACTCATTGTCAGCTTTTATCAATCTCGGACCTGTCATTTATTTTTTCTCCTCTTTTTCAAAATATGGGATCAAGACTCTAATGCAGCTGAAATGAAAGATTTATGATATACTAGTAGCTATTTTAAAAATACGTATTGCTCAAGCCAGTCTAATAATTTTTGTTTGTTTATTTTTTTTGTTACCGTCTGTGACATAGTGATGATCCAGCAGCGGCGCCATGGTGAGGGTGTTATTGCTCCCCCTGTATTAGTCATAGCACCTCTAACTAAATATTTGCCATGTTTCCAAATGGCATAAACGCAGTTGGTTTTGTCCAACTCACTGTTAATATAAGCGATTGTGGTGGGAGAGATTAACAGATTAACCTAAGTCGCAATGTGTTTAATAATTACTGTCACGGATACATTCTGTCTGATTTATTCAAGTCTTTTCACCAAGTCTAAACACCAAAATCATGTATATTGCTGACATGTGATTGGCAAATTCACTACTTGTGTTGCCTTCACCTCTAAATGTAGTTGAACTTGTTAGAATAACTTTGCTGCTAAAACTTAATATGCAACACAGTTTATTTTGCTGCGTATCTGTGTGTTGAGAACTGTAGGAACAAATTATCCTTCATAGCACCCTCAACTCGGTACCATGTCAAGCAACACATTTTTTAAAAAGGTGCGTAAAAATACATTTTTTGCATAAAAGTATTATGTAACAAGAACCTTCGTCTTCACTGTAGTAGTTAAGCCCCGCCCTCCTTGTAAAGCTGATCTTAAGCCAATGAGAGTCCTTCGCGCGGAATTTCAAATACTTTTCAAATTCCGATTCTTTCCACGTAGTGAGATTGCTCCGCCAAATTTGTAAACAAAGTAGTCCCTTTAAGTAACCTGTTGTTAAAATTAGATTTTTAGCGTAAAAAATAACACACTGTGAAATCACAGTAACATGAAAGAGTACGTTTGACAAGCAAATTGGAATTAGTTAACGCTGACATTTTTGTTAGTTTCTGTGCGCGTGAAGTTGTGCGGAGGGATTTTGCAGCAACATTACGGAAGAGGACAGAGCACAAGGGACGGCTGTCCGCTGTAGCTTACGTTAAAGACTCGTCGGTAGGTAGGGTGGTTAGTTCTGTTTTTAGCCTGATTATGATGGAATTTTAAAATTAAAAGGTATCATAGTCTTTAGCAGGTTTATGTTTATGGATAGACGAAAGACGAGGTATCTTTGAACGGATCTACAGGTAAGAGGTCACCGGTAATGATTGTTTAACGGCATTTTTATTTCGCGTGTAAGCTTCGAAACGTTAGACTTTAACGTCAATAGATAACGTAGCGAAGTGATAAAACTTTACGTACCCTAGGGACACATTTCGTCTTGTAGCATAATTACCTGCTGAGAATATGCATATTTATGCCTCTTTTTGATAGTTTAGGCCACAAAGCCGAACTTTTGTGTCGACTTTGCACGTGGGCCTTGGCACGGTGTTTTAACTCGAGCCTTTACAGCAATAAAATAAAATACGGCGAAATTGCAATAATGTGAGTTATTTGGTTTTCTTCATGCTTCTATGTTTTCCAATACAATACGCCACATTCCTACCGCTATGTTCAGCTCAAATTTGACTTCTCATTTCTCACACATTAACTTCTATCTACTCTAACATTCTCAGGTAAACGCTGGAAAAATGCCCCTGCATGGTAAAATAGTGGTTATTAAGAGGAGTGGAGGAGACGGGACTGAGTTTCCTCTGACTGCATCGTGTTTGTTTGGAAGGTGAGCTCAAATAACTGTTTTTTTTTCTTTTCTTTTTTTCTTTTACTTTCGTAGAAGAATAACTTATAAAACAGCAATGGTTCTTCCCATAGAAATATGGAAGTTAAAAGAAGTGTGGATGAATGTTTGCAATTTCAGACTTCATTCTGCATGTCGAGCTCTAAATGTATTACCCATCCCATGTATCCTACCACTTGTAGCACCCAGCTGTTTGTCTCTCATCTTCTAAATATGAATCAATAGTTCTGTCTAAATATTTGTTTGTAAATTATCTTCCATGCAGTTATTTATCCTTCATCCATCTGAGTCCGTTTCTGCTGCCGTTTTTCCATCTTGGCTTTCCTTTCATCCTTTCACTGTGATTTCCGCAGCTTTTATATTTAAAGTCTGCCAAAATATCAAAACTATGCATATTTGACAACAAGGAAAGCATAGAAGCCCACTTTTGAGGAACAAAAAACACAAGTTCTGTTCCTGTTGTCAAGGCGAGCGAATATACAATCAGCTTTGTCTAATAAAGTGAATCCCTTTTCTTTATATTTGCAGTCTTTTTAATTGTAAATTTTATGCACAAATGTACACATTTTACACTTTTTTTTAAATTACCTGCACAGTTGCACATTTCTTATGATTTATTTTTTTTCTTGGAAACAGTAAAAAAAAAAAAATACAATGCTCAAAAAAATAAAGGGAACACTCAAATAACACATCCTAGATCTGAATGAATGAAATATTCCCATTGAATAATTTGTTCTGTACAAAGTTGAATGTGCCGACAACAAAATCACACAAAAATCATCAATGGAAATCAAATTTATTAACCAATGGAGGCCTGGATTTGGAGCCACACACAAAATTAAAGTGAAATGTTCCCTTTATTTTTTGAGCAGTATATGTATGTGTGTGTGTGTGTATATATATATATATATATCATTTAAAATAAAAAGGTCACATTTTTATTTTAAATGTGACCTTTAGATGTATTTTTGCTCTCATTACATTTCACTGTAAACATATTCTCTGTGAAATGTTCCACTTGTTGACGCGTTTCCCTCTCGTCTTGCAGGAAGGCCGAATGCGACATTCGCATTCAGCTTCCTCAGGTTTCCAAGGAGCACTGCAGAATTGACTTGAATGAAAATAAAGAGGTGAATGCCTCTGCAAATATTGTTTGATCTGTGTTTACGCGGTCATGTTGGATGTGCTTTGAGTTGATGTTTCTTTGTCTCCCCCAGATCATTTTGACCAATCTGAGCTCAGCCAATCCGACCCGTGTCAATGGCGAGGCTCTGAGTCAGTCTGAGCGCTTGAAGCACGGTGATGTGATAACTATTGTCGATCGTTCTTTCAGGTAAGCAGGAAAATGAAAATGTTGCAGTAAAACTGAAAATATTGGACACATTTTTTTTATGTCTTTCTTATTTTGTCAGGTTTCTTTCTAACTCTTACTGAACACAACAGTGGTGGCCATTTATCAGCAGTGATATTATAATGTGGACATGTGTGCAATTAACTTGTACAGAAATTAATTGATTTGTTTCAAAATGATGCTCTGACAAAACCCGGTAGAAATACAGAACTTAATGCGATCATGCTTCAGTTTCCATCATCTTGATGAGGGATTTTGTGATTTTTATTTTTTTTTTCTGACAATATTTCAGGTTTGAGTATGCGCCTACACAAACACCGAAGAAGAGGACTTCTTCTGGGGCCAAGTCTGAAAGTCTTAAGGTGATTTTAGCTTTTTATATTCTCTCAACATTGCCTGGTATTTAACACATTTTGAGCCTTCACTTCTGATAAAATAAATGTCATTTAGAGATATTTTAATGTGCTTAGGTTCTTCGAGATCAGCAAGTGGCTCACAGTGTTGTTGCCGCTGACGCAGGAGAAAAGAGAATCTCTGAAGTCTCTACAGGTAACACTATCAGTCTCATGTTTGTGCTGCACATTTGATTGGTAGTAGGTTTTGAAAACCCTGTATGGAACACATCTGTGACATGTTAAGCTAACTATGATGTTGGATTGATTTGTCACACACAAGTAAGCCACTGTAGTGGTGCAACTTATCAGTAGTAGACGATCTAAATGTGTCCCAAACTATGAAACTGAGATTTTGCTCACATGTCCCAATGTGTAACTTGCTTAAAAAGTACTTGGGGAGACGAGTCAGGGCTGCAGAGCAGGTGTTACAAAGATGAAGTCCACCTCTGTTCTTTTGTGTTTAACATGGTTGTTTTGAGTACCTTTCTATTTGGTAAGAACAATTAAGTAGAAAATAATGTTTGACAGTAACTTTGAAGTGTAGAAATATATTTTTGTTTTGTTTTTCAGACCCTCATCTCAAAGATGGCGCTAACTATAACAACATCCAGCGATCCTTGGAGAAAACCTTGGAATTGGAGTCCCAGGAAGATGAGAAGAACTCGCCATTCAGTGATCTGTATCAAATGATCAAAAAGTCGTTGGATGTCAAGACGCCTCGCAAGTCTTCTGCAAGTGTGGTTCAGACACCATCCTCAAAGTTCTGCACTCCGAGACCGGGTTCGGTTGTCAAGAAGAGTGAAAAAGGGGTCGTTCTCACACTCAAGAAGGAAGAAGATCCCAAAGGCAAAACCCCAGAGGCTGTTAAGAAACGGGGGAAGACCTTCCAGGTTCCTTCTGCTGAAGGCCCTGGACCCAGAGTGGAAGAAGCTGGGAAGTCTGAAGGTCCTTCACAGCGGAGAAGAATCTCAACTCCTCAGAAATTCACCGCGTCAGAGGTTATTGAGCAAATAACAGCTTCATCATCTAAGTCACCGGTCAGAAGGAGAAGCAAGGAATGCACACCGGCTAAATCTGGTGTATCCATGGAGCAAGAAGGACAAGCTGGAAAATCTCCAAAACTGAAAAATCCACCAAAGAGATCTCCTAAAAACTCCGGATCAGCTGAAAAAGGTTTTGCTTCTTCTTTTATTTTTTTGGATTAGCTCATATAAAACAATTAGTTAAGTACCACAGTTTGCATTTAAATTTATGTAAAGATTTATGGGTTTTTTTCTTAGCAAAAATGTCCAAAAAACGCAAGAGCGAGGAGCTTGGGAAAAACCTGCCAATACCAAACCTGAAAAGGAAGCGAGTTTCCTTCGGAGGCCACCTCAGCCCAGAGTTATTTGACAAACGCCTGCCGCCTGACTCTCCACTGCGTAAAGGGGCCAGTCCAAGGAGGAGCCTATCTCTCTATAAACCCAAACTGTCTCTTCTTAGGAGAGCTTCTGTCATTGGGTTGCTAAAAGTTAGTGAGAAGTTTGTCTTCCTGAAGCTGTTGTTTTAGGTCATAAACTTTTATTTAAACTGTTTTCTGATTTTTCCTCAGGAACAGAGGACCCCGTCACCCAAGTTCAAAAAGAGTGCTTCTCCCAAGACTCCAACAGGGAATGCATCACCAAAATCAAGGTCCACTTCCCCTGCTAATAAGTCTCCCAAGGCTGCAAGTCCAGCTCAGAAGTCTCCTAAATCCAAGTCCGCTTCTCCCAAGGCTGCAAGTCCAGCTCAGAAGTCTCCTAAATCCAAGTCCGCTTCTCCCAAGGCT
>NW_006799943.1:2059379-2121753 GCF_000485575.1 Poecilia formosa | reverse complement strand
GTCCGCTTCTCCCAAGGCGACAAGTCCAGCTCAGAAGTCTCCTAAATCCAGGTCCGCTTCTCCCAAGGCGACAAGTCCAGCTCAGAAGTCTCCTAAATCCAGGTCCGCTTCTCCCAAGGCCTTGACCAGCACAACACCAGTGAAAACACCCTTGAATTCAGGCATCCAAACTCCGTCCGTCCAAGGTCGCTTCTCTGTGTCACGTATCAGGACCCCTTCTCCAGCAACAGCAGTTGTTCAACAGATGCCTTTGCTTGCTGGTACCCCAAAAATCCCTCTCAGGAGGAAGAGCATGAAGAGTGCATCACGGAGGACTTCAGGTGTTGCCAGGAGTGCAGTAAAAGTCTTTCAGAAACGAAGTGGCATTTCACGGGCATCAATGAAAGGTGTGTTAAATGCTGAAGTATAAAAGTAACTTTTTCTTCCTTGTGGGTACTATGGAAAGAACTTTGAGCTACTCAAAGCAGTCATATTTGTTCATTATCTGTGTTTCATTGATTCTACAGCTCAAAGTTCCTGGGCAAATATTGTAAAATTTGGACAAACTAAGGCTTCAGTTGTTGCTCCACCTGAAAAGAAGATCATACAGAAACCCTTGAAGAAGGTTGTGTCCAAACCACAGGTTTGTTCTTTAGATTGATCTGTTCAAACTGTTCTAAAACCACAACTACTGCTGAAGTGTGTGGGTTTTTTTTTCCCTTTCAATCTGTCAGACCCCCGCCTGGAAACTAAAAGGCCATACGAGCACTGGACATGCAGATTCCCCTGCCACCATCCTTGTTGGGAGAGCTCACAAAAGAACCATTGTAGATCCAACTGGAGCTGCACCAAAAGTGGTCATGAATCTTGCACTGTTCAAAAAGGACATGAAAATGGATGAAGATTTAACAGGTAGCTGTAGCTTTCTCTGTCACCACAGATTACATGTTGTGGATTTCAGTTTTGCAACTGCCTGTATCTTTGAATTTCAGGACTCTCTGAGATGTTCAAAACTCCAGTAAATGAGAAGAAAAGAAGGTCTTTGGTCAGTGAGAGCAGTGCCAAGAAGACGCCAATAGCGACTTCTTCTATGGTGGAACCGTCAGTGCTGAACACCCCGGAGGAGCCAGGTAATTTGGCCTTTCAGGTGATGCTATTGAAGCAGACTAAAATCGTAATTAGTTTTGCCAAAACAAACCTCAGGGCTGAAGGTGTTCAAACATTTAACTTGCCTTTCAGATGAAATGATGGTGTCTCCGCTGAGCGTAGCGTCTACAGTAAAGAGTCAAAGGTACAACAGCGAGGCAGTCCAGCGCCTTCTCAGTGGAGATGAAGAAGCAAGTTTTGTCAGTGATGCTCCTGCCTCGGAAGTTTGTTCAGAGTCTAAACACTCAGATCCAAAGGCGGGTTCTGTTAAAACTCCCAAACAGAAGCCAGAATTACCTGTCTGCCTCACTGGAGTCAAGAGGATCATGAAAACACCAAGACAGAAGGCTGAGCCCATTGAGGATTTGAGAGGAAAACTCTTGAAAACTCCAAAACAGAAACCTGTGCAACAGGACTGTCTCACTGGAATCAAGAGGATCATGAAGACGCCAAGACAGAAAGCTGAACCTTTAGAGGACATCCGAGGAAATCTTTTGGTAACTCCTAAAAAGAAAACCGAACAACCAGAGTGTCTCACTGGGGTCAAAAGCATCTTTGCAACACCGAAGCAGAAGGTGGAACCTCTTGAAGACCTTCAGGGAAAATTCTTGAAGACTCCAAAAACCAGACAGAGCTCTGATGTCAGCTTGGATGGTGTTGCAGAGCTTTTCCAGACACCAATCCACCAGTCCCAGATGCTGGGTCTTACTGCTGTTGAGAGAATGATGAAGACGCCCAAAGAGAAGACTGCTCCAGTTGTGGATGTGGTTGGTATGAAGAGACTAACGAGAACTCCCAAACAGAGAGGTGAACCCGTAGAAAACAACTTTGGCATCAAAAGGCTGATGAAATCCCCAAGACTGAGAGGAAATCCTCCAGTGGAAGACTTTGAGGGACTTCAGGAGCTCCTGGAGGAGCCAGTGACCTACCTGACAGAGCAGCAGCCAGATAAGGTAATATCTGCAGCATGAACAATTGTAATGAATTATGAAAAATCTTTGTTGAGTGTTTTGTCAAATGAATTTGTCTTATTGCTCTGTTTTAACAAGTATCTCTTGCCTTTCACATTTGTAGCCGTCAGATGCCATGGAAACCCAACCTCAAAGTGTCATAGAGAGCAATACAACTTCTACCCCTGCTTTTCTTGAAAGAAAATCTGTTCGTGGTAGGAGGGCAAAAGCTGTGGAACCCAAACAAGAGGAAACAAAAGACATGGTGTCTGCACCAGCTAGAGGAAGGAGAGGAAAGAAACCTGAGACCAAAGCACCACCTGCTGTTAGACACACCACAAGAGGCAGAAATGCAGAAGTCCCTGAAAGCAGAGATGTTGAAGAAAGTCTCCCAGAGTCTCCAAAAGTTGCTATGAAAAGACAAAGACCTATCAAAAGAGCCCAAGATGAGGCAATAGAGCTAGAGCAGAATCCTGCTGCTGAAGAGGTAGCGACCCCAGAACCTGAGATTGACTCAGTGCCAACCATTGATGTGCATGGAGGTCCAGCACTTGAAGAGAAAGCAGTGCTGAGGCCCAAACGAGGAAGAAAACCCAAACAACCTGAAGAACTGGCACAGCAGGAGCAGAAACATCCTAAGAGTGAGTCATTCTTCAATGCATAATTTCCTGTTTAATCGCTTATGACATTAACTGTCTACACCTGTTTAGTTTAGGAATATTGATACCATTAAACTGACTAATCTTATTTTCAGATGCAGATAAAGACAAGAGTGTTAACTCATCGGATGCTGAGCGTGTGAAGCTACCTGAAGAGGAGAACGCAGATACAGAAGTTCCAGAAACTAGCTTGAGTCAGAAGAAATCTGAGAGAGGCAAAAGAGCTAAACCCATAGAGGCTAATGAAGCTGAGAAAACACAGGAAGCCGAGGAGACCTCCAATAAGCCTGTTCTTCCTCCAGTCAGAGGAAGGAGAGGAAAAAAGATGGAAGCAACAGCATCTCCTGCTGTTAAACAGAACACAAGAACCAGAAATGTAAAGTCTCAAAACACTGTTGATCATCCAGCAGTTGAAGCACAAGCAATAACTGAGATTTCCAATGAAGCCATGACCCCTCAAGTATCGGAGAAGTCCAATGAAAAGACGATGGACCCTGTAAGTTCAGTACAAGTGACGACCAAGCCACTCAGAGGGAGAAAAGCTAAAATAGCATCCACTGAACCCAAGAAAGATGAATGTCCTGTTGCAGATGCTGAAACTTCTCAACCCATTCCTTCTGTTGGTAAACCCAGGAGAGGAAGAAAAGCCAAACCTGATGTTGAGGAACCAACTGAGGTGGCAGAAGATACATGTCTCCCTGTGGAGACCAAGCCTCCAATAAGGGCTAAAAGAGGAAGAAGTGTTCTACAGAAAGAGGACAAACAGATTGAGAATGACAAGATGACTTCACAGGAGACCTCTGAACATCAGGAGCCACCTAAGAAATCACGGAGAACAAGAAAACCCGAGCCAGAGCCTCTAAAAACAAAGGAAGACATCATAGTCCCAGAAAAGGAACCTAGTGTTGAACAAAGTTCAGTTGCTGCAAAGCCCAAGAAAGGAGGACGGAAAGCTAATGCAGATGCTGTCATAGAAACCCCTGCGAAGTCAGTACTCCTAGCTGACGCTACAGAGAAACCAAAACGAGGCAGAAAAGGAAAACAAGTCCCTCAGGAGACCATCCCTGCTGAGAATCCTGAACATGAAGAGATCTCTGTGCCATCTCCTCAGGTCCATAAACCTAGTCGGGCAACACCGGTGAAACGTGCTGTTTCAGAAACCACTCCAGCTAAGAGAGGCCGCCGGGGTACAGCTCTTCCTCTGGGGGAACCCAAACAAGAACCTGCTCCAGAACCAGCCGTGCCAGCAAAAAGAGGAAGACGGGCTGCAGCAAAGCCCAAACTAGACGATGAGACAAATCCCTCCGAAAGCTCGAAGGCTGACGTCCAAGACCCAAAGATGACCAAGAAGGCGGTCAAGTTCAAAACAGACCTGGAAATCCATGAAATTCCAAAAGTTACGCCGGTGAAGGCCGTTCGAGGCAGGAAGACAAAAGTTCCAGACCAGGCTGACGCTAGCAGCAAAGAGGGAACAAAGGAGGCCAGCAGCACTGAAGAGAAGAGACTCTCGGATGACGTCGTTGAGCCCGCCAAGAGAGGAAGGCGAGGAGCGAAGGTTGCAGAGGTGGTGGTGGTGGAAGATATTGGAGCACAGCAAAAAAATCGACGGGGGAGATCAGCGAAGAAATGACTGTTTTGTAAATATTTCTCATCTTAATTACGGTTTCCCCAAATGTTTTTGTAATTCCAAATTTTAGGTATGAGGGCATTGTAGAAGGTAGTTTTATCAACTGAAAATTAAGCACTGCCAATACTTCAGTAATCCATGTTTTTAACCCTTTCATATTTTGTTTTATGGTTCTACAAATATATTGTCGCTGTGGGAAAAGATGTATTAAATTTTTTTTTACTACAGTACAATTGTGCAGTGGTCTTTTTTATTTACTGCTAAATGGTTCTCAAATTGCATCAGACATGCTAGTTTTGAAAGCTTTTGTATAAAATATAATTTAGGTCAAAACAATATTGACCTAAATCGTAAGATGTTAAATATTACAGTGGTGTTATTCTGATTAATCTTAGCTGTGTGTTTCCAGAATTATTTTGTACCTCTAGCATTAGGCTCCAAACAGACTTAATCTGGCCACATTTGGAATGTCAGCATAATGACACTATGGTCTGGTGTTTGATTATTAGTCTGCAGACTATTAAATCCATGAAAAACTTTTGTACCAACAGCTTTGATTTTGATTCTCCATAATAAATATACAATTTAAAACTATGCAACACTGATATTTGTAAACGTAATTCAGATTGCTTGATGAAATCTCTGGTAGTAAAATTATAGTTATTAAACACTGACTGCTTGGTTGTAATAAAACAAATTTAAACCACAGGTTCGAATAGCTCCGATAGTTTATCGTTATGTACTGCTACAACCAGCCTAACTGGAAATCACTTCTGCGTGGTAGGAACCTTGTCAGGAAAACATTGTCACCCGAACAGGTTTTGCTGGCGGACTGAACCCAAACGAAGACCTGACGCTGGAGGGAGATTTGAGCATGGCGCAGTAAGGGTAGCTGCCCTCACACTATCCGAGACTGAAGTGTTTAGTTTTTTCCATAAATTTTTAGAGAAATACTGGCCGCCATGTCTTCAGACAGTGATATACAAACGACAACCAGAGGGTTCTGCTGCAAACTGTGTAACGTCAACTTACCGAACTGTGAGTAACATGAGCTAACCGGAGTACGCGCCTGTTTGGTTAAAAAGTTCTGCTTCAGGTCTTAAGCGTTCTATGAGCATTGTTTTTAATTTTATTATTGGAAATATATGTATTTATCTGAACAGGCAGTCTAGTGGACAACTAATGTTACGGCAGCAGTTTAAAGATGACATTTAAGCCCACGAGTCGAAGCCACGATTTAAATTATCACGTTATGGTCCAAACAATCAAGGAAAATACTGTTGTTGTGCAGCAGACATTGCCGTTTACACAGAGGAGGTAAGACAAATTGTGTTGGATCCAAACATATTAATGGAAAGTTGGGTGGAAGGAGAAACTGTTGGAAAAAGGTGGACAAGCAATAGGGATAACCAAAACACTGAGAGGAAGAGTACCCAGGACAGAGGCTGCAACTGTAACGTTTGTTCTCTCTCTTGTTCTGATTTGTTAGATATACAGTAAATTGATTTGACACTGTAGCAATCTTACTGCTATGAAGTTCAAGCAGTGAGTTGAGAAATGGGGGAAAAAATTTGGAAAATAAATCTGTTTGAAATGTTTGTTTCATCTTGCTGGGTTTTAGCACATTGAAAAATAGTGGTTCCTCCACTGGGCATGGAGGAGAAAATGTGACCGCCAGGTTCACTACATCTAACTGGTTTTTAAAGTTTTATTATAAAGTAAAACATAAACATAATGACTATGTAGCAGTTGTAGTTTAACAAAATATCACCAAGAGCCTCCAGGCTTAAAACCCACCAATGTGTTTCAGGATAAACCAGAATATTTAAAGATTTGTGAGAATTGTTTATCATATTTATTTCTTCATGAAACAGTAATAAATTAAAAAAGATGTATTTCTACAAAATTGAAAAAATAAAAATGGGATTAAACCATAATCCTGTAGTTTACATTATACCAAACACAGATAATGAATTTTACAAGTATCAGACATGTTGTGTTACTCAAATGTAGTTGTCTGGTCTGTCTAATAGTTGATTTTCTTGTTGTTGTTTTTTTTAATGACTATCCAGTGTCGAGTGTGGAGCAGCATGTGAAGGGGCGGAAGCACCAGACGCTGAGCGGGGTCCGCTCCACCAGGAAGAGCCACGAGGAGCACAGTGTGTTTGTCAGCGGCATCAAACCACAGATCTCCTCGACCGACCTGACCGAGTACTTTGAGCAATTTGGGGCCGTTTCTGATGTCATTGTGGATAAAGACAAGGTTGGTCCGCTTCGGCTGGTCGCAGTGTGCAGCTTTTGTTTTTGTGACTTTATTAGAATTTCTTCAGAGCGACTGATGAGATGCTGAACTGTTCCTTTGCCAGGGGGTTTATGCCATCGTTCAGTTCAGTGAGTCAGAGAGCATCCAGGCGGCTCTGGCCTGCGTCGAGCACCGGCTCCAAGGCCTGAAGCTGCGGGTTAAACCTCGGGAAAAGAAGGAGTTCAAACTGATTCCCAAGAAGAAGAACGATCCTCAGAGCCTCCAGCAGATCTTTGACCGGCTCAAGCCTGAGCTGTGTCAGCTTTCTTCGGTAAACCTCCACTTCATACCAGACTCGTTTTCCTGAAGCACATGCTTCATATGATGTTGATGTCTTGCTTTTCTGTCCCTACTGGAAAATAGCATAATGCTATACTTTCTGTGAGCAACCACGGCCTTTCTTTTTTGTAGTTGGTCAAGAAGTTTAATTTTATTCTCACCTGACCTCTGCAGCTCCTCCAGAGTTACCACATTCCTGATTAATGCTCGCCCTGCCTAGCCTGTCGGTTTACCCACCATGTCTTGCTAGGTTAGCAGTAGAGTCGGGCAATATTGCCGAAAAAATGATCACAATGCATTTTTTTTCTGTGTTGAACAATTTCAGTCTTTCAAATGAAACAGTGCAGGTCATAGGATGGCAAGTTGAGAGTGGTGGGCACTGCTAGCTAATGTGTTAGTTCTGCTAAAGCGCTACACCAATACAATATTTACTGAAAGCTAATGCTAAACCGCTAACTTCAATTCAAATTACATCTGCTCTTGAAAGACTACAACCCTTGAGCACTAATTTAGTTTTGACATTATAATTTACATGTTCAATAATCCTGTCTGTGTTTTATGTCTTTCCTGTATGCATCTTGCTTTAAATAAAGTTATGGGGGAAGAAAGAGGAAACAGAACTGCTGCCTAAACAGACTTCACCAAATTCAAAATAAGAGCATGAATATAAACGCAGTCGATAACCAAAACTTCAACACTGATCACAAGACAATCAAGTAAATTATCACTACAGAATTTATCTGAAAACATGAATTCATGGAGAGCTAAGTGCTAAACGTTTTCAAAGCTAAGCTAAAAATGATCTCCGCCATTAGTGGAAGTGTACTCACCACTGCAAGCTGAAAGAAATAAAAATAACAATTAGTTATTAAAAAATAAATAATTATGTTACAAGACAACAAACAAAAAACTGCAGTTTTTTTAAAGCAGGAAAACATTGAGCTAATTCCCATTAGCTGTACAGTTTAGGAGGGAAATGTTTAGGATTGCTACATATTTGAGCCAACCGATTGCTGTTGTCGTTTTCTGTGTTATAATAAAGTGTTGAAATGTTTTTATGCGTACCAACCAGACTCCTTCCATTTTCAATTGAACAGTGCTGGATTAGACTGGATTGTCTTATAGCCTAATCCTGCGTTAGCTTGTCTCTTCTGTCTGTCCATCTAAAGTAAAGTTGTGTTGTAATGCGATGAAATGTAGAAAATCTCAAGGTGAATAAAATCTGCCAGTGTTCTAATGTTTATCTAATTCCATTGGATTCTATTCAAAGTCTGTAAGCTGTTTTTATGTAGTAAAAAATATGCATGAGTGATTGTTGCTGAGGTAGCTTGTGCTTCCTCCCAGGTGGATGCCCAAATGAAACTGCTGGTGGAGCGTCTCCAGCTGGGAGAGAATGAAAAGAAGGCCAGAGGGTTGGTGGTCCAACTCCTGCAGGAGGTCTTTGTTGAATTCTTTCCAGGTGACTATCTCCTGCATGACCTTAGTATGAGAGACGTTCACTTTTCATGATGTTTAATCTCTATTTTCAACATTCCTGTGGGTTACAGACAGTCAGATTTTGCTCTTTGGTTCATCCGTCAACACTTTCGGCATTCACTCGTGCGACTTGGACCTGTTCCTGGACCTGGAAAACACCAAGACGTTCCAAGCACGGGCTAAGACCTCCACAGAGCAGGTCTGATGCTCTTACCCTCATCTCGACCCGTCCAGATGTCATCCTGGATGGGTCGAGGTGAAGCTTTGCTCTCTTCCTCCTCCCTCCAGGCAGGCGAAGGCGTGTCAGACGACGGCCGCTCAGAGGACTCCATCCTGTCCGACATCGATCTGTCCACGGCGTCTGCGGCCGAGGTCTTGGAGCTCGTGGCCACCATCCTGAAGCGCTGCGTCCCCAGCGTGCACAAAGTCCACGTGGTCAGCACCGCTCGCCTCCCTGTCGTCAAGTACCATCACCGGGAGCTCAACCTGCACGGAGACATCACCCTGAACAACAGGTTGGTGAGGAATATGGTGTTTGTTTTTTTTTTTTTTATGAATGCATTTTTCTGTATGTTTTCTCCTCTCCTCTCTGTTGGTCAGACTTGGTGTGAGGAACACCCGCTTCCTGCAGCTGCTGTCGGGGCTGGAGGAGAGGCTGAGGCCTCTGGTGTTCACCGTCCGATACTGGGCCAAGCAGAAGCAGATAGCTGGTAAGATTCCAGTTCAATTCCAAAACACTTTATTGATCCCAGAGGGAAATTAAATGTTGCAACTCATATAAATTCAAAAGAATTACTGTAGATGGTGATGGCATCTTTAGATTTTCCATTTGTAAATGTAAAGTATTACATGTTCATTTAGGTTATTTCAGTCTTCAGCCAGCAGGTGTCAGTAGAACCACACATTCCTCCCTAACAATTCCTCTAAACTCATTTATCTTTCACTTTATTTCTTATTAATTTATTTTGCCTTCTTTTTCTTTCTTTTTTTTAACTTAAGCCTCTGTAAAGAATAAAGAAATCAAAATTACGGCTCCTTTTGTGTTGGGTCAGTAAACTTAAATGAAATCTTATTAAAGCCGTTCTTCACCTGAAGAGCACGCTAATTACCCTCGCTCTGTGCCAGCTCTCTTTGAACTGGAGGCTGGCGCCGCCGCCGGGCCTTTCATCACAGGAGTCAGGCGAGCGTGATGACATGTAAAGCTGCAGCTTTGACCCAAAATGGCCGTCTGAAAGCAATCGCTTTGATCAGCGCTGGCAATTTACAAAAAAACCAATAATCATAGGAAATTATCGTGTGTCACAATGAAGTTTTCCCAACATCAAAACCGATTGTTGAACTCCAGTTTTATTAGTTTGATTGGGCTGTTGTTTTTTTTATTATTATTTATTTATTTCCACATTATGGCTGATATTCCGGTCAGAAGTTGAAAACTGTAGAAATATGAAAGTTTTATTTACTTATTGTAAAGTATGAAAAGGTAAAGCGACATCAGACTTGATGATTAGTATTAAGTCTAATTAACTCAATGTTAATTGCTTAAATATTGATTAATATTTTAAACAATATTTTAATATTTGCTTAAAATATTGTGAATTTTTTAGGCAAAAATTCACAATATTTTTGCTTAAGCAGTTTTAATACGAGATGCATTTTCTCTAATCGGCGCACGGTCAGAAATACACACAGCCTCAAATATAAACACTGAAGATGAGCGATAAATCAACTGGCAAATGAACAAAAAAGAAATCAGTCAAAATAAGAATCAGCTGGTCAGGCTTTTTAAAGATCGGCCTGAAAACTGCAATCGGTGCAGCTCTAATAAACACTGCACCGAGTTGCACCTGGACCTCGACCCTTCCTGCTGCCACGAGGTCCTGGAGTAATCCTGGCTCCATATTTGACCGTTCTCATCAACAGAACCAGTTCAGTTTATTTCAACTTGTTTCATCTTTTCAACATAGTTTGTAAAGTTTCAGTTGACTTCATGTCTCGGCCATTCCACATTAACATCGGTCTGCTTTATTCACTCCAAGACTGGTTCCAGTGTGTGTTCAGACTGGTTCCAGTGTGTGTTCAGACTGGTTCCTGTGTGTGTTCAGACTGGTTCCTGTGTGTGTTCAGACTGGTTCCTGTGTGTGTTCAGACTGGTTCCTGTGTGTGTTTGGGATCATCTTCCTGTTGGAATTCCAAGTGTTTTCCTTCTCAGGGATTTTGGTTAGAATCTTCCAGAACAACCCAGGCAAAACCAAGACTTTAACCAATCATAGCTATGAACATGCAGTGATCAGCGTCACTGTCCACAGTGACGTAATTAAAAATGATATATTTCAGCTTCAGTTTCTTCATGAGCTTCATTGTGCAGCTTAGTCCAAGTGATGTGAGAGAGAAAAATGTGAATAAATAGTGAGAGTTGATGAAGCTCAGCATGAGTTCACAGATTTCAACCCATAAAGCAGCTGGCTGCTCGCTCACACGGCTTTTATTGGTTTATGCACAGCATGCTGGGTAAAAACGGCTGGATGTTCCTTATAGGGAGACGCTGCCCTGTGAGTCATCTCATAATGCAGCGGCTGCAGCAGGTTCAGTCAGATCCATGATGTTGAGAGGAAAAAAAAACACCAGCCACTTTTACAGTGTCCTCATTTCCACAGATCATAACATCCTGATGTTTAAAGAGGATTGAACAGTTTTGGCTTAACTACTGCTAACATCTAATGGCCTTTTTTTTTTTTTTTTTCCAGTTAACGATTATTCGATTACTAAATTAGCTGAAGATTATTTTGCTAATCGGTTGGTCGCGATGTATCGTTTCAGCTCTGATCTGATGGTATAAAGTGTCTGGTTGTTTCCTGATAGCAGCTTGTGACCTGCAGGTAACCCCAGCGGCGCCGGGCCGCTCCTCAACAACTACGCCCTGACGCTGCTGGTCGTCTTCTTCCTGCAGAACTGCCGGCCGCCGGTGCTGCCCACGGTGGACCAGCTCAGAGACATGGCCTGTAGGTGCTGCCTCAGTTCACCAACACCGTGTCTGCATGTGCACAAAGCTCAGAGTGCTTTTATTTTATTACAGGGAGAAGAAACACTGATTAACATGAGAACATTAGTCTCTCATGAAACCACGTCGCCTGTTTCATTTTGTCAAAATGAAAACATTAAAACACATTATTCATGAGAAATACAAGATCAGACTCTCAACTGCACAATCATGTAAATCGTTTGCTGCTGTGAAATTCATTCTGCCGATTAAAAGAAGAGAGGCTCGTTGCCCAGGCGATACGTGTTCTAAACCCAGAGCGTCAGTCAGAGCTGAGGGAGACCTGGTGTCTCTGGAGGAGCTGCACAGAGCTGCTGCTCAGCTGGGAGAATCAGGGGACGATACCGATGCACATCTGAGTTCCAGTATCGTCCGATCCGATACAGAAGATCAGCACTGAATTGACTTGAAACACTTAATTTTAAACAGAGACATAAATGTACTAAAATAAAAATGTATTTGATAACTCTGCACCAGAACGGCACACAGAAAGACACTTCAATACGTACGCATAAAAACCGTTTAGTGTTGTATAAACATTGAATCCAATGTTTCTCCTTGATCTTAATTAATTAATTTTAATCTGGGATATAAATCCAGCTCTAAACTGTTAAATCTGTTGTGTTCACCTTCATGTTGAAGCCACTAGTGGTCAGATATTGTTTTCCACCATAAACACGTTTGTTCCTTTAGAAAGGTTTTTGGAACACCGTTCAGCTGCCGCCTCTAATTTGAACTCCAACCTGAGGTCTCCTCAGGGTCTGAGCTGACTATTGGGAACCTTGGTGATGTTCATATCTGCATGTTTTGCAGGTGAGGAGGAGGAGTGTGTGATCGACGGCTGGAACTGCACCTTCCCCAGTCAGCCCATTGCAGTGCAGCCCAGCCAGAACACTCAGGACCTGTGTAAGTCCTCATGAACCAAACACAGTTCATTTCCTTCTTCAAAGATTTGCTGCTTTTTTGTCTTCACACCAAGTCTTACAGGAAGTTAAGAGACAGTTGATTGTTTTTCCACTAATCAAACTGGGTAAAAAAAAAAACTACATCTGAAAATTGAAAGAGAACACACCACACTTTTCAGATGTTTGGTTAGAGAATTAAAAACCAGTAATCATTTTCCTGCAGTGACATTTTAGTTTTGTGGTGGAGTTTGGCAGATCAAACCAGAACTATTGATACCAAGCTGGTTTCAGTTTCAGATCAATATTATAAGATCAATACTATGGCTTCAGATTCCTTCTTGAAATTTTTGTATCTTGGTTTCTCAATTTTTCCCGATTTTTTGATTTGCTCTCAAATGATCTTTTTTTTTCGTACTTTCCTGATTTTTAAATAAATAGTTTTTATATGTTGTTAAAGTATTTTGTAGACACATAAACTTTATACAAATTCTGTCCGAGGTTTAAAAACAATTCAAAGGAAAAAATACCTAAAAGTCAGGAGTTGTCAGTGGGACGTGTTTGGCTGAGTCAGTTGATGTTAGGATGTAACAAGCTTCGTCTTCTTCACATTGGATATAGAAGGTGTTTTTTTCTTTGATTAATATTATGATATATATTTTCTCATTTATTTTATTTTTCCTGTGACATTTTACTTGTTCAAAATAAATCAGGGTTTCATTTCGTCTCGTTGCTCTCTGAGGTTTGACATGTCCTCCTCCCAGGTTCTCTGCTCGCCGGCTTCTTCACCTTCTACACACAGTTTGATTTCCCCAGCAGCATCATTTCCCTCAGGCAGGGCTGTGCGCTTCCAATCACTGACTTCCTGTCGCAGGCTAAAGACGGCAAAGCATCGCCGGAGGGGCCGGCCTCCGAGCCTAAGCTGGGCCCCCTGAACCTCTTAGACCCCTTCGAGCTCTCCCACAACGTGGCGGGGAATGTGAACGAGCGCTCACTGTGTAGCTTCCAGAAGGCGTGCCAAGAGGCCGACAAGTTCTGCCGCAGCCCGCGCTACCAGAACAAGAGCTCCAAGGGCAAGTCGTGGGGCCTGGGCCGCCTGCTGGCCCCGCTAGGCGCCGCTCAGCAGGCCCACCCGGAGCGGCTCGTCATCACCATCCCCTTCAGGACCGCTGCCCTCCCAGAGGGGCTCCGCGGGGAGCTGCACTCAGCAGGAGACGGTTTCAGGCTGCTGTGGTCCAGGAAGGTCTGCTCCGCCGTGGAGGTGGTTCTGAAGAACGTCCTCAGGTGTGAGCTGGAGGCTTCCACAGCACCCGGGCCAGAGGAGATGGAGACCACGCTTAACGACAGCACCCAGAGCGTGGAGTCTAACAGCGATGGCAGCCCTCAGCGCACCGGCACCAAGAGGCCTCTGCCGTCAGGCAGCGACGACTCGGCGACGCCTCCTGGCAAAAAGCTGAGACTGGCGAGAACAGCGAAGGCCGACTTCCCGCCCTGGGTCTGTGTCCAGAAACACGCCGTGTGGGTGGGCAGGCGGAAGGTGAGACGGGAGCTGGTGAAAGGTCCGGACATCAGACCGGAGGGCAGCTGCCTGGAGCTGGAGTCACAGGTCACAGCGTCCATCGCCGACAAAGAGCCGGAGCTAAAGGACCCCCTGGAGTTCAAGGTCTGCCCCCAGACGGTGGGCGGGACAGAAAACACCAGGCTGCTGCTGAATGTAGAACCAGGAAGTGACAAGGCGGGGGTTTTTCACGACTTCTTTCACTTCCTGGAAGTGTTTGTTCCCAAAATGGTGGAGACGGTGCTGGAGAGCGGAGCGGGCAGCGCTTAGCGCCAGACCCACTTCACATCCGTCACCAATGACGACACAAACTCTGGAGGGAATAGGAAGGACATCTACTTTAACTGCTCATTTCTTACTGTATAAAGGTCAAATTACTGTTTTGTTTTATGCCGTTTGTCCTGTGAGTTAATCAGGGCTTCCTCTGATGGTTGAGCCTCTTTTAAAGTTTGAAACTTGGCCTTGCTTTTGGTTTGATCTACTTTCTATGGATCCTTCAAATTATGAAAAGGACTCAAATGAAAATAAATAAATCCAATTCTCATTCTGAAACTGTTGTGCATTTTATTCACTCAAACATCATCTTGAAGCCAATATTTGAACTTTCTCTTTGAGACTTTGTGTCTAAGTCCTGCGTGCTTCCTGGTCGGCTGATTTGTTCTGGTCCCATTAAGACAGATGAGGGTAATCACTCAGATGGGCAGTGTGTTTTATTGCAGCAGACCAGACTGGAGCTGAGTGATGCACACAGCTCCCCTCTGCTTATTAACACTATTCATCTCACTTTTTAAAGGGCCGTACGCCCAGCCAGCAGGTCGGAGCTGAAGGTGGCTTGGAGATTTGACACCTGTGGCTGTTTTGTAAATGAAGCACAAACTGCTGGATGGTTTAAGAACTGCCTGTTTGTTATATGTCTGGTGTAATAGAGGAAAATACATAAGATCAAACATTTAGAGCTAAAGTAGACAATGTAGGTTCTTAAAGCTAGAAAAAGCAAGAACATTTTAATAAAACAAAATATTTCTTTAAAAAATTTAGATTTTTTTTCTGTATGATATTAGAACCTTCTTAAAATTATAGTCCAACTCTTTTTTTTTTTCCAACTAAAGCATCTTTTGACAACAAACAACTTGGCCTAGTATTTTAGGAAGGTGGAAATGTGAACTCTTTGTTTAGAGCAACTCTTTGTTTAGGGCTACCAAACTCTTAACTTTTTCTTCTGTTTAAATTTGTGATGAGATGGTTTTTAATCTGTATCGAAGTAGATGTATTTTGCAAAACTGCAATAGAGAAACGTTTTTCGCGTCTCATCAACAGCCGGAAGTTACTACTGGCAAAAACGACAAGAAAGGCGATAGGAAGTGGTTAGAGGATGATAATTTATTTGCTTTTTCTTATTTTGTTTTTTGTTTTTTTGACA
Source organism: Poecilia formosa (assembly GCF_000485575.1). NCBI lineage: Eukaryota > Metazoa > Chordata > Actinopteri > Cyprinodontiformes > Poeciliidae > Poecilia > Poecilia formosa. Next base: position 2,106,418 of record NW_006799943.1, on the reverse strand, counting down.
ATATCCAGCTGCAGCTCTCAGAGTTCATCAAAAGTTGTCATTCCAACATGTTGAATCCATAACTCAACATGTTGGGTTATGGATTCAGATTCCTTCTTGAAATTTTATTTTTGTATCTTGGTTTTACATGGCCAGCTGTAAAGCTAAATGTTGCATATTGACTCCTTCCTTGGAAAAATACGTTCCAAATGCACCTTTATGTCCAAAATGACGGCATATAAACGTCTGATGGCATTTTTATTTATTTTTTTTTTAGATTTACCCACAATGCAATAGATCTGTGAAAAAGTCTTGTTTTTTTTTTTCTGAGTAAACAGCCCCCGGTATCTTTCCCTAACGTTCCAGCTTTCTCTAGTAGAATAGATCAGGTGTGTCTGATGTACGGCCACACACACACACACACACACACACACACACACACACACACACTACGCTCTAAGCCTGGGGTTCACTGTGATTGATTTCAGAACTAGAGCTGTGTTCATTTCTGGCCAAAAACAACAAAACAACCTTTATTTTATTTATTTATTTATTTTATTCATTTATTTACTCCGTTGAAACTCACAAGTCATTTCTCTCAAGCTTTCTGTCATCAACAACAGCAATCCTGCTGAAATGGGCGATCAAGTCCATTCGCAGACAACACTCCGTTTTTTTCTCATTAATTAACCAAACGCTCATTTTCTGTCTCTACTAAAAACTCACTTAGCCAGTAGTTCATATGATATCTGTGTGAATGTGGAGGCCGGAGCTGATTTATTTAGAGTGTCGTTCAGTTTGTGTCCAGCGGAGCATCGACATTGTTCTCCCACCCGAGGTCTTCACAGCTTTTTGGGAAATGTCTGTTCACCATCTGCCGTTAGCCCTCCGTTCATCACAGCTGTGACTCACGTCGGTTGTGACGTCACGCGTATTAGTGGAGAGATGCGGCTCGTTTATGGTCCGGCCAGTCATCCGCCCCGTGACCAGAACCGACGACATCTCGCTCGCTGAGAACATTATGGCGCTTCAGAGGGAGATCGGTTTACTAATTGCACGCTGACTTCCCAAATGTGTCTCACATTTGAGAACATCCTCTGAGGTAGAGTTGCTTCGAGCCACTCAGTCCCTGTGTTTTTACTCAATGGAAATAATTTAAAAGAACAAACTTTTCTCTTCTGCGAACCAAAGGGAAATAAATGAAGTAGCACCTCGTTCCAAGCCAAATAAGAAATGTTTCTAGAACCTGCTCTGGTTCTAGTAAAAGTCTTCCCTCATCTGAATTCAAGCACACAGCTTAACAAACTTTATCACGAATTTAATGACATTCGTGGCTCATCTAAAGATGAAACGATGTTTGGAGGTCTGTAGCTACTGACTCCACTGTCATCCCTGGTCCCTTCATTCCTGGACCAACCTGGAACTCAGTGAGATTCTGAGAGTGACCCATTCTGTTCCAAACCTGGCTGATGGATTTTATACACTTGAGGCTGAGGAAGTTGTTGAAACACTGGAAGGATGGATGACCCATTACTTTGGACAATGTAGTGCATAGTGTTTGACAAATCTTGTGAGAAACACATTATATACTAGGTGGTCGAACATGGACTGTATCATTCTATGTTGATGGATTCTTTCCATAATCCATAAAATTACGTAACTTACAGAAATGAATTTGCTAAATGGAAATGCACCAATTTTTTAAAAAAATTACTTTTGTCCCCTTTTTTTGCTACAATGAGATGGTTTTTCATCTGTATCAAAATAGATGTATTTTTACAAAGTTGCAACAGAAACTTTTTTCCGTCACACATACAGCTGGAAGTTCTTCTGGCAAAAACGACGAGAAAGATGGGGAGGATGACTATTTGTTTATTATTTTGTTATTATTTTTATTATTATTGTTCCGTTGTTGTTTGTGACTTTGTGCAGCTGGCTCCACCAGAGCTCTCACAGTTCATAAAAAGTTGTATGTCATTCCAACGTATTGAATCCATAACTCTTCTGTAAAAGGGCCGACTACAGTTTCGCCCTACACCTAGCCGCTCCAAAGTAGGCGGGGCTTGTTGCTCCAATGCCTGATTGGCTGATAGATGTTGAACTCTAGCATCATGACTGAATTAAGAATATATCTCATGTAGATGTTTAAATCTGTCGTTGCAATTGTTTTTAATGACTTATTGCATGGTCAAGCGTATTCACATGGGATTTTAATTTAATTTCTTATTTAATGGAAACATACGGAGCCCCACAACTGAAAAATAGTTTTTTCGACATTAGCCATTCTTAGTAACTTAGAAATTAATAAATGCCGTACAGATTATTCCTTAAAACTAGCAAATTTGACTCTGAATCTTGAACTAGAACTTCAACATAATCAGTTTTGTAGGACCACTTTTTCTTATCCATTACACTGTGATAGACAACAAGTAATGCTTAGTTCACATTAACTATATGTATAAACTACAAAAAACAATAGAAAGCCCATTTAGAGGACAACTGAGTGATGCCAGCCTTTATGACCATCCTCCACTTTGGAGGATTAGTATAAGGGCTATGTGTTGCAAAACCTGCAGTCTTTTTTTTCTTATTGAAAAAGCTTTTGTTTTGTTCCTCTTACATAACTAGATATCCTCCTTTAAAGCCAGTCACATGCTCACGGATCAACACTCCACATTACGGTGGGCCACAATCAAGTCCCCATTCTGCCTCCAGAACAATGCAAACAGACCTGGCTGCATGAAAAGCACTCTGTTCATATTAGTGGCTCCCCGCTTCTGCAGATAAGGCTGACTGAAAGTGCATAATCATTTCCCCCTTTCTGTCTGTGATGGCAGGAAGGAGTCGGGCATTCTCCAGAGAGATTGCTCCCACTCCAGAACGGACTTCTGTGCATGGCTGTGTGTGCGCGCTTAATTTTCCTATTTGTACTCAAGCAGCATGTGTGATCCAAATGAAAATGGAGGTGGGTTTTACCGTCTACAGTAAGTAGATCTCCCTCGTTATTGTCGTCTGCTGAAGTTATAAATTGTCCATTTTGTGCATAACACACTTCCTGGACATGAGTGGCATCAGGGCTGCTGCTGGAGAGAAAAAAGTTGCTGAAACTGAACAAGATCATAGGAAGACAAAAAATCAAATAAAAAGTTTTGGAAAATCAGTGGCTTCCCACTGGTCTCATTATCAAGGCCTTGATTGCAACTCAAACACAGGCTCCTGTCTGGGAGCCCGGCTGGCTCTTCAGAAGTGCATTAGCTGGGGTTTATTGGACTGTGACAACTCAAACTGTCTGCCCTGTCCTTTATCTGCACACTGTTGGGTTTCACTGTTTACCTGCACACACTGGAGCGAGCTAATGAGCTTGTTTTGTGCGCGTTATTGTTTCTTGCCATTCAGTTTTTATGGGCTGTAGTAGGAATGGAGATAGGTCGATTACTCTAGTAGCATTAACTAAATGTTGAGGACAAACTCAGATAGCAGTGGGTGATTACCAGGATGAACAGAAATGCTTCGCTCCCTTTATCCATGATGGTTCATCTGTTTTTGTTTACTCTTTATGCATCAATAATGATATGATAAAAAGCAAAAAATAAAATCACTAATCCTCCCCTAATATTGGTTAAAGTTATTGCACAATAATTGCTCTGAATGGTGAGAATAACTAATGTGTAACACCAAGCTTCACTCACAGCCTTTATAGCCTGTTGGACTTTAATGGTCGTTTCTTTGGGGATTTATGCCTGAATCAAGGTGTGTTTTTGACAGGGGCTTAGGGACAGACAAAGACAAAACCTTTGTTTTTTACAGCTCTATAAACAACGTGTTAAAGGGGGTTACCATGTTGTCCCCTGGGAGCTTAGCAGGACAGCACAACACGTGTTGAAATGTCCTGAGCAGTAAACTCTGAAACACCAACGGTGAGGTTTCATTTCTACTTGACGTTCCTGCAGTGGCTTCAAGAGGTTTCAGCTCATTCAGTGTCTTTATTATAAAATCAATCTGTTAGACCTGGTGGCTTCATGGTTTAGATTCTTACCACAAAACTGCATCCTTTGACTGGCTGGTGGCATTCAAACATAGCAAATTGTGTAAATGTGTATCTTCACCATCACGACATAAAAAATTTTCCATGCATAATAAACCCAAATAACAGAAAGGTTTATCAGGCTAAAAGGACTTAAAGCAGCTGCTCAGAATTACAGCAAACAATAAATGATATTCTTTAACTGTGTGGCTGATAGTTAAAATGTTTAACTGAGACTCAAAACGTTTTACTGACAGAAAATAAAAAGAAAACTGCATGGCTAAAATGTTTGCCAGACTAAACTTTTTGGCTGAAAGGTGAACTTTCTACTAGTTAGTTAACAACTTTGGTTAACAGCGGAAGCCCTTGGGTCCTACATAGTTTAATAAATAGTGATGTTTTGGGAAAAAATATGAGTAGGAGTAAAAGTTCTAGCAGGTTAACAGCTTAAAGCTTTTAGGTGAAACATTTGCTAGTAAACTAAACCTACATTTTAGGATAACACATTTAATTTCTGAATAACAGTTGCACTTTTTAGTTCAAAACAAAACTTTTGCTAGAATGTTACCTTTTTAACTAACAATTAATTTGTTGTCCAATGGTTAAACTTTTGGCAAAAACTTAAAGTTTTTGGATTACAAAGTGCCCAGAAAAAAGGCTCAACCTTTTGAGAAGAACCTCTGACTTTTGGGCTAACAGTTGAATTTTGGGGGGCTAGCAGTCACTGCTCCGTAGCAACTAAATTAAAACTTTTAGCAACAACTAGAAATGTTTAACAGCTTAAACTTCTGGCCAATAGCTGAAACTTTTGTCCAAATTTATCACGCACATTGAATTGATGAACTAACTGCTCAAATTATCCAGATGTTACAGTTTTTAGCTTATAGGCTATACAAAATTTTGAAAACATCACTAAGCAAAACACCATTACAGATTTGCACAAATCTTGGAACAAAATCAGCAATGTATTTTTTGCAGAAAAATGAACACATTTATTCACTTTAAGCACAGAAGATATTACAATCATTAAGTTTGTCCTGCTGGTCTGAAATGTCCAAAATGTAAAAGTGGAATGAACTTCATGTTTATGTACTAATAAGTGATTTAGAGGTTTTAACCAACAGAGAAGGTATTTTGTTTCATGAAGCTACTTTAATTTGCGGTTCATTTGGTAAAATAAATCTAGACAGATAGAAACGTTTATGGTTTCAGGTTTTGTTCCTGTCAGTTGCAGCTCTGTGGACTGAACACAGCAGAGATGATCCCTGAACATAACTAGTTTATGTTCCAGTTACAGTTTAGTGGATGAAGTAATTTTTCACCTGTTGATGCAAATATTTATTGGTCTTACTGGAATACATTTTCTCTAACTTCCATGTTGACTGGTATCGGTACTATGTAGAGCATGATGAGTTTCTTTTTTCACATCTCATGAAGAAAATTGTTGCTCAAAAGATTTTAGGGTTAGTAAACTGATAAAACTGCTTAGTCATAAAAAAAAACTATAAATAATACAAAAAGAAGACACAACAACATATTGTGTAGTAATTAGCGACAAACAATGCCTCAGGAGGGGGTTGATTATGCATGACCTTTATATAATAAATAAAAATGGCTCCAATGCATTTCATGCAGCAATAGTCTAAACAAATAATGAGTCATTACTGTTTTTAATGTTGCATTAATCACCAGGATGATCAAAATGATCCACCTGTTTGCACACTTACTCAAAATGCACGCGTGCACACACACGCACACACACACACACACACACACACACACACACACACACACACACACACACACATGTTTATGTGGCCATCTTTGTGGGGACTTTCCATTGACTTCCATTCATTTCTACAGCCTAAACCTTTACAGACCTAACCATCACATACCTAACCCTAACCCTATCCAAAACTCAATTCATACCTTAGTCCTAACTCTGACCCCTGACCCAAAAATATGGTTTCCCCTTGTGGGAACCAGGCTTCGGTCCCCACAAGGAGCAATTGGTCCCCACAACGTAGTATATGTCAGGAAAATCGTCGCCACAAGGTATTACAAACAAACGCATGTACACACACACACACACACACACACGCACACACACACAGACACACACACACACACACACACACACACTTAAAGAGGTTGCACTTGTTGGATTAGGGTTGCTTTTGTAGAGTGTTGAGAAACAGTAAAAAAATAAAATAAAAATACACCCCTATTTTTCAATCAGAGTTGGTTCTGTATTTTTATTTTTTTTATTATATATAGACGTATTTGTCATGTGCATATATCTTCTTGCCAGTGGGGGCGCTCTCGTGCTGCTGTGGGTCTAACAGGGAGAATGAGTTTCCTGGCTCTGGGCATGCACGACTCAGAATAAATGAGTTCTTGCCAGAGAAACATTGTTACGACTCGCTTCCTCTATGATCCACAGAATAAACGAGTTCTTGCCAGAGAAACATTGTTACGACTCGCTTCCTCTATGATCCACAGAATAAACGAGTTCTTGCAAGAGAAACATTGTTGCGACTCGCTTCCTGTGTGATCCACAGATCTGGTTGCACAGGATTCATCTGCCTGTGCACCACTTGATACTGGCCCCAGATTCCCCTAGATCTGGTGCCAGTAACAATTGGGGGCTCGTCTGGGATCCCAAGTGCATTGCCAGGAGCGGTTGCTGCGGAGACGGTGAGAGACAGTTCCTGAGGCTTCAGGGAAGCCTGCATTGCGTGCGTCATCAAGAGAGCCAAAGCAACCGGTGAAACGTCAGCATGGCTACCATCAATCCACGGCGAACACTCATGTTCAAGATACAGAAAACATTTTGTATATTGAGTACAGAACAGTTGCAGATAGTTGTGACTTTGATTGACGATAGAAGTGCCATTCATGCTCATGATTTAAGTGAACCAGAACTGTATGATTTGATTATTGACTTTGTTAGAAGTGAGAAACTGAAAAGGCCTGAGGATGAAGGTTCGCCACTGATGTCGGTGCAACTGGAGATGACCCAACCACATTGTCAAGAACTGATAATGTGCCAGCCGGTCAGACTGGTTATCCTGCTTCACTTCAGCTGGACTTCATCAACTCAGGCCTGCAGACAGCTACTCCAGATACAGACATTCCCTTGCAGCCAAGACAGACAGCAGGAGGCTCCTCTGCTGACATACCAACAACAGCAAGTGAAATTGGTAAGAGGAGCCCCTCTCCTAGTGTAGGAGACAAGGTGTTGAGGTTAAATGATGTTGTAGCTTTACTTCCACGCAGAGAGTTTAGGCTTCATGTTGGACAAATCTCTGATTTTGGTTCTGATGTGTCATACAGTAACCTATGTAAACAAATAGACAAAGGACTACAGGAAGGTTGTACTGACATGGAAATAATTTGCACAATCGTCAGATAATGAAGACAGGTACATTCAAAGAAATGTTGTCTAACAAATGTGATTTAAATATCGATGAGCTTAAGTGGTTCCTCCCCTCACATATCAGAGATAAAAATAGTACTGAGCTTTTCCAAGATTTAAGTAATGCAAGGCAACCAGAGAAAGAGAGTGCACAGCAATTTCTGTACAGAATAATGGGTCTTAAGAAGGTGTCCTTTTCGAGTCAGCGCAACCTGGGCCAGATTTTAGCTATGATAAGAAACTGGTACAGGGTACATTTTTGCACACACTGTACCAAGGATTGAATGAAATAAACAGTTATGTCAGGCATGACCTTAAACCTTTCCTTCAGGACTTGCAGGTTAGTGATGATTTCCTGTTGGAACAGATCACAAAGTCTACAAGTGAAGAGGCAGAGAGACTAAGACGTCTTGGGTTAGCATCGAAGACTCTACCTGTGACTGTAGGTGCAGCCCAACTTGAAAATACTAATTCAAAGCAAGACAAAGATGATACTGATTTGCAAGCTAATTATGCTGCAATTAAAGAGTTGACTGCACAGGTGTCTACTTTAACCAGACAGTTGTCCCAGGTTATTAAAACTACTGAGAAGGCCATGTCTGACCCTCCCTGTCCACCCAAAAATCACCTCCCAGCAGCTCCAGCTGACACTAGAGGCTGATGTAGCAACTGTGTAGAGCAAGGCCGAGTCAGTGGAGTGCAGAGTTAGGGAATGGCCAGGAGATGGTTCAATGCTATTCCAGCCTAAGAATACACCCCTATTTTTCAATCAGAGTTGGTCTTGTCTTTTGTTTTTTGTTTTTTAATTGTATATAGACGTATTTGTCATGTGCATGTATCTTCCTGCCAGTGGGGGCGCTCTTGTGCCGCTGTGGGTCTAACAGGGAAAATGAGTTTCCTGGCTCTGGGCATCCACGACTCAGAATAAATGAGTTCTTGCCAGAGAAACATTGTTACGACTCGCTTCCTCTGTGATCCACAGATCTGGTTGGTCATCTGCCTGAACAACATACTGGCCCCAAATCCCCCTAGATCTGTTGCCAGTAACACTTTCAGGCGTCATAAACTGAACAGCAGACCGTGAAGAGCCCAGACAAACTGGAGCTACCCTCATAAACGTGTTCTGAGTGAGCAGCTCATACCTGAAGGGCTTTTTGTGTGTGTCTCTTCCTCAGAATCCTTATGAGAATAAAATTAAAATATCGAGTTATTTTCCTCCTTAACTTCCTCCTCTAAAATGTGTTTATAGTGACCTGGATTTGAAAAACGCTTCATGAAGTAATAGTGATGTTTGCTTTAATTCGGTTTAGGACTCACCAGGCCTGTCATCTCAAAACACTTCAGAAGACAAAGCGCTCCAGTGCATACCCACTTATACAGAACCCTGTTCTGTCCAGATTCAAATCAAATCAAGTCAAGTCAGTCATAAAATAAGATTCAGTCCAATTCAGTCATATTTACTGTACAATACAGTCACATTCAGTACATTATGTGATGCAGACTGGTAAAGCATTCTGTAACTACGGATTGGTCCTGTTGTTTGTCAGTAACAGCATCTTAAATGTTTTTCCATAAAACTCTCTACACCTGTATGTGTGTGTCAAACAGAGTAGTATTATTGATCAGTGTGTAGCCTCTCCGGCCTTTCAGACGCTTCATCACCAGCTGAATAATACATGCCGCTCTGATGAGAGCAAAGCTGCACCAGAAAGTGAACAAACTCATCATTCCTGGAGGAGATTCATTTCCCACTAATTAATTGTCATTTGTTCAGAGCTTCAATCAAAAACAGTCCTCGCTGCTCTTTAACGGATTAATTCAACCTGATAAGTTATGAATTTTAAAATATATTAAAAAGTAAATTAAAAAAACAGCGTCAGTGGCTGAAAACGTATTATTTGGTTGTTTATTTTTTATGACTTCAGATATAAAAATAAACCATGTTTATAATCTATTCTCTCAGCTGTTCTTGGCTTGTTGCAGTGAACCTTTAATTTTTTACCTTTGAATATCTGAATATCCTGCCAGCATGTAGCTGTTGTTGCTGACAAAGGCAGTGTGGCTCACTACCTCAGGCCGCATGACCTTGGGGGGACGCCGGGTCCATTCAGTCAGTTTAGAACCAGATTCAATCTGTCTGACTACACCTGTTGATGCTAAAAGTGGCTTCATCTGATTTATGGTTCTGGATTCCGCTTGAACTAAAAGAATTTTAGCTGCATTTCAACATTTGTTATAAATAAAAAAATAAAAGCTTAGATTGGTCAAACCTGATCTGCATCATTTTACAGTAAGAAGTGATGTTCTATGGGATATTTTTGAACCATTTTCTCTGTTAGTAAAAAATAAATATGTATTTATTTTTGGGCCTGTTTAAATTGACTTAAGCTTAAAAAGATAAATATCTAGACTGGTTCAATGTGGACAGAATTAGTCTCTATATAACAAACTATTCACAACTTTTCTTTTAAAACCCATCATCCAGTATTAGCATTAAAGAGCGATTAATTTATTTTTTATCTCTACAGTACATACAGTCATAGTCATTGAGGCTCATTTGTCAGATTAAAAGTACCTTTTGAAAATAACCAGGTATTAAGCATAGTTTTATTAAACCCACATTTCTGTATTCTAAAATGTTTGTTTTATATATTTGTCTGATGTAATATTTTAATTTATAATTATAATTTATAAACTGCTCCTTATGGGGACATTTTATTGGTCCTCATGAGAGGAAATTGTGCTATAGGGTTAGGGGTTATGACGTGACGGTTAAGTTTAGGGTTAGGGATAGAAAATGAATGTAAGTCAATGTAAAGTTCCCACAAGTCAGGAAAACACGACTGTGTGTGTGCGTGTGGACCGTTTTGCTTCCTATTCAGTTACATTACACGGCGCCAAATCACAAAACAAAAAAGTCATTTCTGGCACGTAAAAACAAGTTCGATTCCCATCTAGTCAGACGTTGCAGTCACACTGATCCAGTATAAAAAAATGATGTGCGCGTCTTGTTTCTCATATTCCATAACTCTGCTGAGTAAGAAGCATTACTGTAGATGAGCACGAAGCTTATTGCTGTGAGGTCATCTGCTCTTAACTTACACGAGAATTCAGCTTCCAACAGGAGGTGTATTGATTTTAAAAAGCTGTTCTTGCGCTGTCCCTGGTGCTGAAATAATTACCCATGTACTTCCATCAGTAATATTTCAACTTCTTTCCTCCACAATTGAGTAAAAAATATGAAAATACAGGAGAAAAATTAATTTGTCATGTCTTTTTAACAGCCTCACACTTCGCCACATTTCAATTCAATATTCATTACACACACACACACACACACACACACACACAAACACACACGCACACACACACACACACACACAAATTAAGCCTTCAATTAAAACCGTGGCTTTCTCGGTATTGCGTTTTAATGATAAATTAAGTGATGCATTCGCTGACGTTCGAGTTTGAGCGTGAGCTGATAAGTTTTGTGCAGATAAACGAGGCGTTTTACGCGCCGCTCTTCCAGCGGAGGGGTGTGGTTAAGTTCCCACTGCGCATCAGGTACCGGTCCCCACGCTATATAACGCCACGGACCGGAGAGGAGAGCAGGACAGGACAGGAGCAACGAGGTGACCGAACCACAGGACAAGTTCAACTGTAAGTTTTCACTCTGTTCACTGATGATTTATTTGCGGAAAGTGTTCTTTTTGCGTGTTGTGTGCTCAATTTACTGTCAGATTAACTACATGCTAGATTCAATTTGAAAGCAAACTCGTATTTCGACTTTTCATTTATTTAGTTTTTTGGTTGATGATGTAAAAAAAAAAAAAAAGTTGACCCTGGAAGCCTAACCCAAGCCTCACTTCTCAGATGGCCAAATTGCTGAGATCGTGGGTGATGTTCGCGGCTCTGGTCGTCTGCCTGCTGGTGTGTTGGAGCGGCTTCGCGGACGCCTACCCTCCCAAACCGGAGAGACCCGAGAGCAACGCCTCTCCGGAGGAGTGGGCCAAGTACCACACAGCTGTCAGGCATTACATCAACCTCATCACTAGACAAAGGTCAGTCCAGAAGATCAGGGTGTCATTATTTTTTTTAATGTTTTTATTTCATGAAAATGAAGAAAAGCAAAAAATTATTTTAACACCAGTTAGATTCTTTCAAAAAGTACAGATACATTTTATTTTACATTGAAAACCTTCTTCAGTCCCTATAAAACCCACCCAACATCACCACCTCCAACACTACAGAGCCTCTTCTGAAACAAACAAACAAATTATTTATAGCAACCTTTATTATCTTATAGAAATTGTTTTTACTGGAAAATGCTTCTAATTGATTTAGATGAGTAAACAACTGGTTGATAAGAAAAATAACCTTTTTTTCAATGAGCCATATATATTTTCAGGCTGCCTTATTCTGAGATAAACCTGTCTGATCAGTCAGCATATCTGTTTTAATGTCAGCTTAATGCAAAAATAAAATGTTTTTGACAAACAGAATGCAGTTTTGATAATTCAGAGGTTGTGTTTTAAACAACAGAATGATCCATCAAATGTCTGACCAGTTTAAATGCGTAAGTTCATGACCAAAGTGGCCGAGACTCCCTGGCCCGGCCTTAGCCATAACTAAAATCATATCCAAATAATCAACTTTACTTGCTTTGACCGTATGTCCAGATAAGCAATAGAAAACATGTTTAGGAACTGGAAAATAACTATCTTATTGCCTCATGTTGGCCCCAGGCTATGCTTCTCTGGACAAAGAGTCATATCACCCATAACACAATCTCAACTTCCTCTTGGGGAATAAATGACGTCATGTCCTACGATTGCTTCGCCTCATCTTGTTTAAAAACCTCCACTAAGAGTTGGGCTTAGTTTCAGAAACAACTGAAACTAACTGCTGGGTTAGTATTTATAAAGTCATGCCATGCATCTAAATTGCGAGGCGTGAAATACTGATGTTGGCCAAGCTGGACGCCTTCAATGCCTCATCACTGGTTCATGCTGGGTGAAAAGACTGAATAAAACCAGAGCGTTTATTTAGCTTCCTGGTTGTGTAATTGTCCTGTGATGGAAGCTGTGTATAGTCTTAGCATTAGCCTCTTTTTCTCTGTAATTAAACTGCCTGGATCTGCCAGTGCAGCCGCCTCACGCCCCAGGCAGACGCACGGTTTGCTCTTCAGCACACAGTCAGAGAAGACCAGTCCACCTGCCAGCCGGTGAACTTGAAAACCCTTATTTTCTTCTCAGATAATTGCACATCTCATTTGTGATTGGACTGCACGAGATTGCCAGGGCATGCACAAAGGCGTCATGGGAGTGTGTGCAGTTTACCCATCTTTGTTCACAGCTTAGTGAGCAAAGTTGGGGGGAAGGGGAAAAAAAAACGTATTCCCCAAGGTTGAAATTTATAAAAGTGTTGATGGGGTCATGCCTCCAGGCTTTGTAAAGCAAAGAGAAGGAGGACATTGGAGACTTTCCCACTGATGTTTGATTGTGGTCATTACAAGCAAGTGTTTGATTTTTCTTTTCTTTCTCTCCAGGTATGGAAAGAGATCTTCCCCTGAGGAGGCAGTAGCCTGGCTGCTGCTGGGCGCAAATTCTGACCAAGACGGCGAGCCACGGTGAGAAAACATGGGGAATTCACCCAAAGAGCAGACACTGATGTTTAGAAATAATGACCATTTTCATGCCTAAAGTCAGTTTAATCTGTCAAGGTAGAAATGCAATATATACAAGGACAGTCTTGTATATATTGAATCATCAATTATTAAAATCAATCAGTAAAACACAATATAAAGGGAAGGGTGTGATTTTATATATACTAGGTATTTTTACAGGGTTTGCCCTATTTTTTTGTCTTGCAGCTCCGACTATGCTGGCACATGGTGAATAAGCCCAGACTGAATCTAACCAGCTACCCAGTTCCCCCAACCCACCAATCAAAACATTTCTCAAGAGAGCACCTGCACTGGCCACTGGAGACAGTCTCAATATTTAATTGTCTAATGTGCATGCAAATCAACGTCTCTCTTTTTCTGTTTGTTTGTTTTCGGACAGTAACTATATGTATCTGTCGATTCTCTAAAATTGTAAATAATTTGTATCTATAAAAGTCTCTTCACAATAAAGATCTAAGTGGAATTTAAAAAAAGTTTGATATGCTCTTTTTTTTTCAGAGGTGGATTTGTAAGTGTAGTTACATTTTCTACCACTAGATGTCACTATAATCATTTGCCGCGCACATTTGCAAAGCATTTGCAAGTCCGTCTCTTCGGTTTGCGGCTCCTGTATGGGTTCTCGTCGACGCCAGCCGACGGACCTTTAACTTCGCTCAGGTCTACCTGGCTAAACACGCGTTTTGACATCACCGAGGCTTCTCGGGCTTCCCTTTGGAAACCGTACCGGTGCGTAGAGGCGGCCCCTTTGGTCAATGGAGCCGTTAGTAAGGGCACGCGCGCCGTTGTAGGCAAGGTAAAGATAGCTGTGTATGTGTGTGTGCGTGTGTTGTGAGGGGGGCTGCTGCTGAAGTGACGGCACACAAGCTCCGCTGCGCCTCAGCAACTGACAGACGACCATCGGTGAACGCTCTGACCGTCCTGCTGCATCTCAAAGGCGGGAAAAGTCCGGATACAGGTGCCCGGGGGGCAGGCAGGTGAGCGCATCAGCACGTCGCTCTTCTGCCATGGCTGAACGTCGTGCATAGTTTATATCAGTGGGTAGCCCTCATACGGGTTCACAAGCTAAGGCTTTCCTCTTTGTTGCTCAGCATGTGGTACATACACTTTGTTGTTTGCTAATTCAACTATTGACGTCATTTGTTGGCTCTTTGAGGGTCCGCGTAGAGAAATCCCATTACCACCCATCAGAATCATTTACTGTCCAATCTCAGGACTGCATGTCGAGGTTAAGAACGTTCCGCACGCGACAGACTCGTGCGCCTTATTTTCTCCCAGTCGGTAGACACTACTTCTGATATAATGCTAACCGAGTTGGCCTCCCTGTGTGTTTGCACCTGCGCAACAGTCGGCGAAATGAATGCAGACTGTGTTTCATTTCCATATTGACAAAGAACGGATGGACGTCATGCACCTGTTCGAAGCCATTGCGCATGCCCACACATTCTGAGAAGGTTGCTGAGGTGTCCGAGCGCGCGGAGCAACAGAAGGGCACGTGCTGCTGTGATGAGAATGTAGTATGATATATGTAGAAAAGCTATACGTGAAAATATGCAGGTTTATTTCTATTGTAATGACATGAGTTAAACATGGATATGAGCATATACAAATTAATATGTAGTCAATCTAACAAAACAAAACAAACCAGAATTTTATATGTTTAAAAGATAGACTGAGAAGTCATCACAGTCGTGGATGTGCATTAATATCATGATACTTTAGGCGTTTTAAAGCCTTATCAAAATGAAGGGTTTAAAAAATAAAATCAAGTGGACAAATTTTAATTTATTGGGGATATAATAAACTGTGTTTATTATTCTCTATCAAAAATATACATTCCGGCTCAAATATATAGATACATCACCAGTAATATTTGGATTATGCATTTCCTATATTTCTGATTCTGAAATATTATGAATTATCGCTACTCTTACTTGGGTAACATTTCTGGCTCTTTTTCCCACTGTGAGATTCTTCACTGAATGAACAAACCTGTTTAAACCAAAAATGCACCTGATACAAACAACTACAGTATAGATGAGACTTCTGTTGTGCCATTTAAATATCAAGTCAATTTACAAGAATACATATCACCACTGTAAGTATTTTACCCTGTTCTAATACATACAGCTCTGGAAAGCCATAAGGACCACTTAAAATTATTGATTTAAAGCAGAACTCACAATTTCATCAAGAAGGTTCTGTCTCAGGAGTCAGGTAAAATATGTTACATCTATTAGTTTAATAAGAAAATAAATATTCAACCAAATTTTTGTTTTGCTAACAATTTGTTGATTTTTAGCAACAATGATTTATTAAAAAACCATAACACTAAGAAACAATAATAGTTATTCTGATAAATGGCAGTTCTGTAACCAAAAATCCCTCAAAAAGGTTAGATTTAAATCACTCAGTTTATGTCAGTACAGTATATAAATAAATGTCCAAAAATGTCAGTTTGCTTTAATCAAACTAATGTAGACACAATAGGGTCCGTAACCTCAAATAAACAAAGTCCTGAAAATATCCCCCCATTTCAATCCAAAGTCCCAATCCAAAATGAAAAAAAAAAAAAAAAACCCCCCCAAAAAGATGAGAAAAAATAGTGGTACCACCAAAAATCTGCAAAAAGGAAAATAAATTCCAGATCTCATCGGGAGTATCTTTCTTTCCCCTCAGTGGCGTCCTCTCGCACTGAGTGGCGTTTCCTGGGTGCAAGATTCCGATCCAGCTTCCAAACGCACGATCTGTGGCGCTGGGGCGAACTCTGACTGGCGTTTATGTCTTTTCTTTCATTTTTTTTATTTGTTTCAAACATTCATAAAGGCATATCTCCTGCTGCACAGATATGACAGTGTCATATCTGTGCAGCACACACACACACACACACACACACACACACACACACACACACGCATACACACAAACACACACACACACACACACACACACACACACACACACACACACACACAAACACACACACACACACACACACACACACACACACACACACACATACACACAAACACACACACACCTTTTTATCTGGTTATCACAACCACGTCTAAAGCCAGCTTGATGCTGCCCAAAAATCAGTTTTAAACAGTGGAAACTTAGGATAATTCAACAATCAGTTGAAACTGCTCTAAAGAAACAGTATGCTTACTTTTAATTTATTTAGTCAAATATTGTGATTATGTTACAAGTTTCTTTGATTTTGCTCTTTGTAGGTATATGTTTGAGTAAAATGAACATTGTTCTTTTATTCTATAAACTACTGACATTATGTCTCTGAAATTCCAAGCAAAAAATTTTGTATTTATTTGCAGAAACTGAGAATTGATCAAAATAACGAAAAAGATGCAGTGCTTTCAGACCTCAAATAATGCAGAGAAAACAAGTTCATATTCATTTAGAAACAACAATAATAATATTTAAACTCAGGAAGAGTTCAGAAATTAATATTTGGTAGAATAATAAAGTGGTTCAGTGCAGTGGTCTGTTATTTAGTTCTGCAGCTGTATACATTACCTAGTGTAAGCATTGGTTTCATAAGTTTTATGTTGAAAACAAAAAAGATTTGGAAACAAAAAATTCTGTCTAATTTTATTTCACAATTTTATTTATTTATTTATTTTTTCAGTTTAGTTCCTAAAATATCAGAACTCACACATAATGTCATCAGACAGATTTTGTCTGATTACATTGTTTTAATATAATATTATTGTTATTATCTATAGTTATTTTTATTTTTTTCCTAAAAATATTCCAGTTATTCAGTATGTAAGTAAACTTTTTACCACATAAATTTTCTTTTACACTTACTTGAGTAATTTCTTGGACAGATACTTTCACTTTTACTTTATGAAATATAATATAAGTGCTACTCTTGCGTGAATGTAATTTTATAGATACTCTACCCATCACTGCATAAATTGTCCCTTAACAAGTTGCTAAGATACCGCACACTTTTGCAGGTTATGATGATGGATCTGACAAATCAGACCTTAAATTGTTTTCCTTTGAAGCATAATGCACACATTTTCAGTTCCTTTCTACTTCTAATATCACCCTGCTTCCTCCATCACAAAATAACTTTTGATGTGTGTTTGGGATAATTGTCCTTTTAGAACACAAATCCATCTGAGCTTTAACAGGCTGGATGTTATCTGAGGTAAAGTTGATTCAGAATTCCACCGACTTTGTTCAACGCGGCGTCACAATGGCCACAAAAAAGACCCTGACATGAGCAGCCTCTTCTTTTTGTGTGTTTGTTTCATTTATTCTAGAGACAGAATATCTAGTAGAGTTCAGAAAAAAAAATCACATAAAAGTTTGATTTACATTTCCTGAGAGAAATAAGTTGTTGGCCCCCTGCTGTTACTCACCCATTCAGCACACAGATTACAATCAGTCAGTTAATTACAAATCTCAGGATTTAACTCCACTCATTTCATCCCACCTTAGAACAAATTAACAATGCCTCTAATTTGTAACTGTGTTTATTATTGAATAGCAGATGTAGTTAGCTTTTTTCACTCCCAAGTTAGATTCGAAAAAACAGTTAGAGCATTATATGGCCCTGCTATATGAAACCTACTTTCCAAGATATTTTTATTAGAAACATATGCACACAATATTTTAATCTAGACCTGGTTTCTGTGAAGTGTGTGATTCTAGATGTGTAACACAGACACATGGTATTATTAAAGAATATTATGATATTGAATGAGTTCTGCAAAATTATAGCTCTAAAAAAATCTCTACAGGATGTAAAATCAAATAAAAACCCCTTCATTTGATTGTTTTAATTTTTTTTTTAATGTTGAATCTTAGTCACAGAGGCCTCGTTTCAGAGCTGTTCACTGAGATGAAAGAAACCTCTTCACCCTATCAGCTTGTTCCCTTTAGTAATCCAGGGATTTGCAGTATATTTTGGAGCCTTTGACAGCTCTGGGGGTTGGAGTTAAGATCATCACGCCTGGATGTACCTGGACAGAAACATTTCAGGTCCCGGCAGTTCCTTAAAAATTTAAGAGCTCTGCTTCCTCTAGTCTTTGAAAATATATCCTTCAGTCAAAAAAAAAAGAAAAAAAAAAAGATTTATTTCACACCTTTTCTTCCCACCAGAGCATTACATTTAATAATTTCATATGAAAATGGCAGAGTGACAAAGTCACACATTCAGAAAGATTGAAAGAGCAGACCATATGCAGCAAATTAGTAGATTTTTATTTAACACAAGCAGTTATTTGTTGGCAAATATCTGGTAGTTTTATTGAAGTGCTGCAGGTGCCTCACCATGTCAGCACTTAGTTTCAATGAGTGAGTCATTACAGCATCAAGGAGAGTTTCTGATCTGCTGTGTGTTTCTTAGAGTAGCGTTTTAGTTCAAGGTTCAGATCATGTTCCTTTTCATGAGAAATGTTAGTAGCAGCAAGGGCTGAAGCCAAGATGGGGACAGGGGCTATAAAGCTTAGGGCCCCCATACAACTACACACCCACCTGCTTGTTTATTTTCGAAAAACTTTTCATATATGTTGAGTCTACCTGAAAAAGCTTTAAATAAAGCAAAACTATATTGGGGCTGTAACGATTCCTTGAATGATTCGAGGACCTCAATTATTAAAATTCCTCCAGGAAAATTGATCTGCCCCAAAGCTTTGTTAAATTATGTTTTATTATTTAGCGCACCGTGTTCTGGTCAGGTCATTATTTGCGTTGCGCAGCGCTGTTACTTCTGCCTATGAGTTGTTGCTGAGTGGTAGCAGCATAACGTCCAATTCAAGTTCGGTCTGGGAGGATTTTATTAATTGATGATAATATCCGGGGTTTTATCATTTTTTTGGGGGACCAGTAAGCATCCTAAAATTGACTGGCTCGATCCTTGGAGTACGGCAGCTTATCTCCTCCCCAAGCTGCTGCCTGGTAGCGCTGAAGAGTGACTTGTTAAAAAAATTAACAAACTTAATCCCATTGTTGAATGTAAACACATATGCTTTTCAAAGGAGTAAACATCAGATGTTAGTTATTGTAGATCCAAAACTTATAAATAATTTTGCACCTTTGCTGCATTATATGAAAGTCAGTTTTCAGTTTGTTTAGGGCTTGATTGAACAAATTTATTCTCAGTGTAAGGTCATGATTTGGCTGATTTTTTTCCAAATGCTTGCTGTATTTAACCAAGTTTAATAAATTAAATAAAAGCTGATTTGGGGGCAGCAAAATCAGATTTTCAGTCAGAATTTCTGGTAGACGTGTTTCCACTCATTATAAAAGCTGAGTTATAACAAGATGAATACTTTGTGTTGTGCGTTACATTTTCCAGTGCAATAAATTTATGTTGTAATAATTCTACCTTGATTAAAAAGAATAAAAAGGTCTCCATTTACATCAGCCACCTTTTTTTAGACATACCACATTTGTACTGTTGTTGAACTCAGTCCAAATGGAACAGAAGCAGAAGTTCAGTCAATCAGTAACATGATCAGTTGTTTTATTATTTTCATTCGTCGTCATGCTGCTGCCTGTATTAGGAAACCTTTCAAGAGACTGATGTCCACCTAAAACAGACCCAGTGATGGCCATGCTTTGTTGATGCTTGTTTCCCTTTAAAGCCACAGTTATGTTGAGGTTTTCTTCTCCGAGCTTTTCAGATCCTTTTACTGGTTCTTAGCAAAACAGCTCAAGTTCAGCCAGATTACAGGAAGAGCATCTGTGAACAGCAGGTTTCAAGTCTCGCCACAGATTCTTAAATGGATGCTGGATGTTGACTGTGTCCATTCTAATATAAAGGCATGCTTTCTTCTATTGTAGCTCTGACTGTCTGTCTGACTGCTTTTGTTGGTTTCCCAGCTTAAAGCTGAAACTGGTCCAGTTTTATGTCATTTTTTAGCGTCTATCTGTATTTTGCTTCCATCAACTTCACATAAACATTCCTGTTGTGATGTTCCCATGTTCTACCATGGCTGATGGACGGTGTTAGATTTAGAGATGCAAACATTTCAGTGTTTAATGACTTGACTTGATTCAGAAACAACTTTTAATTCAGAAATGATTTTGGATTCAGAAACCAATTTTTCTATTCAAGCAGTCAAGAAATTCTGTTTAAATTATGTGACTGATGAGGAGAAGTCAGTGTAAACAAATAGTACATTTATTTAAAACTATTCTATAAGGTTGCATACTGTATCAAACAGTTTATATTTAAATATAAATAGGTTTGTGCATAATTTACCAGTGTCAGGTTAGCTTAGCAGTCTGGCTATTTTTCAAAATAGAATTTTACAAAAAATTAAGCAGATTTTTGAGTTTTTTGATTTTATTTTTTTTTCAAAATTCCTAAAAATAGGAATTGCAATTCTCTATAGAAGCATTTTTTTTCTGCACTTTTACCGGACACCACTTTAAAAAAAAAACAGGAGGAGGACTACAGCACAGGGCATTCTGAGTAAATACAACCTAAACAAACGCTCGTGTCCAGCGCTAACAGGAAATATTTGCCAAAGGCAACGGAGAAGTCCTTCAACCAATAAAATATGATGCTACTCCATTTCTGTTTATTGTGCAGAATAAAATTGAAGTTAAGAATAACATACTACAGAGTAAGGACTAAATTTTATGTAACATGTATTTAATGATGGTGTAAATAATGAATATTGTTAGGCAGTTTTTAAGTTAATAAACATTTTTAGTTTGTTCCTCGTGTATCCGAAAGCTTAGCCAGTAGTTCATCATTTACAGTTATATTTTCAAGCCACAGTAAGGTTAGCTTAGTTAAAATTCACCAGCTACTCACTTTCCATTCTGTTGATGGCTGCCACCGAGCAGCAGCTCACTGTGTGCATTCATTTGCATGCGTAAAGCACCTTTTATTTTGAAATCACTGAACCGTGGAGCAATCATCCTTTCAATTATTTATTCTCTCCGTGTGCTGCGTCCCGTTCGGGGTCGTAGGGTCGGGCGGTCGGTCGGAGGCTGTCGCAGACGTCTTCGGAGAGAGAAAGGTTGCATTCAGGAACGACTGTCTGGCCATCACAGGGTCAGAACGCAGACAAAGGAGAAAAATAAGATGCAAAGAAAGAAACCTTTATTTTCTATGTCCGTTTATTGTTAACTGTACCAGGAGAAAATATAAAGTTTCCCAACACACATATATGTATAATATTTGCAAATAAAAAAACACACCATATCTGAAACCATAAATAAAATGGATTATGATGACTGTAAACAAAAAATACTCATCATCAGATTGGAAATTGAGTTCATTTTAATAAATCATACGATTTTCGTTTGTAACCCCCCCCCCCCGCCCCCCCAAAAAAAACAAAAAAACAAATTCTTCCCACTTCACAATTATGAACCACATTGTGTTGGTCTATCACAGAAGATCCATAGAAAATCCATTAAGGGGCTAGTATTATTTGTTTTCCAGGCACATTGTGTCATGTCATCCCACAATCAAGTAACTATGTTAATGTCAGTTGTTATTAACATGCTATGTATATCAAACATGACTTAAAAGAAATTTTAATTTGTAATTTGAAGTTGAGCATCTGTCTCTTTAAGAAACTCCTGCTCTATTTGGAGCTCTGCCTCCAGAAAGTCATCACAACATGGCTCCTCTATTAACCCTTAAACAATGTTTTTACCAGCGTTTCACTGAGAAGTAGCTCCTTTAGTGAGCTCAGCAGATGAGCAGTTCTACCAGGTGTTTGCTAATTACTTGTGGCTAGTCTGCAGGAGTGAGTGGAGGAGTAAAAGGGAAGGGATGCAGACAAGAGAAATAATCAAAGCAACACTCCAGGTATATTTCTAAAGGAGTATCATTATAATATAATGTAAAGCTAAAAAACATTGATTTAATTGTGACTAATTGGACAATTGGAGGGTTGTGAATATTTTTGCAGTACAATGGAGTTCAGTGAAAAGTATTATTTTGTGTTTTTTTAAAATTCAAATTGCTTTTGGATTTGCATGTTAAATATTTAATAATTTTAAAATGTTCTTATTGAGCAACATGAACAAATAATTGGACTGAAATATTGGCCTCTGACCTGTACCTACAAGCTATCTCACAAATATTCAGATTGAAAGGAGCATCATATTATTAGGACCAGCTCACAACTTATTATTATTTTACGCATTTTCCCTTGTTGCCATGGCAAAGCGCCGGGGAAGGGGAGGGTGGGGAGGAGACAGCGAGCTCCTCCGTGGTTGTCTTGGATACGGTGGTTTTTCCATGTAAAGAAATGAGACGAGATGAACCTGTGGGAGCGCGGCGCTATTTTTAGGCTTGACGCCAGCATGCATGTGTGGATTAGGGCTCGTTTGGTTGCTGGTGCACGTGCGCTCCTGCGTGTAATGTGGCCGCAGAGTGAGGATGGCTGAAGGCGTTTTGTTTTCTTCTTTTTTTTTCTTTTTTTTTGGACGCCTGGCATATAAACACCTGAGCCACGGCTTGTGTGTCGTGGCCCCGGGACAAAGATGAGGAAGAAGGCTTTATTTGGACTTTGTTTGTCTCACATGTCTGCCTTCTCTACCTTCAGGGGCCTTGCTGAATAACAACAAGCACAATGAAGCAATTCAGCAATTCAGCAGACTTAATACTGACAGTATCAAACGTTCCGTTGAGACTGGTTATTGGTTATGTAATATTTGGATGATACCAGGTGTCCTAAAAATGGCCGCAGATATAATTTTAGATCTGTGAGCGTCCACATGACAGAAAGCCGGCACACAAAGCCGGCCTTTTGTTTTGACAGTCCGTGTGGAGATGATAGCAGGTCTGTGACTGTGATGTCACGGCTGCTGTGCTACTGAGCCGATCTCTTCTCTGCCATATGTGAAAGCGTGTGTGTGTGTGTGTGTGTGAAGGAAATCCAATGCAAGAGCAAAGACGGTTTGGATTCCCAGGATATATATCGCTCAATACCAAATCTGAGCACAATACAATGGATTATACTGTGTTTTAGGAACACAAACAGCATTTTCTTTAAGAAAGTGCAAATTGCTAAGATAATTCCACCATCTTTGACTTGTGTCCAATTCTTCCCAGACTGACATGAAAGAGGAGCGAAGCTGATGGAGATCCTGACCCACATGACCTTCTCCCAACCCCCTGGTGTGTCAGAGCAGCCCCAAAGGATGGCCGAGCGCTGCTGCAGTAGCTCTGATTATTTTTAATGAGCTCTGTCGTTTCGCATTGCAAACACAGGATGGCCTGGATCAGCCCCGGAGGACCGCTGTGTGCTGTGAAGGACGGCTTGGTTAAAAGTCCAGCCATGCAATGCCGGAATCAGGCGCATATCACTGCTTGGATGATAATTTTATAGACATTGTAAATGGTTATTTTAGCAAGCAAAATAAAAGTGACAATGATATTAGAAAAAGGTGATATTAGAAATATTTGGTAGAGTTGCTGTTTTATTCTCTCACTGATTTCTGCAAACACGTATCCAAACATCTTAGAGGCAAATAACAGGATCCCAGTGACCTTATGCTTTGTTTTGTGTATTTTAGTTGCAGTCAAGGACGTGTTGTGCAATGAACAGCAGATCTTGAAACTATCAACTGTAGATTTATAACAAATTAAATCAAACTGGAGCACAGAACAGGACGCTTTAATCTACATAATTGTTCCTGTTGCCAGAAAATTAGTATATTTTTTTATGTGCAGAGAAGATTTCATGTTAACCAAATATTTTCTGTCTTTGACCATTTTTTTAAATGGTGACGGAAAAATCTTAAGGCCATCCGTCATTTTAAAAGATTGCAGTTCATAGTCTTGAGCACTTGGATGCAGACATTTTCAACTTTATCCACAGAGCACAACAAAATCAATCAGTCAATTTAAAAAAAAATAAAAGATTTCCACCTTCTTGCTACCCGGGAGCCGACAGCGTGTTGAAGAGTTCTGGACAGGAAGCTTTGGAGCGCATCTGGTGGAGTGGAACCCTTGCTGTGGGTTTTCCTCTGCTGAAGTGAGGGCTTTGTGGGATCAGGAAACGCTTCAGAGAGTCTTTGTTGACATCTGATCACTTCACTTGGAGAAATGTTCCTTGATTTCAAAACTTTGGCTGAAGAGGTGCTTCTGCTGCCGAGCACAGATTCATTTTTCAGATCAACATCAACCTTGAGACATTTGGTTACGCACAAGCAGGTGAACCATTTATAACTTAAGTGCAATTGTTTAATCTTTTTGTTCATATGTAGTTATTGGGGCCACAGTCAGTGGTTTTTGTCACTAGTTGTGTTTCCATTGACCATAAAATTGTACAATTTGACATATCGTAAATAAATTTGCTTAATAGGAACACACCAAGTTTGAAAAAACTTTTTTTTGATAAAACGTTTTGGCGCTAGGCCGTATCAAATTGGTTTGTTTTGCAAAACTGCAAAGGAAACACCTTTACTGCATCACGAGTCATATGATGAACAACCAGTGTTAGCACTGAAAACCATGAAGAAGAAAATGGCTGAAAGCAGCTAGAGCATCATGGTGCAGCGCGTTTTAAAAAAAAATTATCATGTGAACAAATGCATTCACGTGCGATTTTTAATTACATTTCAAGAATGTAGGAAATGAAAACACAGCAATTCCAAGATTGTTACATACATAAAAAATAATTGTAATATTTTGGCCTTTGGGAAATAGTAATGATTGTGGTAATTCTTTCTGATCTAAAACATGAAATGTTTATTCTTATTTAATGTCAGACAATAAAAAGAAAACCATTGGCCTTTTTTAAATGATGAATGTAAACGTGGTTTTATCTGCAGTGTTACATTTTTAGCTATCCATATCTTAAACGAACAGTTGTCCAAGTTCACCATATCTGTTGTTTTTCTTCTCTGTGACGTCTCAACCTCTGAAGATGATGATTTGCTTGTGTCTATGAATATAGACAGTGACCCTGTGGTGACTGCTCTGTTTTGGCCGCATTATTGTTGGTTTTACAGGGTAACTATGGCTATGGCAACTGGGATCCAGTATCCTTGGATACAGTGGTATCTTCCCCATCAGCCGCACTCTTTTCTTCCTCCATATTGTTCTCTCCTCTTCATATTTTCTTAAACAACCAGTGCCTTCTTTCATACAGCCAGTCTGATATTCACTGAAGTTGTTTTGAACAAGCGAACAAATCGTCTGCTGTTAGATATGGGAATACTTCCAGGTTTTAGATTCTGGAGTTGAAGGCATGTTGTGAAGCTGCTTTCTCATCTACTTTCATTTGAGTAAATATGTTGAGGCAGCAGGATTCTGTGATTTTGAATTTCTTCTTGTGATCATGTTTTCATCAGGCTGTAATATGTGCTGTAACAATGAATAATTATTAGTGGTGGGACTCGATTAGATTTTTTTCTTTCTTTTTTTTTTTTAGCTAAATGCAGGCATAGTAATTAATTTAATGCAATCAAGTGACAAAAAAGCAACTTCAACTCAAAAACATTTTTGCTGCTAAATTCTAGTATAAACAGACACGAGCTCATCAACAAAGATATTTGTTCTTAATCTGTTATTTAGGTTATTCAACCATCAGATTGGTGCAAAGTGCTATTATGTATATTTAGTTTTCAAGTGTTTCAGGAACTTCTGATAATTCATGAAACTTCTTTAGAAATCTGGACTGTGGATGCTAACATTAGCGTTGGGGACATCTGTGCTGCTGCTAGGTGTTTAGCATTAAGATGCTATTTAAGTTTGAATAGCTTTGCTGATAAACTATCACCTTTTAGCACAATTTAAACACAACAGCAGTCTTTTCCAGCATCCAGTCAGATTGTTTTATGAAGCAAAATTTAGCCACCTGTAGGTCAATAGAAGGAGCTTTATCATCCATTGCTGCTGATAGCAGATGTTGCTTGTGCATCAGATTTATGGGTGTATCAGAAACACACAAATAAAATAGTTCCAGCTTGGGATTTTGTATGTAAAAAGAAATTTGATTAATGTCGTAAAAAAATTTAGTGCATTATAATCTATGTAATTAATTAACCAATGTTAATACGTTAAAGTCTCGACCCAATAATCATAATTTGTAATTGATTATTTTAAAAAAAGATTAGTAGCATTTTAATTTTCTTTTGGTCAAACTAGCAAGTCAGGGTGCCATCTGTTTATCATGAGTTACGCAACATTCACTCTATCAGGTACCTTTCTGATAATACCAGTTTTACAGAGCAATATGTGAAGGAATGAATCTGCATGTTCCCAGTGTTGTAAACTGTTCCCAAACACTGCACAAATACACAGAATAAGCACAAACAACTTCTCTCCAAACCATGAGAATTTATCAACACACTAATCTAACCTAAGCTAGCAACACACATCTATGACTTTGAACCAAATTAATAATAAAATAAACTAATAATAAACTAATGACAAAAGGTAGAAAATTATGATGAAAGATAAAAAAGATGCTTTCCATCCAGTCTTTAGGAGTTGAGCTTATTTTGTGCAATAGTTTCAGTGTGTAGACATGCAAATCCTATGGATACCCCAAAATGCTTCCAGCAGTATTTGCAGTGAAAGGTGGCTCTACACCTTTACAAACTGTGATTGTAAATGTTCACCAAACACAACTAAAATTCAGATTTTGATTTATGAAAAGTGTCATGAATCATATCTTGGTGTTCAACTGTCACTTAACCGTACACTAACGTTTGTGTCTGGAATTAAGTTTTTCCGCACTTGTTAAAGAGTTTCCCTAGATGTCAGTAAACAGAAGAATCTTCTTTAGACACACAGATCTTAAATTGAATGCTTATTTATCTCTGCCCGAGGCTCTGCCTTTCCTTTCATTTAACCTGAATTTTAAAGAGCTGTCCATTGACACATACTGAATCTTTCATTGTCTTGTTGTTGGAGATTCTCATTTTGTCTTGCA
Source organism: Poecilia formosa (assembly GCF_000485575.1). NCBI lineage: Eukaryota > Metazoa > Chordata > Actinopteri > Cyprinodontiformes > Poeciliidae > Poecilia > Poecilia formosa. The sequence continues at coordinate 2,079,422 of NW_006799943.1, read as the reverse complement.
GCCTGATGGTAAATGGAGCAATTAGAGCTAACAGGCATCCTCGCTGAGCTAATGTTAGCCAGCCTGCCCACTCATTCACCCGCTTGCTAGGTCTTTCCAACTGTTGTCTAATTGTATTCCCAGCGGATGTGACGGCTAAAACCAGACGCCTCCAGAGCAACTGGCTGCTCTATTCATAGGCCATAATAAAGCTCCCTGTCATGTGCCGGAGTTATTTCAGATTACATTGGAAATAGTGTGATTGCTGTTTGTTTTCTTTCATCCTTCTGTCATTGGATTTCTAATAGTGTCTGACAATAACCATTTCTTCTTTTTTATTGCAGTTGATCTAAGAAGTTGTGTCGAGGATAACAGAAAGAGCCAGACTTCAAAATGCCTGTGGCAACATCCAGTTCGGACTCCGGTAACTATCTTGTTCTCTCTGTAGCTATCGGGTCTGTGTGTGTGTGTGTGTGTGTGTGTGCGTGTGTGTGTGTGTGTGTGTGTGAAGGAGATACTAGGAGGTTTGATGCGCTTTGTGGTTGATCCCTCCTCTCAGGACGTGTATCTAATCTTTTGACTTTTAATATGACTTAATGAGGTGGCTAATGGAGCACTGAAACCCCTGCTCAGATCAGTCATGTCTTGAAGGATTTGCTGTCTTATAGGTTGAAGCTCTCAACTATGATTCAGGGCAAAAGGACTCAAAGCTGCAGTATGTAATGTTTGCAAAAGTATGCTACTATTGTGATCTGCAAAAATGCACCTCTCCTGGTCAAAAACAACCAATCAGAGCCAGGAGGTGGGACTTAGCTCTGTCAGTCAACTTCCTGTATGCTGTCCAGTCATTGGTGGCTATGCTAACTAGCATTAGCATTTACAGCATGTTGTGTGAGTGATTGACAGCGCTAAGACCCTCCTCCTCGTGCCTCTGATTGGTTGTTTCTGACTGAGTAAAGTAGTTTTGCAGTTAGTTCTATGAGCAATGGGAGAAGGGCAGAGTACCTCGATTTTTAAAACATTTTTTTGTCTCACATTACACTGTTACAAGATAGTGGTAATTTTAATAAATATGTAAAAAAAACTTTAATTTTTTTCTTTTAAATAAAAGTTACTTACTGCAGCTTTAAGACTTTCCATTACAACTGAAAACTAACCAACAGTATGCTGCTGGACGTCCGCAAAATGAGCGCTATATATATATTTTTTATAAAACAATCTGCTTCAGAGAGCCTTACAGGATGGAGACATTAAATTCCAGAAGTCATCTGCTGGAGAGACAGAGTGCCAGGGAAGGAGTTTTACTGCCAGTAAAGCTGTGTGTGGAGTAAACTGTCAGTCTTGATTTGTACATGAAGTGCACTGCTCATACTGCATGACTGGCATTTTTTGTAACACACTGTAAATTATTTCTCCATTTCCGTTTATGTCAAGTTGCAAGTCAGACATGTAGAATGACTCCAGCAGGGTTAGAAGAACATGCTTTACTAAGCGGTTCAAATGTTCTGTTCGTTGAAAAGGGAACACCGTGTCCGCTCTGGCGTTGTTTTGATGCACTTCTGGAGTGTCACAAAGTGCATTTTCATTAATTGTAGCATTCATATTTATTTATTTTTTTAACCAATATCTTGTATTGATGAAGGGAGAGCCTGAATGCTGCACACAACCCTTTCCAGTACATCCCATAGACTCTTAAAGGAACTATGATCTGTATTCTGTGTCTCAGTTGGAGCACCATATCATAGTAATTATCCAATAGAAGACTTGTGCCTACTTGCTGAGTTAAATCCAGGTGAAGATTTAGTTTTTGGCCAGTCAACATATAATTTTAACTGGGAAAAATTTATACTTTTATAGAACTGCTAGTGACACACTGATCAAGTTTGTTTAATTTTCATGGAATAAGTTTGAACTGAGGGGAGATTCTGATGCTATGCTATGCTAATAAAAAAATAAAGTTCTAAATAATGCCTTCAATGTACTAGTATTTATTCACAAACTTAAAATTTAAATGTAGAAAAAACTTTTTATTTAAAACAGACAATTTTCTCCCACTGTTACTAAAATAATCAATATTTACTATTACATAGTTGTAATGAACTGTACTTTGGAGTAAACACACTTAATGCACTGAATATTACACCTCTTGGCTGGTTTGCTCTTTATCAAGTAGTTCTGGGAGTGTCACATACTAACAGTGTTGGTAGCCTGCAGCCCGCAGCTTGACAGTTATTTCACTTATAGCTTGGACTTGACTGTACAGTACATGGACCAAGGTTTTTTTTTGTTTGTTTTAAGACACCAAACTATAAATGGTGTTTTAGCATTTTACCATGTCGATTTGTATGATGTTATCATGTGCATAAAGGTCACATTTAAAACCTTGCTTTATTTAAACAAAATTCTTCTGTCAGCCCAGGAGCAAACAGCTAAAAAACTCTTAATAACCGCAGCCCAATCAAGTCTGTTCAGCTGCTCCTGCCTGCAGCTCAGAACCTTTAAAAGAACCCAATCAGCATTCACTGAGGTAAATGCAGCGCTTTCATGATTTCAGCAGTCCAATCTCGGTGGAGCCACAGCTTACCTTTTCTTCTGTTAACACATCTACCAACCACTGACAGGGTTACTGTGCTGAATGAAGGGTAATACAGTTCAAATCAATGGAGCTTTATACCAGTGCATAGAAATTACTTCTTTTTAACCTGATTGCTCTCGGCAATCACCATTTTAAATCACCATTTTAAACAATTTGAGCCTATTTTGTGATGGATTCAAATCAGCCCTGTTTGGTCCACTTCAGTCAAACTCCAGTCCGTTTGACCAGAAAGTCCGGTTTGTTTGGGAAGGTGTGAATGCGCAGTCAGACCAAAAACTCGAACTCTAATCCACCTGAAAACCTCGGCCTCGGTTCAGATGAAGTGAACTCTGGTAATGTGAATACATATGTGAAAGCCAAGCGGACCTGAAACTGTTCCAAAAGCAGCAAGTGAACTATAGCACAGGGCATTCTGGGTAAATACAACCAAAACAAATCCTAGAGTCTAGCGCCAGCAGGAAATATTGCTTGTGATCTTTTATCAAAGACAAACAAGGAATCCTAGAGCTGCTCAAATCTGACATTACTCAATTTTTGCTTCCATTTTGTGAAGAAGGAAGTTGCGGTCAGTTTCATCTTCGGAGGGTTTCCTTCAGTCTGTTTGGATTTATAGTCAAAACCAGGAGTGGTGGGATTGTGATGTGATGCACAAAAATAGACTTCTTTTACAAGTTTAGAATTGTAATTTTCAGCCAATTTTTATGTCTAATTTTTCTACTAGCTTCTGCTGGGCAGAATTATGATGCACTCCATGTCAATGACGCAAAAGTTGGATGAAATGTGACATGACCGTTCAGACTACAGACACTTTGAAAGCTATCTGGCACATATCTGATTTAGAAGTGGTACAAGTCTGATTTTTTGGGGAGTGCAAAGGTCGCAGTTGGGTCATTCAGACTGCCATGAAAAAGTCGCATTTGCCTGGCGTGTGAATGTAGCCATAGACAGACAGAGAATCGGACATAGAACCGTTACCTACTGCATTGGGAGTTAGTAACCATAACAACAGGGTGGTTTTTACAGGTTTGGCAGGCTTGTCTTTCTTTGTTGTTGTCGACTTCTGAGAACCTGTATTAGAACATTAGAACTGTTCTAGAACAATGCCTGGCTGTTCTTCTTCTGCTAATGCTATTGCCACATATGGGCACTCAATGGGTTTCTCAAAGTTTCTGTCAGCATTTCTATTTTGTCATCTATGCGAATTTAGAAGGAACAATTGATCATGTTAAGAGGAAAAAATACAGTCCTTAAAGGGGCAGTACTATGTGTTTTCCTGCCACATAGTACCACTTTATAGCAAAATAAAGTAGCTTTGTTACCTTCAGTTGTTATAAAGATGCTGTACTTATCAAATACGAATTAAAAGAAATTTGACTTTAAAATTTAATGCCTTGAAATTGGGCCTCTGTCTCTTTAAAAAAAACCCTGCTCTTTCTGAAACTCTGCCTTCAGGAAGTCATCATAACATGGCTCCTCTAGTAACCTTTTAACAATGTTTTTACCCGTGTTGCACTGAGAAGTACCTCGTATAAGGAGCTCAACAGATACACACAGTATGCTAATTGCTTCTGGCTAGTCTGAAGGAGCTGAGTGGGGAGCTGCAGGATTGGGCTGCTCTGTGAGGTGGAAGTTTTGAAGCTTGAAAACGGCAGCTCTGAGGAGGAGCTTTGGTCCCATCAAGTACAGCTGAATGGTTGCCATGGGACATTAAAGGATTTCTCTCACATGCTCGAAAGAATCAAGGAAACACGCCAAGTATGTTTTTGATGAGATAATAACATTATAGCAAGATGTAAAGCTCCAAAAAGTAGATTTTACATGTTTCTGCTACTTTAAAAATATCATGAGTAGTTCATATGGGATCTAAATCCCTGCTAAGCATGTTTTTAAAACATTTTATAGGGGTGCTTTAGTTCTTTCAGCACAGAATCCAACATATTAATAAATAGCTATGAAACCAGTAATCCCAAACCAGCCATCCCACTGGGATGGCTGGTTTGGGATTACTGTTATTTCCTCAGTTGAACTAGAAGTATTATCTAGGGAAAAGGATGCCTGCGGATCTTTGGTCTGGCCTGGAAGCCATCTTGCTCCTGGTTTCTGACATGAATGGATGGATCAGGAACCACCATATATCCAGTTTACTTCAGACCAAATGGCAGTGAAAAAAGCCAGATACAGTAGATTTTCTATGTATTGGTTTCATGTGATTCAGGTTCTTAGTGCCTAAAATGCAGAACATTAGCTGATACACCTCCTTCCTCCTCGCCCCAATCCTCTGCGAATCTTTTCCTTAGTTGACCCCTGCAGAGAAAACTGGACAGAAAATTGTCCTGCCTCCCTCCCTTCCTCTTCCTCTAGAAGGCACCATGCTTCCTTCTCTCTGCTCCTCCTCCTCTCTCTTTACTCACCCATCCCTGCGCCGTCCCTTTTCATTCATGCAGAAGAGGAGCCTCTCAGCCCAGGCGCAGCATCTACACATTCATGTTGAGAGCAGGTAGGGGAGGATGTAGAGAGAGCGAGGATCTGTTCTGGACGGAAGAGGTGAGGATCGGTGACAGAAAGACAAAGGGGGAGATCTTACCCAGGTATCGGGCGTGTTGCTGGGAGTGCGTGCCCCGTGAGAGAGGAGTCGCTCAGCATGGCTGGCAGCCCGTTTGGGAGGCTCTCTCTGGAGGAGGGCGACTCAGCCAACTCCTTGGAAGGAATAGAAGTGAAGCTGTGCGGGGAAGGTAAGAACCAGGCTTGTACCGACTGGCTGGCTCAGAGATCTTTGGATGGCTCACCACAGAGTGGAGAGGAAGAATGCTACACAGAGGTGTAGATCATAGCGAAGAGGATGAGTGGATTCAGACAGCAGCTTGCTGGCAGAGCTGCTGGTGTTGGGTGGCCAGTTGTTTTAAATTTGCCTAGTACCTGCTCTGATGTAGTGCTGGGATGAAGATGAGCATAGACAAGTTGGAACCGGTGGTGGTGTGTGTACAGCATGCTGTAAACATGAAGGAGGACAGAAAAGAAACCCTCTTCTACCTTACTGAGGTGTCACAGGACTGGTATCAGAATCAGAGCTGGGGCAGGTATGAAATTCTTACTGTGTCATAAACTTGAGAAAAAATGCATTAAACTGTAAAAACTGTAGAACATGATCTATCTGGTTTTATTTTGAACTAAATTATTCCAACTGCAGCCAATACAAAGTACAAAACATGAATTACTACAGCTAGAATGGTGCTAACTATAACAGATATTTAAAGAGGCAGTGTTATGTAGAAATTAACTTTTTTGAGATTTACATCATGTTATTATGTTATTACCTTATCAGAAACATACCTGGAGTGTTGCTTTGATTCTTTCATGCATGTTGGAGAAATACTTCAGTCTCCCGTGGCAACCATTCAGATGTGCAAAATGCCTGGGCGAACCTAGACCCGCCTTCAAGGACAAAGCTGCAATTTCCAAGCGTCCAAGTTTCTGCCTCACAGCTCAGTCCTCCCTCTGCAGACTAGCCAGCAGCAATTAGCAAGCATCTTGTGGATCTGTGCATTACTTAAGGCATTAAGTAAAAAAAAATAAATTAAGTCATGTTTGATATACAAAGCATTTTTATAACAACTGAAGGTAATGTAGTGACTTAAAGAGACACTGTTTTGCTGGAAAACACATAATACTGCCCCTTTAATGGAAGCAAAAGTGGGCGTGGCCAAACATCTCTACGGTGACCCCTAAATTGAGACAGGCCAAATCATACTTTGTACAGATCTGCAATTGCTACATAGATTTCTCCCAAATGAAGAAAAAACATATCTTGGTTGTATGTCCTAAAATGTACAGGATCAAAAGGTCACTTTTTGCAAGTTTTCACATGTACTCACCTTGAACTTTAACAAACTCATCCTATGGACATCGAGCCATTGGCTTCATCTTTGGTCATTACTCAGGGAAAAGGGATGGGGGATTAAAGTGATCAAAATCTTGAGTTTTTGTGCATGTCTAGGGGCGTGCCTACACCTACACGCCAAAACATTCAAAACTGTAGAACTTGCATATAGAAAGTCCAAATTGCACCAAACACAGTATGAGTCATTCATGTTGAATTTTCAACAATGCTATGGGCCAGGGGTCGCCACATGGCCGAAGCTTGCAGCTATTTTTAAAACTGGATTTTAATACATGCAGCAACATGCTTGGGAGGGTGCAATCCTGGAAGATTCTATGATTCATACATCTGGAGAAAACTGACTGCACTTCTTCTGATATCAAAAGGATTTTAAGAAAAAGGAACAGCTTTGAAACTAAATGTAGAACAATGTTAGTTTTTAAAACTCAACACCCTTCACATAGTTTAAAATGTGTTGAGTGCAGATCCAAAAATAGTGGTAGTTCGCTTCTGATGTGAACGCAGACCAGCCTCGATCCAAACCAACTGCAGCGACTATGCAGTTATGATTATGATATCATAGCTGAGCGTGGGAATGCTGGTTTGGGAATGCTGCAGTTTCATCTGTTGAACTGGAAGAGTTATGTAGAGAGAAGGACGTCGGCGGACCTTACAATTAGAGAATATTATTCATGCCTAATTATCTAGTGGAAAATCAATAGCTGTGTTTCCATTAGCCATAAAATTACAAAAATCTATTTGCTTAATGGAAACAGAGATTTTGAAAAATCCTGTCTCTTTCTAAAACGTTTTCATGCTCAGATGAGGTGGTTTTTTAATTGTATCAAAATCGATGTATTTTGCAGTGGGAACACTCTTTCATCACAGTCATGTGATCAGAAGTTGGATGTTACTACTGATGGAAATGACAAAAAGATGACTAGAAGCATGTAACTGTTTACATCCGTCTGCCATGATTTTTAAAGAGGTATGACGTGAACAAACGTATTCACGTGTGATTATAATTTAATTTCCTATTTAATGGAAACACTTCAATTGCCAAAATTGTTTTATCGACATTAGCAGAATATCAACAAAGACCACATTTGAAATGGAAACAAAGCTAGTGAGATAAGAAGCTCTTTATAGAAGTAAAGCATGGAGAACAAAACAAACAACATGGCAGATTCTGTTAGAGATAATTCTGTGTTTGTTGTACTGAATAATAATGGCTGGATAATGTTTGCTTTTCCACCATGGGAACCCCCATACTTTCATAAATAATTAATGGATTTCATCAATAATAAATAATATTGCATTTCTTGCAACAGTATTTTTTTTTTAAACGCCATTGCTTTGGCCCCGTCTCTGTCGATTCATGCATGCAAATACCTCAGGACGCCAGCTGAGGGGATTAGAAACAAAAAACAACTAGTTTATGGTGTCATGTTCAATGAGACAAGGCTACAAGCTTCATCACATCACTTGCCAAGCCCACTGTGTGTCACATAATGCATGGCGTTGCAACGTATCCTCTGCTCTCTAATGTAGCCTGACAGGACCGCGGTGACAGCCATGATGAATCACATTTTCTGTCAAAGCAGTCTGTCTACCAGTACAGGGTGAGTGAGTGTGTGTGTGTGTGTGTGTGTGTGTGTGTGTGTGTGTGTGCTCCTTTTGGTTGGAGACGGTGTAGAGCAGACCTTTGCTGCATTGCACATTCACAGTGAGTAAAGACGGGGATCATTCAAATGCACAAGTGTTCGGATCAGAGAAGCCTGAAAGTGTCAAACTCCCAAACTTCACATCCTGCTCTGCCTTTCTGCTCCCAAAAGCCTCACACTGTAAGAGAAACCCTTTGAAGGCGAGTGAAGCAGCGTCCAAGCAGAAGTTGATGGATCGTTGAGTGCACTGTGTTGGTAGGATTAGACTGTCTAAAATAATTGTTGGGGTCTCAACAGAAAAGGACAATTCAATTTGGTTCTGGCTCAGAGTGTCTGATAAGGTGCTTCAATGATCTAATTGAAGTCTTTCATTCACAGCTGGATGGAAAACGCATGTAGAGTCATACAGGGACGCACCGATCCACTTTTTTCACTTCCTATACTGATACTGATATCAGTTTTAGTACCGGCAGATACCGATCCGATACAGAAAAACTGTGCAGAATTGACATTTTTTAAACACAGACATACATGTATCGAATTACAAATTAGGAATAGAACAGTCAATGAAAAATAAATTATAATAAAAATGGACTAAAACAGCAGGTTTTTCAAACATGGCTGGCCAAACATGTAAAAGTAAACTGCACCCAACCTTCTTTCAAATGGTTCATTTAATGATTCTAAACAAAATGTAAAATAAATAAAGCATGATGTTGCTCAAGGCACAAAGAATTAGACTGAATAGATCTGCCCTAGATCTGTCATCAATACCTGATCTAGAATTATTTTCAATATCGGAACCGATACAGATATTAATATCGGATCCGTGTGTTTCCAGAGTCAAAGTCATAATGGCTTTCACTGAAGCCATTATGAAGTGGCTGCCTCATACCAGCCACTTCAGCAGATAAACTTGGCAGTCCTTAACCTGCATTCCTACTGCCACACAGATGAGGTGTGATTAAACTGCCAAATGTCAACATATGAGCCAAGTCACGTCTCCAGAGGTGACTTTAATGGAAATGCAAATCTCGCCAGATACCAAAAAGTTTAAATTGGCTCCGGGACTAAACGTGAAAAGCTTTTTGCTTCTGCCATTGCCTGGATAATTCATGTGTAAAATACCACAACTTCAACTTTACCTCAAACCTCAGGGCTTTGGTTGAACAAATGAACAAGTTTGGGTCATTGGGTCAGTTTGGCCAAATGTTCATATCTAATTCTCCCATAAATGCATATGCATTATGTTATAAATTCTTCAAGCAGTCTGATGTCTCATGTCTATGCTTTTATTTTGAAGGAGGTTTGTTCCATTTATTTTCTTCTTCTTGATGTTCATCAGCTGGTCTGTTTTCTGTTTACTGTTGAGAACAACAATTATTGATGATGTGAGTAGTGGTATTAGTCATGTGACATGAATAGGTGGATGCTAATTATCACTGCTGATAGAGTTGTTTAGCTGCTGGTATATTTCTATAGTTTTGTTAATGTGTTTTGTTCTTAATGTGGCTGATTTTTATTAAAACTGTTTAGCATTTAACAGCTTTGATCAGTTAGAGCTAGATTGATGCCAAGTTTTGCATCATTTTTTACTTACTCGTGAATTGTTATATTTACATTTTTTGCAATAGTAATTTTGAACCTTTATTTATTATTTCTGTATTTTCAGAAACTGCTTAAATTTATTTGCACTGTTGACATAATTCTTCAGTAAACCTCTTTAAACACCTGATGACCAGCGTGCTTTCTGACTGAAGCCCTGTAGTGGTCAATTAAGAAAATCCTGCAACAGAGATCAAAATCCTCAACACATTGGAAACAAAGGATATTGTATTAGACATTAAACAATGGAGAAAAATGGGTCAAATTTCTTATCAGGGAAAATGAGTATCAGGCTATAAATATTAGTAGAAGTATCTGCTTCAGTAAGTTGTTTTAACTTGCATATTATAATAATGATTAAAAAACAGATTAAAGTCTATGGTAAAAAAAAAGAAAACGAAAATATGTATGATTAAAAAACCGTATCAATTAAATTTTAATATTTCTGCGTTTTTACTGACAGAGAGATGTAGAGCATAACTGTATGCCATATTTCCACTGTCTTTGTGCTCACCCCGCAGATCCAAGCAGAGGGAAAAACACCTTGTGTTCTCCTTGGAAAGCAAATTGGTTTGTGTTGCTCTTTGGATGCAAACAGACTTTAATGTCAAAAAGCAGCAATGAACCCACCTTTATTTTCATGCCACAGTCGTCCTGACCTATGAAAATCTTTCCACCAAGAAAGGAATGTGTGTATGGTTATACATGCTGCAGATTTAGAAGGTCAAAAATGACCAAACCATGAAAAAAAGGAATTTTAATGGTTATAAATGAGTTGTCCCTTGGAGCCTCTTGGCATTCTGCATCATGCAACTTGAGCTTGGACCAAACCTTAGAACTGAGGTTCAGGCATAAACCAAAATGTCACTTTTTCCTACCGACTGGTTATTCAAGACTCACTGAAAGGAAGTCAAGATCACATTGTTGACAGTGTGGATGTGGATTTATGTGATAACCCAACACAATAAAGAGCATAATTGTGAATTGGAAAAAAAAGGATAAGTTTAATATTCTTTTTGTTCTACAAATAAAGATCTGGAAATTAGAACATGCATTACAATACATATTATGTTGAACCAACAGAATGTTTCTACCAGCTTGCAGATCTCGCCAATTCTTCCTTCCAGTTTAGTGCAGTCTCAGTCAGATTGGACAAAGAGCATCTGGGAAAATCAAGGTTTAAATGTAGCCACAGATTCTCAGTTGATTCACTTTGACTGGACCAGTCCACCACTGACACTCTTTCTGTTAATTCAAGGTTTATTGTCCTGCTGGAAGGTGAATCTCCACCACAGTCTGAAATAATTTGCACCTCTTACTGCAGCTCCATCCCCATTATCTGACACCACTGTGGTTCATAGGAGGCATGATGTGCTCAAGGTGATGTGTGCAGTGTTAGCTTTGGTATTTAGGCCAAAAGTTTCATATCCATCCACTTTCTTTCCCTTATTGGTGTGGGGAAGGTTACTGGTGCATATCTCCAGCTAACGTTCCAAGCAAGAGGCAGGGTCACCCTGGACAGGTTGCTAGTCTGTCGCATAGCAACACAGAAACAGACAGGACAAACAACCATGCACACACATTCACATCTAGGGAGAATTTAGAGAGACCAATTAACCTAACTGTCATGTTGTTGGGCTGTGGGAGGAAGCCAGAGAACCCAGACATGCACAGGGAGAACATGCAAACTCCATGCAGAAAGACCCGGGCTGGAAATCGAACCCAGACCCTTCTTGCAGCTCTACCAACTGCACCACTGTACAGTTTCACATTTGATCTCATATTACTAGAACAAAGGTGTGTAGCCACTGTTGGGGTTGATGTGAGGTGTTAGTTTTTCTACCAGTTTAATTTAAAGAAGAGTTTTCTATGTCTCCGTAATGGCTTCTTAATGGAAAGCTGGTAAAAAAGGGTTAATAGAGGAGCCATGTTGTGTTGACTTCCTGAAGGCGGAGTCTCAGAAAGAGCAGGAGCTTCTTAAAGAGACAGAGACACAATTTCAAGGCGTTAAATTACAAAGTAAGACTTCTTCTAAGTCATATATATATAATGTGCCTTTTTATAACACCTGAAATTAACATAGCTACTTAATTATGCTTATAAAGTGGCACTATGTGGCTTGAAAACACATAATACTGCTCCTTAAAAACGTAGAATTTTCCCACCACTGTTGCATTCTCTCATAAAATTCCAGTGAAATACATCGCTGGTTGTCATGCGATAAAAATCGACATGGATACGTTTTCAACACACCTTAACGCTGCGTCTGTCTAAAAATAAATGCAGGTAATTGAATGAACATTTTAGTTTTCAAAAAGCTTTGGTTGGCCTTGTTCATGCTGAGCAGATGAGCTTAAAAGTCAAGCCTGTACAAGTAGCTCTCAAACACACAGACCGGGCCAGTGAAGCACCGTGTGCTGCACACTACACAAGCCCACACACACTTCAAACAGCAGCCTCCTAACTCATGTGGACGAGCTGCAAGAAGATTTGACATTACTCACACACAACAGAACAGGATCCATTTCATTCCGTGCATTCTGAGTCCTCTATACGCCAGAGGAACGTTGTCCTCTGAATTCATAAAGAGGGCAGGTTATGCTCTGCAGATGCATCAGGTCGGGGGAAAAAAAATCCCCTTTCCTGTGGAATAAAAAGTCATCATATTCCACAGTCAGAACTTAATAAGTCTGGAACATGCCACAGCGGAACAAACTGTAACCCCCGTTACCTGTATCACCAAACTGATCCGGGTCCGTCGTTTATATCAGTATGCAGTCTGAACCCTTTGAAGATTTCATCTTTTGCTCCTTAAGGGAGTTATAGCAATTATAATTTGCTGTAGAGCTGAGGACCGAAGGAGCGAGTTTGAAGGGTTTAATAATGCGTTGAAGAGGTGTCTGTTTTCAGGCACTTTTTTTTTTCTCCCCCCAAGGATAAACTCAATATACTCAACTGACAGTTTAATAGCGCGTCAGTGAGCTAAGAGAGCAGTAACATCAGCAGGGAGTATTTCAGGGGGAAAAAACCCAACTTCAGTAATGTGTTTCCACTGCCTGAAGCTGATATTTTTAACTAGAGTATTTTATCCAGTTGTGAATGAGAAAGTAAAATTAAATGTCACATTGATAAATTCTCACTTATATGCAAATCAGAAACCTTTTTGTTGTCCCTCCTCCCCCATTTACTGATCAGTTATAAATTCTGGGTACTAAATGTTTCCACTAAGAATCAAACACTCCTGTCTTTTAAAGGTTAAGACATTTGTTTTGGGGCACTTCATATTAAGAGGAAGTTTGCTTTAAAGTCCTTCACAAATCATCTTGATCCTAAAAATATAGTTTCTGCCTCCAACGTTGGGGAAAGTTTTCATTTTCAGGCTAAAAATAAATATAATTCGCACCTGTTTTTTTTTTATCAGAAATTTGAACCGTCCCAAAAACCATAAAATGTTGTTTTATCTCCCTCAAAGGTTAGATTTGCAGACTTTTAAATTAGAAGAGTTCTGAAGTTACTGTCAGGCCTTTCAGCTGACCCTGAACATCCTTCCCACTGTGTTTTGAGTAAAGGGAGGCTGCAAAATATTAGATAATGAATGATTCATGACTGAATCTCTTAGTAGAAAATAATAAATATTTTGAAGGTCAAAACATCTTTGGATCCTGCTGGAAAACCCTCCATCTCTCAGAATGTTGTGAGCATAATGTTTAGAACTCTAGATCAGGGGTTTTCAAATCCAGGTCCCGAGGGCCGATGTCATATGATTCAGGTTGGACCAGGACATCTAAAAGTTGCAGATGGGAGGATTTGAGGGGCCCTGTTGGTTTTGGTCTTTGTCTACTTACTTTTAAAACCTTGATGTTGTAAACTGGCAACTAGTCAAGTGAAGGAAATGTTCTTCAGGTGATGAAAGGCTGACTTTGTAACTGTCTTTATGCAACTCTAAAAGTTAAGACCTGAGTCAATTACTACAGCCAGATTTCTGGTCTTATCACTAGTTTCTAGCTGTAATAACTAGGTGTGCTTCCATTTCAGATGTGTACAAAACTTTATCACTGTCATGAAGTGGGGTTTTGGTGGTGAGGAGAGACGCTGAGACCCAGGTAGATGGTGAAAACAATGATTTAATGAAGATATCTCAGCTCAGACAGTCCAAAGAAGCAGGCAGCACAGTGGAAGGTAGCTAAGCTAACACTGGTAGCAACGACTGAAAACGAGAGCTGACGCCAACACAGGACTTCAGCCAGTTCTACTGTGAAGACTAACGAACAGACACTCAGGACTACACAGTTCTACTGAGATGACTGAACATAAACTGAACGACGGCAATTGACAAACTTAGACAAGGACCCGACGAAGAACACAGACACAGGTGGGTTTAAATACACATGGAGGGTAATCAGGTAAGTAGACACACCTGGGGGACAATCAACGGGGAGGACAGGACAGAGACTCAGAGGAAACAGGACAGAAACACAGAAAATGTCAAAAACAAACACTCAAAAACACGGATCATAACAATCACTATTCCACTAATATTGAAAAAACATAATTCTACAATTGCGGTGTTTCCATTAACTAAGAAATGCAGTTAAAATCATACGTGAATAAGTTTGTTCAAGCAAGAAGTCATTAAAAAACTTGCTGTGTCATCATCCTCCTTCCACTTCCTGTCATTTTCTTCTTGGTGGTTTGTGGCAGTTGCAACATTGGGTTGTTGGTCATGTGACTCGCGTGATGTGAAAAAAGTGGTTCCACTGCTGTCTTGCAAAATAAACCAAATTTGAAAACCACCTCGTCCTAGTGCCAAAACCATTATATCAAAAAACAATTTTTTGGAAATGGACGTATTTCCATTAAGAAAATTTATTTTCAAACTCTCAAATTGTGTAATTATGCAGTCAACAGAAACACATCTAGTGAAGCTGCTTGCTGACTTGATCGTTCCTCTTTGAGTCCAAAGATAATTACTTCAGTTTTGTTTTTGAGGAGTAAGAAGTTGATACTCCTTTTTTGGTCAAATTTAGACATATTTTAGACGTCACTTCTGAACAAACTATCATTTTTTTAGAGGATTTCTTTGCACTTTAAACCAACTTGTTTATTAGAAGTTCAGTAGAGCAGGATGTTGCGTCGGCCCAATGATGGGGAGCGGAGAGGGCCAGCTGCAGGCTGCGCTCTGCTATGTCTAATACCCCCCTGAGGATCGGACATGGAGGAACAACAACACAGCCACTTCTCCCACATCCCTTCCTCCATGTCCCCGCCCCCCTGGCTCCTCTGAGCATCTCCTCTCTGTTTATCTAACCGCCGCTCCTTAGCAACCTTCACTAAGTGTCGGCTGAGAGGTTTGTGTTCCTTGCTGTGATCTAACTACAAACGCTAACGGGCCAGGTTGTTCCACCGTCTCCGTCACTTTGAGTTTAATTGTAACCCTCCCTTTGGGATGAAGAGGCACTCAGGCGAGCCTTTCACTGGCTGAAGTAGCTTCATTTGGGTTTCCTGTTGTTAGGCCTTGCTGAAGGGATTCTTGTTCTTGTGATCTTTATTTTAAACACCATATTGAAAGGATTTGAGTTTTACACAAATAACTTACTGCTGACTTCTTGTTCTTCTAGTGTCTTAAAACTCGTGGTAAGATCTCCTTAAATGTTCACAGTTTTGCGGAACTCCTGACGCTCATGTAGGTACATTCTGCCCACACACCTGGGTCGCCTTTGTGCGTGCTTAATCCCTCCACCTGCTGAACGAAACTCCTCATATAGTATCAAATTCCTGCGAGCGGTATAAGCAATTTAGATCCAGCCAAGTGAAAAATTACTTTCAGCACACCTGTAAAGGCAAAATGGATGGAAAAAAACCCCTGAGTATGTCGTTAAGAAAAGCGGCCTTGGGGGGGCTGATAAGGCACATGAGCAGGAGAAAGATAAATACTTTCGACTCATGCTGCTCAGCCTCTTTATGAATAAGAGGGTTCCTTTCACAACTTGATACAAGATGAAGTCTTCCACCTGAATGTTAAAGAGAAAGGTTCTGTAAAAGAACAAAAAGTTTCAATTTGATATTTAGACCTTTGGGGAAGTTTTAAGGTGCATGGTTATGCTTACTTTGTTGCACAGTGTGCTTAATTCAAGCAGAAGTTCTTAATAAGCTATTATAGGTCAGTCTTTATTCTTAATAATCTTTCTAAATAGTGAATGGACTCCAGTCATACTCGGCTGTAGGGTGGGTTTTACTCCCTGCTCTTGCCTAAACAAGTTCATGTCTAGCTCCAGATATGATGAATTAGTTTGACATTGACGTATAATACCCGTCTGCCCTTAACGGCTCTGTTTTTTCTTGGCAGTTGTTGAGGTCCCTCCTCAGTCTAGCTTTCATATTAATTGACTTGGCTACACTTATTGGTAAAATGAAACCCTCGTCGTGCTCCTTCTAGATGTCGCCTCACTCCGTCTTGTCTGGGAGTCTCACTAAGTCCTTCATTGTTGTCAATCATTAACAGCTCACTGAGACAAGGTTACTTTCCATTCTATTTTAAACATGCTGATGTAAAACCACTACTAAAGGAGACAATTGTGATTCCGTCTTTAGTGCTAATTATTGGTTGATGTCAAAATTGCTGTTTTTTGGTAAGTTTTTATAAAATGCTGTAGAAACTACAACATTTCTAATGTAATTTCTAATTTTCAGATTTCCACTAAGCTACGGATCTGAACCATTTTCAGTCTGACTTTCAGAAACTGAACTCCACTAAATTAGCTCCTCTGAAGGTTTACATTTATCTTTTAAAGTCTTGTGAGGCAGGGAACAGTTCAATAATAATCATACCTGATCTCAGTGCAGCCTTTGATTCCTGTAACTACTGAATGTTACTGAATAGTCTGAGGGTTTTAGCTAGTATCTCTGGTTTTAAGCTACTTTGGTTTCCTTTGTATTTATCATGGAAGACTTTTTTTTGTTTCTGTAAACAAGTTTACCTGTGAGAGATCTAACCTGTGGGGTTCCACAGGGATGCGTTCTGGGCCCATTATTTTTGGCTGTAACAATCTCCCTTTAGCTGGCTTTGTTCATTTTTGTTAATTACATTTCTTATCACTTTTATGCAGATGATATTCCACTGTAATGTGTTTTAAGCCTACTCCACTGTTTACCTTAGTGATTGATGCTGATTTGCTCTTTAACCCTCTAATTTTTAAAATGTTCTCTGTAGAGTGAACAAAATCATTGACCCATTTAAATGAGTTAATGCAGTGCATTCTGGGATTCAGAATTTTTACCAGTCTCCATGTTCTCTATTATCCACTTCAGTCCCTTTTATCTTTCTAACTGAGTTCCTCTGAGGAGTGATTTGCTTAACATTCCCTCTGATTCTCCAAATTTCCATCTGGTTGCTGTTATGGATCCGCTACCTACAACCTACAGCTCTTCAAGTAGATAAGAACCATAATTTAATTGTTTCACCTCTTTCTGTCTGTTTCTGTCACAAACATTAAGAACCGCTGCTGTATTTTTAACGTCGACAACAAAGAATCCACGGTCTGTTATGTAAATTCTTTTAGACAAATGGCCCCTATTAATAAAAACACCTACGTGTCCTACTGTCAGGTCTGCTTTGATTAATTCCCCAGCAGTAGTGATGTCAGGTACCTTAATGAGTCATACTCTGAGTCTGGAGAGCGGCATCAAACTGTCACTGACCCTCATCGAGTTGTTGACATCATCTTGTTTGTGCCCATTGATTGGTTGTCCCTCTGAGTAATGAGTTCAGTTTGATTTTGTATCTTTGAGGGAGAGGTTCATGCATACATGTCCTTAAGTCAGCCTCATCGCAGAGGCAGAAAGAGGATGTTACAATTAAATAGCAAACACATATGAGATATTACCATGTCGTTTTATCCAACTTCCTGAAATGTACGGTGGGGATTAAGGGACGTCTGGAAACTGACAAATGTCAAAATGTTTGTTCTGTCAGCAACCTTAGCAGCTGTGTTGCTATAATGGTGTGTGTGTGTGTGTGGGTGTGTGTGTGTGTGTGCGTGTGTGCGTGTGTTTGTGTAAGTGTGTGGATGTAAGAACATGTGCGTAGGAAGTTGGGAGTTGTGGGAGAAAGATACTGTCTCGTCTGACAGACTTATGAGCAGAATGACTGACAGGGATAAAATTGCATGGGAAAGGAAGTGAGGCAGTTCCCATCCTGCCTCCCTGTCCTTCGTTCTCACCCCATCCATCGTTCAATCTGTACATGTCCCACTACTGGAAATGTTCTCTCTCTGTCTGTCTCTCTCCTTTTTCTATTCTCTCTTTCAGGCAAGCTTGTCCCTCCATTTTTCACACCTGACTGTCGGGGGGAGCTAAAGCTGTTAAATGAAATTGTTTTTATTGTCTCTTTTTTCTTTGCTTTATAGCCATGCATCAGGCTCTGGACACGTTGAGTGACAGCACCAGTTCAACGACGGCTAATGACCTGGATCTCATCTTCCTCAAAGGCATCATGGAGAGCCCGGTGGTGAGTAATCCCCTGGACTTTATTAGTACACATACATTGATGAATAAATCATTGGATTCTCTGCATCTCCGGTTCTTGGACAATTATTCACACCCTTTGCATTCTGCTTGTTTATGTTAAAACTAGTGGTGGAACTAGATAACTGAGATCATTTCATGGTCTGAAATGAATTAGTTGCATTTTAATCTAAATACATTTTCAATTCAAAAACCATTTTCCTGCTAAATTTTAGAATAAGTAGCTCAACAGCAAATACATTTGTTGCTTTCCATCTGTTGTTTAGATTATTCAGCCATCAGATTAGTTCAAAATGTCCACTCAGCTTCCCAGTGTGTCAGTACCTCCACATCATTCAGGGAACTTCTTTAGATCTGTGGACTGTGGATGCTGACATTAGTGTTGGGGACATCTGTGCTATTTCATAGCTTCAATGAAACCTGCATAACCTGCACACAAAAAAAGGTTTCTCTAGCGTCCAATCAGATCGTTTTTTTGAAGCAAAAATTAAGCCTCAGTTGGCCAAGAGTTCGGCTTTGTCATCCATCACTGTTGTTAGCGTATGTTGCTTGCACATCAGATTTATGGGGATACCAGAAACATTGTACCGAGGTTCCAACTTGGGACTCTTGTATGAAAAAGAGTAAAAATTGATTAATTTGTTAAAAATTTGAACATCTTAAAATCTATGTAATTAATTAATCAAAATTGATGCATTAATTTCCTGAGACTTAATTTTGAAATGGAGGGAAATGATTGTTTTCAAAATTTGTTTCACATACATTTATGTTCCTGTATGCTTTGGCTGAGCTAACAGCCAAGGACTGACGTCACTTGTTGTCATATTCACAGAGACAAATTTAACAAATGTGCTAGGTAAAGCCCAGTTGGCTGCAGAACATGGATCCTCCACTGAAATACAAGAAGCAAAGCCCATAGCTACAATCCTGGAGAAGTACGCATGGATGTCATCAGGCATGTCATCAGGAAAATGGCCTCCATGAGTCAGTGAGAGAGACTCTGCTTAGATCAGGTTTCCCCCTATAGTGTGTTCACAAAGCACTTGAATAGCTGGAGAAGAAAGAGCTTCAAAAGAGAGTGGTGCTGTTGAATGAAAGGCTTCTATATGATAACACGTAGGGGTGCATGCTGCATTAGGGCGTAATGTTGCTTTTGAGGCCAAAACGGGTACAGAACCTCTGAACAGGCAGCGCCTGGCTACTTCCTATGTGTCTTGCAGAACACAGAGCCAGAAGAAACACAGTCTTGTAAGAAATACATTTATATTAACAGACTCCAGAGGCTCAAAAGGTGTGTCACACTGCGGCTGCAGAACCATAATCAGGTCCCAAGGCGGAGGCGCTCTTCTGCACAATGGCCTTTTGCACTAAACACCTGCCATGAACTGCGCCACAATATGAAACAGGAGACTGCCCTTTCCACGCCTACGTTGCAAGCAGAGATGGACGATTTGTAATAAATCAAAAAGGGAAACTTACGAAAAGAGTAATATTCCTGCTCTGACACTAAGCTTCAAAAAATGGGAAGTCCTGGGATGACTCGTCCATCCATCCATTTTCTTACACCTTTATCCCTGCTGGGGTTAGGTGGGGTGCAGTGGTCAACAGGCGAGAGGCGGAGTCACCCTGGACAGGTCGCCAGCCCATCGCAGGGCAACACAGAGACACACAGGACAAACAATCACGCACACACACACACACACACACACACAGACACACACACACACACACACACACACACACACACACACACACGTTTGTGTTGCTATCTTTGTGTGGACTTTCCATTGACTTCCATT
>NW_006799943.1:2034541-2059134 GCF_000485575.1 Poecilia formosa | reverse complement strand
CACGCACGCACGCACGCACACGCACACACACACACACACACACACACACACACATATCCTTCTGGGAGGATCTCATGAGTTGCCACATTAAGATTTGTCTTAACATTCTAGTTAAAAGGCCATCTTCAGGTAGGTATACTTTTAATATACTGACTGAAAGGAAACAAGCTTTCTTCCAATATTGTTTTGTATTTATCTCCAACTGTCCTTACACTACGTGTCACCAGCTCCCCTTTCCCTGCTGAAGAAACATATTCCTAAATTATGAAGCTGCCACTGTGTTTCACTGTGGGGGATGATGTGTTTAAGGGGATGTCCAGTACAAGTTTTCCGTTTGACTTAGAATTTAGCATGTTTTAGTTTTGATCCCATCTGACCAGAGAACCTTATTCTTTGCGTCCCCTCCATGGTTCGTGGTGACCTGAAAGCATGACCTCTTATGGCTTTTTTTTCAATAATGGCATTCTTCTTGTCATTCTTTCATAATGGCCAAAGTTGCAGACAACAACTATGATCCACTGACCGGTCTGCTGTGTTCTTTTGGTCCGCTCAATCCTGTTTGCTCTCCAGACTTCTCCAAGAAACCTCTGAGGATGTCACAAAGTAAAGCTGAATAAAAAGTGCATGAAACTTTTAAGTCTTTAACTTCTAAAAACAAAAAAGACAAGAAAACAATGCATCATTCTGTCAGCCTGACACATAAAATCCCGATAAAACACGCTTGAAGTTACTTTGTTGTAAAACAAAATGTGAAAAAGTCGCTGCCGAGGTGAAACATTTCACATCCAAATTTGAAATTCAAATGTCATCTTGCTGTAACCGTCTTTAGCTCATCAATTGCAATCACATTTCCATTTCCCTGTCCTGGCTTCATTTTGTTGTCATAGTCTTAAATTCATGTCTGCTCTTTTATTTCCACCTGGTGTAAGGGTGGATGGAAAGTAAGAGCAGTAACCTTATCGAGGTTTTCTCCTCAAAATCTTTTATGTAGGAAGACTTTATTAACCCCAAACCCAAAGACCATGATTTAAAGCATCTGCTGTTAATCAAAGATAATCCTCTCCAGATTTTTCTAAATTTACCCGCTTGCCAAAAAACACAGCTCCCTGAAATAGCTCTTTACCACAAAGCTGGATATTAATTTGGCTTCAGCATTTTGGTTTGAGATCTCTGGTGAAAAACCGCCAGGCGTATGTTGTTTACTCAATGATCTATAGTGCCTAAAAATGACATAAATATCTTGAAAATTGAGTCTGGATAGTATGTAATTTTCTACAGGCAGATAGTTGGAATGACTGTGGATCGGTATGATTTTGAAACAAGAAGTCAAGGCATTTTTGGAGCTTTCTCTGCAGTTGGAAATGTCTTTTTTAAAGCAAATCTTAACATGTTGAAGAATTTAACATTTCAAGCTCAAACTTTGCATAGATGAAGGAACCAGTATGCTAACAGAATACGCATATATGCTCTGTCTAGTTTTCTCTGATCTCTTGCTTGCAGACACTGTGTTGTTTTGGCAAATAGTATGAATCTAACAGACATGATGAGGAAAACTGCTAAATTATAACAAGATAATACACACATCTGGCTCCAGTTGAAATCTAGGCTGTGAAGACTTTTTTGTGTGGAGTTTGTATGTTCTCTCCTTGCATCTGTGGGTTTTCTCCTGGTAATTCACTTTCCTCCCACAGTCTGAAAACAAGCAGGTTAGGTTAATTAGTTAATCTAAACCTGCTGTCGGAGTGTGTGTTGTTATGTGTGTCTGTATGAACTGGAAAATTGATTCCAGGGTAGAATGGTTTCCCTTTCTTTTGCTTTTTGCATTAGCAAAATTACTCATTACTCATTAGGATACTTTAGTGTCTGAAACTATTTGCTAAAAATCAATGAACAGAGGAGTTCAAGCACACATACAAGTCCAGTTAAATATATAAATCAATATATGCATACTCACATAAACACACAGAGTTCTGCTGCCTGATCTCCACCAGAGCTCCTATAAGCTTTCACATCTGCTCCAAATCTGATCTGTTTAAAGTAGACCAAGCAGTTCTGCTATAATGGCATATTTAGAGAATTAAAAAATCGAAAAACAAATGTGATGTTATTAGCAAAACTGTTGTAAGTAAATGTTTGTTTAGATATTCAGCTGTGTTCATTATTTAGTTTGCTTATTAGCTAAGCGGACACAAGCTACAGCGTGTGGTTCATACTTTTTGTAGAATGTCTATTTTCCGACTTTATAAATTACTTCTTTTGCTTGTTTTGTATCAAACTCCACCCATTTTTGGGAGAAACGCCCACTCTTGAAAAGAAAGACACTGTGTTTTGTTGTGACCTCTACTTGTCCATAGTGGTGGAATATTCAGTGCAGACATGGGCTAATGTAAGATTCTAATAGTAAAATGTTGAGTAAAAAGACCGTGGGTCTGTGATAATACGGGATTGATAGAAAAATTTAAATGTATATAATAAATGAAGTTTGCATTGCTTTAGCAGAAAAGCTACAACTATTCCTACTGCTACAGAAATATATAGAGTACAGTTGCTGTTATATCTATTAAGGAAGGGACAAAATTAAATCAGGGCTGCCATGATTTGTAAAAAAATTAGGCTAATGTATTGGAGTACAAGAAATCATCAAATCATTGCTATCCCCACCCAGAACCCCACCGCTAGACTTTGATAGGGGAGTTTGACAGATAAAATTATTTACTGGTGAAGAACAGGAACGAGAGCCATGAAATTAAATAAAATAAATATTATCACATTTGATTAATTATCTGCTATAACATGTGTGCATCTTAATGATTTAATGACATATTTAATAATTTAATTGTTAAATAAATTATTTAAACATTTAAATCATGTATTTATTTATCTATTTAATTTGGTCTCCATTAGCTCCCCATAATCTATTATATTTAACTGTTTATTTGGATTTTAATACAAAGTAAAAAATATAGAATGAACATTTAAGTTTCATTTTATTATTAGTCCTTAACATAAAATCGGTCTCAACTAGTTCTCCATGTTACATAGAGGAACAGTGACGTCTCAGGCTATAACTTTTTGAAGTGAAAGGAGAAGAGCTTAGTGGAGGAAGACAGTGTTGTCAGAGCTTCTTCCCACTACGCCTCGTGTTTTTTTCCCCTTCGCTTGTCAAAGTCTTTCTCTACCATGTCTTGCCAAAAGCACAGTCTTTCATGCCCTCTTAAAAATGTGGACTCTTCACCAGGACAGCCAGAAGAGGAAGAATCACAGCATTGAGTACTGCCAGCATGAAGGAAGTTAACGTATTCCAAAAGCTATTTTTAACATTCTTTGTTCACCCTACAGTCATTAGTAACGGTAAGCACATTTATCCTTCCTAGACTGCACCAACTTTCTGTTACGTAGAGGTTTGCCGCCCTGATGCATTGCTTTGTGGACTAATTCTCAGACTTACATGGAGCCAAGAGTATAAACCTTTGCAGCATCATTCAGCTGTCCAAAAGCAGCTCGGATCAGAGCATGGACTCTCTGGGGGGATTTCCAGGCAGTGCTCATCTGGTATTCCCAAAAACAAAGCCTTATTTGCTCTCTTACATTTTCAATCCCCCCCCTCAATTCCTGTCTTCTTTAGATTTTCTCTTTCACTGTTTAGATCATCCCCCTGCAGAAAACCGCTAATGTCCTGTTGTCGTGTAAAAGCGCGACCGCTGTGTTCGTCCGTATGTTTGACTGCGTGCTCAATGTATTGATGAGCCCGTCTCATAAAAAATTCATCTGCTGATGCAGCCTTACTGAAGGATGTGAAAAGACTTTCCAAGAATATTATTTCCCTTGACCCCCTGTGACAGATCCATAAACGTTTTCACAAGCTCAGTTGATGCAACGAAAGGCAAATAAGGCGCCGTCACACGGATACCGAGTCATAACATAGGTGCAGGTGTGCAAGGATGCAGCATGATGGTGTTAGCCACTGGTGCTTGTAATTACCAAGCAAAGTGCAAACAACTCAACCTCACAATTTTTAATGGGTTAGAAGAGTTCTGTTAGACAAACTGTATGGAGGGTCAGCTCACCTTGCAGCATCAGGGCAGATTTCATCTGGAAAAACTAATCTGTTCATCCTTTTGCTTAGCAACTTTATTGACATTGTACGGTATCCAAGCAACAAAGAGGCAGGGCACAACATTTATAAGGTAATATGTAATGAAATTAAAACCAACTTAGAATGTGTTGCTGTTCATGCACTTATCAGTTTTGTAGCTAATTAACATTTGGAACAAATACTCAAAACAATCAATCAATCAAATTTTATTTGTATAGCACATTTCAGCAGCAAGGCATTTGAAAGTGCTTTACATAATTAAAATAAAAACAGCATGTGACATTGAATAAACAGTGAGAAAGAGAAAGAGATTTTGAAAAAAAATAAAAGATTAAAAAAGATAAAACATGAAAGCGCGCGCCCCCCTTTTAGGACTTCAGTTAAACGTTGTTTAACTGGGACTCTAACCCGCTGGGAATTTAGTCAAAAACACCGTTTGACAAGGACTCCAACCTCTAGGTTTTTCGGACTTTAGTCAAAATGCCGTTTGACAACTGTTTGACAAGGACTCCAACCTCTCGGACTTTAGTCAAAGCGCCATTTGACAATTACACTTAAAGGGGCAGTATTATGTAAAAATAACTTTTGAGCTTTGCAGCATGTTATAATGTTATTCCCTCCTCAAACCATACCTGGAGTGTTGCCTTGATTTTTGGATGCATGTTTGAGGAATCCTTTAATCTCCCATGGCAACCATTCAGCTGTGCTCCTCCTCTGAGCTCCTTCAAACTAGCCAGCAGCAGTAATTAGTAATTTCAACAATTATTTGAGCTTACTATACTATTTGATAAATAGGAACAATTGGAATGTGCGTGTGATTTAATTTAAATTATTGTTTTTTGTAAAGTTCCTCCAGACGTATTAGGGGAGTTGATTTTCTTTTCTCATACACTCTGTATGTAGTAAGTGCTGCTCTAAGAGATCTCATAATGCCCTGACTGACGCTGGACAATCATTTAACTACCCTTGACTTTTCCTTCGATATGAGAGCACACTTATGTCCTGTATATTATTGAAAGCATTGTTGTAAAACCAATAAAGATAATGTTGGGGGAAAAAAGTGCCTCCAGACATAATTTGTTGTGAATTGGTGCAATATAAACTTAATTGAATTGGACAGTTGAAACAATAAAAGAAAAAAAAGGGTGAATGTGAGATTAGCTCATTAACTAGTCAGGCAGGAGTTTGTCAACCAATCAGAAGCAGACTCCTCTAAGCTCCACAAAAACACACACACAATCAGAAAACCTGAAAAAGTGTTTCTGATATTTCTGTAATTATTACACAGATCTCTGCTGAAGGGAACATTGCATGTTTCCATGATTAATTTGACATGGAAACATGTGGAAGAGTCAGCATACTTGTGGGTATTGCTTCCTTCCTGTCTCGCTGCAGGGCTTCTTCCCCTTCTCCCCAGCAAATAAACATGGTTTCTGCTAGAACCGCGGTCAGTCCCACTGGACCAATCCTCCGTGGAACTGCCTGACAACTGGGATTCTCAAGCACACAGCTTTACATGCAGCTGCCAATAGGGAATATCCCAAATGTCATACTGCATTGCATTCTGGGCACTTGTTAGCTATCTGGCACGTACACTAAGATGCAAGTTGTATGTTGAAAAGAAAGAGGGAAAATGAAAACTATGGATTGAAAATGTGAAACAGACCATTGTATTTATTATGACAGGTTGTTGGAAGAGGTTATCAGGACTAAATAAGACCTTTCAACCTGCTGACCCCTAGGAGTTTTGGTGTAGATAGTTTTTTTCCTGTGTCCCCTGGAATAATTGAGTTCAAATTGAGTTTAAATAATATCTGGATTTTCATTTCATTTTGCATACTATGGTCTATACAACTTACAGTTTTAGTGTGTTATATGCTAACAGATAAAAGCTAAATGGTTATTAAGGATGAGAAAACCAATTTTAACCCTCACAGTGGGAAGTTATCCATGAATCCAGTTTTTATCTACAGTTTTCCCCCATCGGGGCACATTTGTATGTTTTTTTAGGTTAAAATAAAAGCTGTAGTATGTAACTTTTATTTTAAAAACAGTTTTTTTTTTACGTATTTATTAAAACTGTCAGCATGTCGTGACAGTTTATGGGACAGATAATCTGTGAAAAGACCGATCTCCTCGACATCCTACCTGAGCAACTATTGCTGTCTGAAAAAATGCAACACTTCTGACCAAAAACAACCAGTCAGAGCCAGGAGGAGGGGCTTAGCGCTATCAATCAACCTCATGTACTCACTGATCAGGGTACTAATGGTGGAGAAACAATTTACTGCTGCACGAAAACTGGTTATCCGCCATCATCAGTGTGGCTATGCTAACCGATGATGTGCTGCTCTAAGAGATGCTCTAAGAGATGCTCTAAGACTATCCTTAGCATTCCCAACAGCAACGATGAGTGGCACCATATGGAGAATGATTGACAGCACTAAGACCCGCCTCCTGGCTGTGATTGGTTGCGACTAGTTAGCACTGAGATAAGGCAGAGCTTGATTTTTTTTCACAGATATCTCATACCGTACATATACAACAAATATAAATATATATATAAAAAATTAATTAATAAAAGTTGCAGCTTTACGAGTGCACCACATTAGAAAGTCTTTGAATGGTGATATTACTAGTAAATATTGCAATCATCATGTTGGCTGTGATGCATCTGCATTTTCCTCTCTTGTCCGTTTCATTTTGGTTTCCAACACTCTGTGACCTTTAGTGTGTTGGACTCTATCATCAAAGTCAAGTGTGGGCATTACTGCATTGAGATTCCATCCAATAGCCTGAGTAACTTATTAGCATGCAGAATTCATGACACTTTGAATATATTAGTCAACTAATGCTGCATTCCAAACAGTCCTTTGTGATATTTTTCTGGACACCTATATTGAGTTGGCAGCACATTATGGTTATTATGAATATGTTTTCTGATTTAGTTTTTTTTTTTTAAACAGCTCAGATTGATGACAAAGGTCAAAATTTAAAATTGAAAATACTTTACCAATCTCTGAGGGAAAATCAATCTTGCTGCATGTCAAACAATTTTCTTTAAAGAGTTTTGACAGGGGTTGATGATTGTGGGCATTAAGGTTCTCCTGTAGCAGGATGTGATACAGCAAATCTGAAGAAGCCTCTGACTGCAAACACTCTGTTCATAAAGAGGATGCTCACGGTTGTCTGTAGTTTTCTTGATTTCATCTGTGGAACTGCTGGATTGACAAAAATGACTCATTCCTCTTTGCTCCATCAAGCTGTGCTTGAATATTGATGCAAAGAAAAGCTGGCATCTCATTGTTCCACCACTTGCATCACTTCCGTGTTGCAATGAGTTTGCAATCAGCCCAGCTGGCCCTGCTCCAAAGCAGGGACCGAAAAATCAGTGACCAGCCTCGAAAAACTGCTGGTGGAAAGACTTGCAAAGCGAGCCGGGTAGAGTGGAGCTGGTGTGTTGAAGCCAGTGGAAAAGGGTTCTCTAGTTCTCTAGTTAAAGCTGCAGTAACTTTTATTTTAAAAAAATAAGTTTGTTTACATGTTTGTTAAAATTATCATTATGTTGTGACAGTATAAGACAATCTGTGAGAAAATCCAGCTTCCAGTCTTCTTCCAGACCTCCCAGTACTACTAGTCCACTCAGAAACAACCAATCAGACCCTCCTCCTGCCAGGAGGTCAATCACTCTCATGCTCAGGCTCATTACACTACACCTGATTCATCACGTGAATGCTAATGCTAGTTAGCATAGCCGTCAATGACGATGGATAAATCGTTTTCCTGAAACAGTGAGTTGTTTATCTGCCATTAGCACATTGAGCAGCATCGATTGACAGTGCTAACCCCTCCCTCTGGCTCTGATTGGTTGATTTTGATAGGGAATGGTGCATTTCTTCAAATAGCAATAGCAGCTCAGAAAGGATCTGGAAGAGATCAATATCTTCACAGATTATCTGTATGCAACTTTAAGTGTCTTCTGAACTTTAGTTGCTCTTGATGGGTTACACAAAGGAAATGGAACAAAAAATACCAATTTTAATTTTATTTGTAAAAATAGTTGAAAACCATGTATCATTTTCATTCTGCCTCACAATTATGCACTACCTGTTGGAAAAATGTACAATGTCATTTAGACAGAGAGATGAGGCTTTGGTTGGAGGCAGAGTGATGAACATGAGCGTTTTCTGTAACCAAGGCCCACGAGCGCTTTGAGGAGCCCAAACTGGAAGCTGTGAGTGAGAACAACGTGGAGCTGGTCCAGGACATCCTCAAAGAGCTCGGTCCACTCGCACACAGGAGCCAGGCGGCCGAAGAGCTCGTCCGCATCCTGAAGGAGCCTCACTTCCAGGTCTGGACAAGTTTGCTTTGAGCTTATTAGTATTTCCTAAACACACTTTGACTGGTTTATCTCAGCAGCATGTCACTGTCTGTTGTGAATGTTTATGGTTCTGTCCACAGTCCCTCCTGGAGACCCACGATTCTGTGGCATCCAAAAATTATGAGACACCCCCGCCCAGCCCCTGCTCCTTCATGGACGCGGCCCTCAACAACCAGCCTGTTCCGCCAGACGCAGTCCGGATGGTGGGCATCAGGAAGGTGTCTGGAGAACACTTGGTAGGAACACACAGATGCAGTGAGATGATATACAGGAAATCCTGATGAAGCTCATGCACTCAGTCTAATGAGATCTGCTAATAAGATGCTTAAAGGGAGAACAAATTCAGATTTATTTAGACTGGCAGCACAGGAGGGAGGGCTGGGATTTACTGGCATGGAGCTGACTTAACGAAAACAAGTACATGAACTTTGCCAGGAGCTGAGTCGCCTAAATACTGTTTAACCCTTCCAGGTGTCTTTTGCTAGAGCTTTTTTGGATCATAAATGCATTTACTTCCAGACAAAGATATTCAGAGTAAACTCCTGCTCTTTTTAAGCAGAAGCTTAAAAAGAGCAGTAGCTCTTTTTAAGCTTCTGCTCTTTCTGAAACTCTGCCTCCAGGAAGTCATCACAACGTGGGTCCTCTATTAACCCTTTAACAACGTTTTTACTAGCGTTAGATTGTGAACTAATGATAATAAATAATATTTGATTTGCAAAGAACTTTAAAACCACTTGATAAATGACACCAAATCAAACTAAAACACATAGAAATAGAAATGTAAATGTCAAATACAATAGAAATTCAGATATTAAAAACCGTATTATACAAGTAAGTTTTAACAAATTATTTAAAAAAAGACAATGAGAAGGCCTGTCTAGTATTTAGAGTAGCTTGTATATTAAGCTCAGCTGATGTGCAGTTCCACCAGGTGTTTGCTAATTGCTGCTGGCTAGTCTAAAGGATTGTTGGAGTCACGGGGAGAGCTGCTCTGTGAAGCAGAAGCCCAGAAACTGCAGCTCAGAGGAGGAGCTGTGTCTCGAAGGCGGAGCTAAGTCCAACCAGGTGTTTTACACAGCTGAGTGGTTGCCGCTGGAGATTAAAGCATTTCTCCAACACGCATAAAAACATCAAGGCAACACTCCAGTTATGTTTTTGATGAGGGAATAAAATTATAACATGATGTCAAGCTATAAAAGTAAATTTTTACATAGCACTGCCTCTTCAAGCTTTTCTGCTATTACAAAGGTGTTCAGCTTTGAGGTTGCCACAGGTGATGTGTGATCGTTCCCTAACAGGGAGTGACCTTCCGAGTGGAGAATGGTGAACTGGTGATTGCCAGAATTCTTCACGGCGGCATGATTGACCAGCAAGGCCTGCTGCACGTGGGCGACATTATCAAGGAGGTCAACGGCAAGGAGGTGGGCAATGACCCCAAGGTGCTCCAGGAGATGCTTAAGGAGGCGAGTGGCAGCGTGGTGCTGAAGATCCTGCCCAGCTACCAGGAGCCACACACACCCAGACAGGTCAGGCCCTTAAAGAGAGGAACACTCTGGCTAATAGAGTTTAGAAATGTTCTCATTTGCTTAAAAGGATGCTGACATTTCCATCAGTAAGCGGCGCCCGCTTCCAGCCCTTCCTGGCACCCGCTATGCTGTCTGGAACCTTCTATGCTGAGTTGAGAAAGTACAATAAATATTAATGTAGTTTAGTTTATTGTGTATTTTTCTCTTTAATCTGCTTTTTTAATTTGGAGAAACACCTAGAAATAACAGTTTGTTACATTCATCCTCTAGTTGTGGAACTGGTCAAACTGTGACCCCATATGAGTGAAGTGATCATACATGCTGATGTTTTACAAAGAGAATGGAAAGATGAGGTCAATACAAAGAGCACTGAGGTCTTTTTAATTGACTGACTGCACAGTGGGACAGTTGTCAGTTTGTTGTTTCAGAGGAAGAGGGACTTGAATCCAAAACTCTGCCTTTTTGGATCTGAATGTTCTCCAGGTAATCTATGGATTTCCACTGAGTAATCTGATTTCACTTAGTTAAATAGTCTGACTTGCCCTTGGATGTGAATGTGTGTCTGTGTGTTGAACAACCGACATTTTCGGGGTCCACCAGCGATTTTACCCATTGACTGTTGACACAAGCCCAGGTTCCCTGCAGTCAAAAGTATGTATTGAAAATAGGTGGATGGAAGAACATTACTTTCTAAATGATATTGCATAAACTACTGCAAACAATTGTAGTTTCCTCAGCATAAATTATTTAGCAATTGTACAATGAAAAAAGTTGTGTGTGAAGTGTGTTTTCTAATTACTAACCATAATCTTCAGAAAAGGTTAAATTGGTGGAGCCTGCATCTTACTGATGCAGATACCTGTGATGGCTTGTAAAGGTTCTTCAAAGACAGGACGCTCAGGAGTAGAGTGGTGTGTCCCGTCAAACCGTCAGTTCCAGAAACCACATACACACACAAAAAAGACTGAAAAGCACAGACAAGAAAACTCTTGGGGTTTTATATAAAACAACATACAGTGGACAACATTGCTATTAATATTAATTCTATTAATTCTACATTTGAAAATCGTCAGGTAGGAAACTAGAAATCACATTTCAGAAAGCTGTAAAGACTCACAAAAACAAAAATTAAACTTAATGTGTGTTTAAAGTCTTATTCACTGTGTTCTGCCCACCAGAGCCTCTGATTATTTCAGCTCTGATTTTTTTTTCACGCTACAACCCTTTGGCCAGAGTTCCTAGAAGTCATGCAGCTCTTGGAGCTGCTGCCTGCCCGTAGAAATGACATAGATCATAGAAACGAAACGAACCAGAGCTGGGGAGGCCGTTAAAGAACCTGTTAAAAATGGAGGCCACCACTCAGCCCGGCAGGAAGCTATAAACCTGTCAGCAGGAAGTGATCCAGTGATCCTCTGAAATACTGTGCTCACTGCTTTCTGACGCTCATCAGCACATTTCCACCATAGGTTCTCTCTTCTCGCTAACCAGGGTCAGTGTGCTAACCTTCTGTTCACTCGTTGTGATCGAAGAGCCTTTATGTAGAGAACCTTTATGTAGAGAGAGAGCTGCTGGGGGTTTTATTTTCTTGCATCAGTTCAGTAAAAGGACTAAAAGAAATTGCGTCAAGTGCAGGGGGAGGAGATGGTTGCCATGGATACTGATTTTGTCTTTCCCTTTAATTCTCCATTTCTCCTTCTGTTTTTTCTTGTTATTTCAATTCAGTTTCACTTTGGTTTATTTTTACAGAGAAGCAGTGTTCATCTTCTATGTGCCACAAATCTGGAACAAACTTCCAGAAAACTGCAAACAAGCCGAAACACTGAGTTCCTTTAAATCAAGGCTGAAAACCCACCTGTATAGAGCTGCTTTCATTAGTAATAACTGGATCAACATATTTGATGTCTATTGATGAATTTGATTATGGCATTTGACAAAATAATGTAATGTTTATTGCTTGTTTTGTAATTGTTGACTGCAAAGCATTTTGAATTGCCTTGTTGCTGAAATGAATTAAATAACCAGTCTGAATATATCCAGTCAAAATCGAATTTATTTTCTGCTGATATGATCGGTTTCAAATCCAGTTCCATGCAGTCCAACTGAGTCATATTTAAGATGGCAAATAAAAAAATTTAGTTTATCATTTGATTCCAAGTAGTAAAACATTATCTATATAAGGGAGAGCAGCTGATTGCATCAAGCCCATGACTTTGCAGCAATCCCTCCTCCTAAGCATGAGTTCCTGTTGTTATTCTCCATCTTTGTCAAAATGTTTCATGCAAGGACATATCTGGTGGTCAGCATGAAAAGTTCCATGAAGCACTGATGTAGAAATACAGCGTAGCTGCAAAACAAATCTGAGGAAATAGTACATCGTGAGAGCTGCTGCAACATGTCGGCTTGTTTTCCTCATTTGCCCTGCCATGAGTTATTTTTTCTTAACCGTCCTTCTCTGCAGCTACAAGTCCTGCAGCCTGGCATTGAGTTACTGTCATATAAGGCTGGCAGAGTGTGAAGTAAAAACTTTGGTACAGATTGGTCTTCCATATGGACAGTGACCCAAAGTGGTTACAAAAAGGTTTAAGGACAGGAAAGACAATGATTTGCTATGGCCATCACAAATTCTAGAGAGAAAATGCCACCAGAACTGAAAAAAGGTAACACAAACCTAAATTAGTTCACTAGAAATAGAGGATTTACATAATTAAAAAATACAAATAAAACAAAACCATATCTTATTAGCCACACTGACTCAGGAGGAATAAAGATGACAAATTTCTCACAACCAGCTTCTTCAGGTAGAATGCCCCATGTGTGCCAGCTAATGTTTCCCCGGGGCAACAATATGGCTTGTGGAATGAAATATAAGTTCACCTTCAGATTTGAATGCACCCTTAACCAAACAAATGAACACCTACACTAATTCACTGAAAGCTTCCACACATATATAACTTAATGTTTCATGTTAAATAACATGCATCTACTGCCACCTTGAACCAAACAACAAAACAATGAACCAGGTGTACTACAGTTGCCTTGACGGCAGCTAATGGCTGTAACAGCTCTATTAATGACTTCATGTAAGAAAGAAACAGCTGAACACATGAACGTGGGGAA
Organism: Poecilia formosa; assembly: GCF_000485575.1. Taxonomy (NCBI): domain Eukaryota; kingdom Metazoa; phylum Chordata; class Actinopteri; order Cyprinodontiformes; family Poeciliidae; genus Poecilia; species Poecilia formosa. The sequence goes on along the minus strand of NW_006799943.1, from coordinate 2,046,014 downwards.
GAAGTACTTTCTATGCAACTAAAAACAAGATCGTTACATTCTCTGCATGTCTCTCGCCATCAAAAAGAGGCTTTGTCTTATTTCGTCGACCTGAGAAGGGGAGTAGGCTGTTTGACTGACTGATGCTCACCCACAGCTTACATAACCACAATACTCCCCAGCTTTATTCTAATATCAAGGACAGCCTGTCCAGTTCTCAGCCTATCGCGTTAGTTTTAACGATATTCTTTCCTGTCCCACTACAGGCCTTCGTGAAGTGTCACTTTGATTACGACCCCACTCACGACAACCTGATTCCCTGCAAGGAGGCGGGCCTCAGCTTCACCAGCGGAGACATTCTGCAGATCTTTAACCAGGAAGACCTGAACTGGTGGCAGGTGAATCTAGTATTCAGACACACACATCCTTGCTCTGCTTTTTTCTTTTTTCCCCTGTTAAGCTCAAGCTGTTTGGGTTTCCCTCCCAGGCGTGTCACATAGAGGGAGGCAGCGCGGGCCTCATTCCGAGCCAGCTTCTGGAGGAGAAGAGGAAAGCGTTTGTGAAGAGGGACATGGAGCTCGCCACCACAGGTAGTCCCTCACATTTACCCACATTCCCCATCAGACATCTGTTCCTCTCTGAATCGTACATGTATTTCTTCTAATTTCGCTCTCCCACCCTCTGCCAATAACCGCAAAAAAGGTCAGAAAGATGCATTCTGGGGCAGTACTATGTGTTTTTCAGGCACATAGTGCGGTTTCATAGCAGAATCAAGAAGCTATGTTAATTTGACTTGTTAAAAAATGCTGTATGTATTAATGTATTGGGCTTCTTTAAAAGCTTCTGCTCTTTCTGAAACTCCGCCTTAGGGAAGTCATTACAGCATGGCTCCTCTATTAACCCTTTAACAATGTTTTACCAGTGTTACACTGAGTAGCTCCTGTTATGAACTCAGCAGATGAGCAGTTCCACCTGATGTTTGCTAATTGCTTCTGGCTAGTCTGAAGGGGTAGGGCTACTCTGTGAGTTGGAAGGTTGAAAACTAGAGCTTTGTCCCGGTAATGGTTGCCACGGCAGATTAAAGGATTTCTCAGACATATATCAAGGAATCAAGGCAACACTCCAGATTTGTTTTTGATGAAGGAATAACATCATAACATGATGTAAAGCTCGAAAAAGTTGATTTTACATGACTCTGCTGCTTTAAGCAGCAGCGTCTGACATTCACAAACCATCCTCACCAAGACGGAGCATTGATTCAGGAGAGGCAATATGAGCTCCGTAAACAAAACACAGATCGATACAGATCTCTGTACACATGAAACATGCAGGTGAGGGGAGGGTTTGTCTTATGCGCTTAGATCCGCAGTAGAAAAGGTCTTAAGCGGCGAACAAAGCAGGCGCTGAGTCATAGCAGGCCCTGCGTCCTTCACCTAGACGTACTGTCCTCTGAGCCAGAGGACACATCTGTCTGCCAGCACACACTCCTCTTGTTGTTCTGAGAGCACAGTCAGAATTCCAGTGTTGGAGCAGAGAACCTGTGGCGTAGCATTGCCATTAATTTGCTGGTTCAGCTGTTGAAAAGCAGAATTAAAGCCAGATTTGACACTGAGCTCGTGTTTCCTTGACCAGATAGTCTGCTACACTGAGCAGAAGGTTAACAGCTTGCCAAGTCACAGGTGCTTCCTGGCACCAGCAGAACGCGCTGTCTGGTTAGTGCTGGTGCACAGCGCCATCTAGTGGTGCCTTCTGCTTCATTGTAAACAAATTCTCTTTTTATTCTGCAAAAAGAGAGATCTTGGGATAAGCAGAAAACAAAACAGAGCCAACAAATTCATTGTTTTTTAACTTAAAATGGATTATTATATTTTGTAAATTATATTTAAACCAGCACATGGGTTGTGCTGTGGTGGCACAGGGGTTAAGCACAACCCACATATGGAGGCCTTAGTCCTCAACACAGCTGTCACAGGTTCAATTCCCAGCCTTGGTGACCTTTGTTGCACGTCTTCCCCCTTCTCTCATTACCCACCCTCCTGTCAATTAACTATCAAATAAAAAGGCCACTAGAGTCAAAAAAACAGCACATTTGCAAAGAAGATTTACTAAAAGGAAAAAAGCATTTATAATTTAAGAATAAAAAAAACAGTCAAAACTAAAATGGATATTTGTTTAGATATTTTATAGAAAATATCTCTGGTACAACCTGAAGAAAACAAAGAGAGTAAATACATTTTTACTTTTAAGAAAATTATTTTTTGTTATTATTTTATTGTCTCTCACATGTTTGCATTTTTGAAACTTTTCTGTAACAATCCCCGTGGAGGTGTAACGTACTCCGCAGGTGTGAAGGCGCAGAACATATGGCTGTACCCATGAACCGGCAAATAACAGCAATAACAATGGTGGGTAGCACTGTGCTGTGCTACTTAACCTGTTAACATTAACATAATTTCTGATAAAGAATAAACATATTCCATATATTTCAGACACGTTACTGAGGTGGAGGCTAATGAAGTGGAAGCTAATGATGAAAGGCTCATGCTCATTCGATGACAGCGCCATCTAGAGACTTGTCATGACAGCTACATCTGACTCGAGGTGGTTTGGCGGTGCTGTCTAACCCTTGTGCGTGCGAGGACTGAGGCAAATGATACAAGTGATACAAGTGTGGGGTCGGTTGGACCCCATTTGTAAATACAAGGGTTAAACATTTTCCCAGTCAACACCTGAAAAATATTGATAGTTTCCAGGCAGTAAGCACAGCCTAAAATGAGAATATTACATCTGACCAATAATAAAAAAAACTTTTTAAAAAAAATTATGTTTGATACGTGCTTAAAGGTTGTTAACTTCAAAGGGTATTTTTAATCTGACAAGTCTCATCTGAACGCGTATTCCAGCTTATTGAATATGACTCAGTACCATGGACTCAGCTTACACAGGGTTTAACTTATTTTATGTTTTCTCTCTGTTTTAGGTCCCTTGTGTGCAGGAATGGGCGGTAAGAAGAAAAAAAAGATGATGTATTTAACCACCAAGAATGCAGGTAAATGGATCCTGACATTTTGTTTCAGATATGTATGAAATGATTACTTACAGTTTGTCATCGTTTATTCTTTGTTCTGTTTCCTTTTTGTTTGTTTTTTTTTTTTTTTTTTTTGTTTTGTTTTCAGAATTTGATCGACATGAACTACGGATCTATGAAGAGGTTGCCAAAGTCCCTCCTTTTAGGAGGAAGACGCTGGTTCTGATTGGAGCGCAGGGAGTCGGGCGACGCAGTCTGAAGAACAAGCTGCTGGTGTCAGACCCTCAGCGCTATGGGACCACCATACCCTGTGAGTGACTGGAACAGACAGTCTTTGGTCACACTATTTGTTTCACATGTTCTCATTTGGTCAGTTTCTGGAGATTGTTGACCATTGCTCTGTGAAAAATAGCTCAAGATCAGTCAGACTGAATGGAGAGCAGTAGAATACATGGATGTGCCATTACTGAACAGAAACAAAGCTGACGTTATTATCTTCCTACATAAAGAGGAACAATCAGCTTCAGTTACTACAACTAGAAAATAGTGATCAGGTCTGGAATGTGGGTGTAGTGATGGACTCAGATCTGAACCTTCAGAGTTCAAAGTCAGCCTTCTATCACCTGAAGAGAAACTCATCCATGCATTTATCTTTAGATGCATCGATCACTGCAACAGTGTCTTCACAGGATTGCCTAAAAACTCATTCAGACAGCTGATTGACAGACAGCTGTCTCTGTGTTTGAATGCATCTCCATCGCTCAGTCACCTCCAGGAAGCCGAAGGTGGACGAGCGAGACGGTCAGATGTACGGTTTCATGTCGCGGAGCGAGATGGAGTGTGACATCAAAAGCGGCCGTTTCCTGGAGCACGGCGAGTACGACAGCAACCTGTACGGCACGAAGATCAACTCCATACATGAGGTGATAGAAACGGGAAAGATCTGCATCCTGGACGTCAACCCACAGGTGCAGTTTGTTACTCTGTTTTTATACCTGTCAATACTCACACACTAACCAAACACATCTTTAAGGTTTACCTGAAATAAAAAACTACAGAGATGGAAAAAGATACGGCTGATCTTATTAATGGTAGAGTAAGGTTCTGATGTTTGGAGCTACTGCTGCACCAGTTACAGATTTCAGGCCGATCACTAATCTTTAGAAAGCCTGACCTGATACTAATTGATTTTTATTTTTTGTAACTGACACTGCAAAGTGTTGTTGCCAAACTCTCCAGTTAGAGGTCTGAAAAGTTGCCAAATTTATGTACAAAGTTGCTAAGTTTTGACTGCCTTTTGGAGCTTTTTGAATTTCTGTTCTCCGTTGGTTTGAATCTATCCTAACTGTACCTGTTTTTCCTCTGAAGGCCCTTAAAGTGCTGCGAACATCTGAATTCCTGCCCTACGTTGTGTTCATTGAAGCCCCAGACTTTGAAGTCCTCAAAGCAATGAACAGGTCAGCCATTGAATCAGGAGTCGTCACTAAACAGATGACGGTGAGTGTTTGGGTCATTAGACTTATTTCTCAATTGATCTTCTTAATGATTATTTTTCCTCTGAAAAAAAGTTACTTAATTTAATTCATTAATTTTATTTTATGAAAAAAAAAACAGTTTGATACTTTTCCCATAATTTTTTGTACTTAGTATCAGCCATAGCTATAAAGTGCCACCTAATGGATATTAAAAAATAAATATCATCAGGATTCACCTGAGCCTTCAGAACATCATTTATCATCATCTAACTTGAACTGCACTGAAAAAACTGAACAGTTGATACAACTTAAAGAAAATACTGAAATTGGTGACAAGTAATTAAATAAAGTTCTTCCAATTTAGTTTATTACATTGTCAAGTTGAACAAGTTAGACCAGTGTTTCTCAAAGTGGCTCCAATGAGGGCTAAGGAAAATCAATGGCACGCCTGGCTTGGATGCTTTGGAAATGGCCAGCCAATAGCATGTTAAGCAGCATTTCAGCTCACCTTATTCTGAAAAATGAACAAGAACATAATTTTTTGGCAATTGATTTGGAGTTGCATTTCACAAAGTGACATGGTAGATATAGCATAAGTCTAAAAGCGCTGTTCTCTCCAATGTGCCGGTCCCAGGACTCTGAACTAAAGAGGACAGTGGACGAGAGTGAGCGCATAAAGAGGGCCTACGGACATTACTTTGATCTTTGCATCGTGAACGATGGTTTGGAGGCAGCCTTCCGCAGCCTCCGGGTGGCGCTGGAGAAGCTCTCCATGGAGCATCAGTGGGTGCCGGTCAGCTGGGTGTTCTGAGCATTGCCCACAAAGAGTCGGAGGACGCATCGTCACCTGCGCCGATGGAGCCGCACGGCGGACATCGGCACAGGCGACCAGCCTCACGGAGACACATTTTTTTGTACAAACTAAGTGTTCCTCTGTTGACCCTAATGTCAAGTTGTGATTAATTTGTCAAAACTGGTTGTTTGTTGAGGAGGCTTTAGAGACAACGATGAGTTGTAGTGAGATCGTTTAAATGTCGGAGGGACAGTTTTAGCCTTCACAAATCTTAAATACTTTATGTAGTGTAAATGTTTACATTTGTTCTGTAGGAAGGATTGAAGAAAGATACCAAATGTCACATTTGTGTTGAAAACTTAATATTTTTGCCATTTGATCACACGGTATGATTGTACGTGTTCAGAAATGTGCTAAAAAATGGCAATAGTTACTGAAATAAACATGCAATACACTGACTGACGCACCGGAAAGGAAACACACACATTTCTGCTTTGGGAAGAATGGAGGATGTTCATGTTGAGACAGTTTTCATTCATCTTCTTTCCTTTTTGAATGTTGATTTCTGTGCGTTCGTCCTGACAGTTAGAGGATGCAGCAGATGTTTGAGTTTAATCCGTAGCACCAGTAACAATCAAACCGTAACACCTTCAGTAGCCTAGACCTGTTGTGTGCATTGTTTAACGAAGGGGAAACATTTGACCTTAACATTTACTTCTTGGACTCTTGATGGAAGATAGTTTTTTTTTTTTTTTTTTTTTTTTACTTTTACGTAAAACCGGTTACCAGTGGCTTCAAATTCATGTTTACTTTTGCCTTAATATGGTTCAAAAGCCAAGGAAACTATTTTTTCATCATGGAACTTTTCATTTCTGTCAGTGTACATGTTCCTTAGGAATAAACACATAACTCTGTCAGCTTATTTATTGTCCATTTAATCTTTCTTTCAGCCTGTAAGTACTGTATTGTAATAAAGAGTGTATAGAATATCAAAGAAACACCTGGTGCTCTGATGATTCGGCTGGTTTGCAGTACTCTTTATTCTGATCTTCATATCAAAAGTTTATTAAAAACGCAGTTGGTTAAAAAATGTTGCACTCTTTTTGTTAAGTAATTTTGATATGCATATATGCAAAAGTGTTCATATTTTTTCATTTTTTGAAAATATGTTTTTCATCTCACTTGTACCTAAAACTTCAGTTTATTTGCAGTTTTATCTAACGCTCCAACACAAATGATGTGTAATGAAAATGATATGAAAATGAATGGTTTTTAAACTAAAACAAAAATAAAATCAAATCTGAAAAGTGTAGCACGTTTTTGTATTGAGCCGTAAGTCAATACTTTGACTTATTCCTGTGGGTTTTATTTTGGGGTATAAGAGTAAAGGGAGTTAAATCAGTTTTTTTTTTCTTTTAGTAGTAGAATATTTTGAAAACCAGTTAAACGCACTTTCTTCTAATATTTCAAATAAAATCTGATCGTTCAGCTGAAGGATGCTCTCCGTGAGCGGTGCTGGCTGCGGGGTAAGGCAGGTGGGGTCAGCTGTCCACGTTCCAGGGGAGTCATCCAATGAGAAGCAAGGGGCGGGGCTATTGGATACATATGATATGGAGGCGGGGCCTCGCCCGGCCAGATACCTGTCAGTTTGGGGTCAAGCTGCATGAGAAAAACGTAAAGGGTTACTTTGAGGATTTTGTGTTGATGTATTTAAATCAACTGTTCATCTGACTGCATACACAAGTTCTCCAAACAGGTTGCTAGGCAACGGAGGGCTAAGTGTGTTTTCCCAGATGAACATCAATGTGTTACAAGAGGAAGCTGAAATTAAAGCCACAACTTCCAGATTGCAGCTTCCACTGAGCCATAGTCGCTGACTGTTAGGGGGCGCTGTTACACAGCCACAAACAGAAATAATCAGTTATAAGAGAAAAGAGGCTTGTTTTTCAGTCATATTCTCATCATGTTATTCATTCATTTATGAAATAACATTTTTAAAAAGGAAGCTAAATATTTATTTTACAAAGTAAATATTTAGCTCCAAAATATTTTGTTTAGCAATCTAAATATTTAGTTAGTAAACTAAACATTTAGTTTACTAAGTGTTAGTAAACTAACATCTAGTTAGTTTACTAACTAAACATTAGTAAACTAACTAAATTTTAGTTTACATTTAGTAAAACTAAATGTTTACTAAACATTTAGTTTACTAACTAAAATATATACTTTAGTTTGCAAACTGAATATTTAGCTCCAATATATTTAATTACAACGTCAAATAGTTAGTTTGAAATTATGATATTCATAGTTGAATGAATAACGTGGTGAAAATATGAATCCCACGTTTTTTCTTTTATGACTGAATTACTGCTGTTTATTTGTGACTTGGTAAAAATTGCCACATAGAAGCTTCCTTAAGGTTTAAGGCTGGTTTCACTCTAACTGCTTTTGGCAAAAACAATTTTGGTGTTTCATTATTCAGATTTACATGTGATTGTTTTGTTGTTGTTGTTGTTCTCAAACACAAGTGTATATTGGTAGGAAAGTTCATTTTTGGGTTAATTTAATGTAACAGTTGACGTTGGTGGCAATTTATCCATCCTCACCAGTGAGTATGGAGGCGGCTGTCCCACGGTGCTGTAGCGTGGAGTATGTCGGTTGAACTCTGTGTCCACTTCCACCTGGTCCTCTGGTCTGCATATTGCTTGGACTTGCATTGTTACCGTGGCGTCGTGTTGTTCTCTTCTCTTCTTCAAGTGATGATAGAAGCAGAGGAGGACGGCCGCAATGGAGATCACTGCTACCGGCAATCTGGGAACAAATAGTTTATTTTCACACAGACACTCTGGAGCTCAGACGGACGCCATCTTGAATTCATTGTTAACTCACATCATTCGAAACATCCTTCAGTCACAGCTGGACTTCAGTCGACCTGCTGGCATCACTGAGAGACGAAGCGCATCGTTTCACCAACCTACTGGGCAAAACGAGAGCGTTTTCTGTTCCTGCACCAAATCAATAGGAAACAACTGAACAGACTGATGCAATTTGTAGCCAAATTAGGAAATAATGTCTTTTATATCCCAGCTGATAGTGACACACCCCAAGTCAAGTGATTATGCCCTAAGGTGACCCGACAACGTTTCCCTCACATAAACATTCAGATGTGCACCGATAATAGTTGGTTAGAAGGATTTAACAGAACAGACCAGCAGTATCTGAGATCAAATACATTTATCCTGAAATCTGTTGTTTTTTAAACCTTAAGTGACAAGTGAAGCTCAGTCTCAGATCTATTGTCTGATCAAATATGTAACAAACAGACTCTTTGGACGTTTTAGAGACTGATCTTACCTTGTTTGAGAATCCCAAACATCCAGAAGTTCTCCAGAGCCTGAGCTGCTGTCAAATGATAATGTGTCACATGAAGGAGGCAGAGTGACCAACGTTTACAGCATCGCTGTCATACCACAGAGGGGTGTGTTCACTCTTTGTCACACTTATTGTACAGAGCTATGTTCAAACCCCTGACACGTTTACACATTTTGTCACAACCACATAATTCAACATGTTTTTGGGGGATTCTGTGTGCAGTGCAGTAATTATTTTATATAAAAAATATAAAATAATTTTTAGATAAACATCTAAAATGCGTGATTTCCGTTTGCATTTAGCATGATGTCAGGTTACTTTTTTGTTTCTTTGGACCAGCTTTGCATATTTTGTAAGACAAGAAAACATGCAAACAACCAAGAACAAAATCCCACTAATCTTCTGTTTGAAAAGGAGCAGCAAGAAGTGAACACTTATCCTGACATATTTAACGTGATATATAGCACCTACATAATCCATTATTATTAGAAATGTGTAATTGAGAAACATGTTATTCAATTCTCTGTGGTAAAAAACCTACAAATAAATTCTGTTACATAAAACAAAATGATTGCAAACTGACTCTCAACAAGACGAGAAAATTTACTGACACATAATAATAATAGCAATAATAATGACTTGTGAATAACAAATGAGCATCAGAGTAATCTAGGCAAACATTCATATCCAGAGTCTTTTTTTTGCCCTTCTTCTTTGCTCCAGTTAAGTGAAGTTCCACCATGATGCTGCCACCACCGTGCCTCACTGTGAGGGTGTTGTGAGGTACAGTGAAACCAAGCAGATTTCCCCAGCTTGGTTTCATTTTGATTAGTTACTTTCAATCCATTCAACTGGTTTCACTGGGTTTCATTTGGGTGTATTAGAACAACAAAAGGTAAATCCAAATTCACACCACATTTTACAATTTCTTTTTTTTTTATTGGTAAAAAGTGTTCAAAACATAAAGTAGAATGAAGTAATTTGTTTCCACTTTACAAAACAAAGTCAGTTCTTTGCATTGTCACATAAAGTCTTTATAAAATAGAAGTTTGTTCTGGGACAAACAAAACTGTCAACACATATTAAAACTCATAATGTCTATTTAGAGGAATCAGCAAGAAGAGAGAATGTATCAGCTTGAAGGAGTGGGAAACTTTAACTATGCTCTACCTGAGTAGAGCATAATACTGGTGTAAAGGCTCTAAAAAAATCAGCTGAACTTGAGATCATTTATGCATATTTAGTTTTTTACTTTTTGATGACCTAAACAAATTAACTTCTTTTTTTAAAATGGGAATCTGCTTATATATGCACAATAAAGCAGCACAAACAGCATTATTGTGCTGTACTCTTCTTCCTCCTCTTCCTCTGTAACAACAGGATGATGAGGAAGATGAAAGGTTCATTCCTGAGAACAGATGAAACATGAAACAGATTCAACGCTGATGATTCCATTAACGCATTTAAAAAGTTGGATTATGGAGAGTGCAGAATGAGCCCTGAACTCCAAACAGGAATCCTAACATGAGGGAGAATTACATTCACTTCTGGGGAAATACTTCAACTCTTTGAGGAAAACAGAAGAAAATATGACTGAGTGTCGCTGACCTGCTTTAAAAACTGTAAGAGCAAAACTATGAAGAATCCTTTACACAATAATCATGCACATGGCAAAACAAAGCTCTGGTAGTGTCATGCTGAGGGAATCCGTTTCTCCAGCCTGAACAGGGCAGCTGGTCAGGGATGAGATTAAGTAAGTTAAATCGAAGAGTTCTAAAGGAAAACCTGCAAATGATCTGAGATCGAGTTTCACCTTCCATCAGTAGAAGAGCAGCAATTTTTTTTTTACAATGGTCCAGTCAAAGTCCAGAGCTAAATGAAATTGAGAAGCTGTATTAAAGTATAAAAACTTGCTCTTTTGCAGACACTCTTCATTAAATCTGCGAGAATTTAAGCCAATTTATAAGGAAAAATCGGCAAACTGTTCAGTCTGTCGTGCAAATCTGGTAGAGACAAACCTGGAGCGACAGACTGACTCACTCAGCTGATTTCTGTCTGCAAAAATTGTTTAGAAACATATTCATTTTCATTCAGTTTGCACATAACACCGCACATGGATTGTTGTGGTGGTAACATGACAAAATATACTAAACATACAGAAAAAAAGTATGAAAACTTGTGAAAAAGAAAAAACCCTCAAATCTGAAACTTACAAAAAATAAATTTTCTCTCAGATGGTTGAATTTAATCCATTTTCTCTCAGATTAAATTGATTTAACTTAAAACCAACATACTTTAAAAGTTTCCCTTCATATTCATCTGTGTCTAGATCTTTATTTGTACAGTACAGCGTAACAGACACTGTCAGGCACAGTAAATGCACTTAATTATAGAGGCTTTAAATATGACTTGCAGCAGACAGTTCACACCCTCAGTGGCCTGTTTAAAGACGCAGAGCACACTGAGGTCAAAGCTGCCAGTGTTAGAGACTTAGAATCACGTTGACCAGACAGGAAAGTGACCGCTGCCGGGGTTGAGCCGCAGACCGCTGCAGTTTGAAGTAACCCTCATTATGATGAGGCACGGACGTTATGGGAAAGAGGAAAAAGTGATGGAAGAGCTGATGACAGGAAACCAGGAATCCCTGTTTCAGCTTGTTTTGAAGGAATGTGGTGGAGGTGCTGTCGGGACACGCCGGGACGATCCTCGCCGCTCACCTTCTGTACGCACAGAATGCTGAAGGAGGGATTTTCTAAACCAGAAAATGTCACTTTGGGCTCGCGCTTTGGAATTAATCACAGATGAAACAGCTCAGGGTTCAAACAC
>NW_006799943.1:2018644-2034495 GCF_000485575.1 Poecilia formosa | reverse complement strand
ACACACACACACACACACACACACACACACACACACACACACACACACACACACACACACACACACACACACACACTTTGCTTTAGTTCTGCTTCAAAGTTAGCAAAACCCTGAGTGACACAATCTACCATCTAGAAGAGAGGTGGTGGGGGAGGGGGAGGTGGTGGTGGTGGTACACCACTGGCTGGAGGAGGAGGAGGAGGAGGAGGTAGACCGGTGCTGCTGGCAGCAGGAGGCGGAGGGGGTGGAAGGAAGCTGTTGTCCAACAGGCCGATGGCCGGTGGAGGAGGGGGTGGGGGGAGATTGGATGGAGATGGAAAGGAGGGTGGAGGAGGGAGGCCAGTGTCCATTGAGGAAGGAGGAGAGGGCAGGTTTGTGGCAGAAGCAGGTGGAGGAGGGGGAGGCAGGCTGCTCGCTGTGGGCTTAGTGGGAACAGAGGGTAGAGGTACGGCGATGCCGTGGGCCGATCTGTTGAGGCAAGACAGCAGTCAGGACTTCTACATCAGGTTCAGCTAAATCAGATGTTATCAAAAATATATCTCCATCACATGAATACAGTAGCAAAAGAGACTGTAACTCTGTAGAGATCCACAGCTTAGGTGGAAGAATCTCTCAGCAGGACATATTTTAGACAAGCATTCCTCTAAATCTGATCCAAATCATTTCTAAGTAAAATCAATTTCATTCAAAAGTCATCTAGTTGTCTACTAACCTGTCTAATTTATTCTCAGTGTATGCATAGCTGTTCTGCGACGATCTCAGAGATTCAGCGAACATTAGTGCTCACACTGCATCCACACGACAGAGGAACACGGCAGACAGATCAGAAAGAAACAGCCGAGGTAGGAGTAACCTACAAGCCATGTAAGGAACACAGTAAAAAGGCACGACTGTGAATTTGGACTTTATGACTTACATTTAAAATGATTTGTGTGATGGCAGTCTACCACCTCACATTGCTCTGATCACACCATCACAATGCTGAACAGGCCAGGATGTCTGTGATCAAGACCAAACCCAAGACCACATCCTCCAGAACCAAGACCAAGACAACACCTGCCAACACCAAGCCGACCTTCGAGGATCAAGACCAAGACGTTGGCCATACCTTTCAAGACCAAGACTAGATCCTCCCAGAGTAAGACAAAGCCAGGAACTTCCAAGACCAAGAAGAATGGGTGAAGATTTAAGTTTCTAGATGTGTACCTGGTAGAGACACATCTCAAATTGTCTATAAAATTAATGTTGAAAAGCTGTCATTTTCGTTTCCCTTCACAACCTTGCACTACCTATCAGACAAGAGTCCAATGAAAAGCTTTGAAGTTTGTTGTCATGTGATGAAATGTACAAAGGCTGATCTCTGTACTGATGAGATTTATGTCTACATACACAGAGTGTTCTTCAGCTCGCTCCGTGTTCTCTGTGGTCTGTGTGTTCTTGCTGGGCTGCTGCTCTTTGACCTGCAGGTTGGGGTTTGGGGAGTTTGGTGGGTAGAAGGTCAATGAAAGTGTACAAGCTATGAAAAAGATGATATATTTCTCAAACTGAAGCATACTTCACCTGGAAATAGTGTCCAACGGTGTCCAAGATGGTGTATGATATCGGAGTTCTCATGTAACCCGTCTCCTGCTCTGTGCCTGAAGGGGGCGGGGCCATGGGTTTGGATCGGGTCTTGTCTTTGGGTGTGGTGAAGACACCAATCTCCCTCCTGGCCACCTTCTCCAAGTGGATCGCAGCAGCCTGGATCAGAACACAGTCGACTAAACTACAAATAGCCACAATCTGCCATGACTCCATGAGGGAGTCTGAGGTGGTACAAGGCAAGATGATGGTCATAACCATGAATAAAAACACATTTTACACAAACATTTAAAAGAAACATGTACAATATGACTGAATTACTTTTACTTAAAACAGAAAAGAAACAATTAGTTCTTTAGTCCTACTGCAGCAGCAATTATTTATTATTACACTGACATCATTTATTCATTCCTGTTTTGATTTGATGCACAGACCTAAGCAAAAATATAAAACATGCAGCTTCATTTGGTCAGTTTTATTTGATCTATGGATTATTATTCCTTATAGAGAGCAAAACTAGTGTAGCTAATTGATTAAATTAGATTATCTTTATGAAGTTCAGTTATTTCAGTAATGGAATAAAAACCTAACCTCATATAAATAGATTAATTAAACACTAAATAGCATTTATGATTATGAAAACCCAACATCTTCCTTCTTAGAAAAATACAGTACCAATAAAACAATGCAAAATATATTTTTGTTAAACATATTATAGCCTATAGTGGGTATGGTTACTTGAAAGTTGTCACAGACACTTTTGTGCACCATTTTCTACCTTCTTCTACTATCAGTTTCATAACCACTGAAGGTAACAGCTACTTGATTGTGCAATAAAATGATAATACTGACCCTTTGACTCTCCTGTTGTCCTCGGGTCATTTTGACCCGAGGACAACAGGAGGGTTAAGACCAGTACTAAGGTATGTTTCACTAACATCTGATCTCCATGTCACGCTGCACTGATGCAGTAATTCATGCAAATAGAACCACAAGCAACTATACAGTCCAGTACATAGACATAGACCTACATGTATCGAAATGTTGTTGTTTTATAATCTTCCGTGACACTAAAGTCTCAGTTTAAAATTAATGTAAAAACCTTTTTGAAGATTTTTCCAATTTACAGCTGTCTTCAGTGGGTAGGGTTTGAGAGTTTGGGGGGTGATGAGGGTGTTCCTGTCTCACCAGTGACAGCAGGTTGACGGAAGACTCCATGTCTTTGATCTGCATGGCCTGGGAGTCCAGCAGCCTGAGCACGGTGCTGGCCACGCTGTTGATCTGGTAGGTGACACTGGCTAAAGCCTGGGTGGTCAGAGCCTTGGTCTCCTCCACAGCTTTGGTCGGATCATCCGCCTGTGGCAATATTATCACACACACACACACACACACACACACACACACACACACACACACACACACACACACACACACACACACACACATATCAAATCATGCCTGATTAAAAGCTGTTCGGTGCTCAGAGTGGTCTTCGCTCACCTGGAGGTAGTTGTTCTCGCAGTACTCTGCCACTCGGAGAAGGTTGCTCTGGTTATCAACCAGATCTTTCCTGGCAGCTGGCGCCTCTTGTAATATCTGACTTATAACTTCTGAGAAGCTCTTTGGTGCTGTCATTTCTCCCATGGTTGTTGCTTAAAAAATGCTTACTATATGGGAAGCCAACAGACGTTGTTTGGTGAGGATGAAAACGGTTTTTTTCCCGGTCTACGCAGGGAGGTGTTTGTGTCGGTGGAGAACGCGGAAAATCCCTCAGGGGAGAGATTTGAGAGCAGCTGTTCTCAGGGAAGGGCTGCTCCAGGTGGACTGCCAGTCACTCCGCACAAAAACAGGAAACATCTGTCTCCTGTAACTAATATATACGTGTATTCTTTCTTTTTACACAATGCCAATTGAAACAACGAAACTACTTTATTATTTCCGATCCGTCTCCAAGCAAAGTGAAAGTCCACCGGCGATATCCGGAAAGTCCACCAGAGGTCAGTGTCGCCCAAAGAAATGACTTCTAAATCCAGGAACTCCGAGTGACGTGAACAACTTGTTGAATTCTTACAGGTTTTTTTTATTTATTCTACAAAGTCTTTTTGTATTGCCTTGTTGCTGAAAATGTGCTATATAAATAAAATTACCGTTACCCTTTTCCGTTTGTAATTTAAAAACGTTTGTTTTTACTCAACAAACAAAATTTTTAAAATTACAAAGGAATAGAAGCTCTCCAAATCAAGCTGTTAATGTGTGGAAAAAAACAACTATTTTCCCCCTAAGCTTAATGGCCATGTCACTTCACTGCCATCATTGAGATTTTCCATCACAGTGGGTGTGTTTTTACATTTTAACATTTATTTTTTACTTCACAGAATCAGTTCATATCCTAATCGAATCTATTCATGACTTAAATTTAGACTTTCAAATATTATGTTCCTATATTGTTCCTGCCTTGTTGCATAGTGCTTTCTTTCATTGTTAGATTGCTTTTAGATTACATATTACATCAGCTTTTTTCCTTTCAGTTTTAAATGCCATTCTTTCAGCTTCAGCTTATATTTTCCTTTGATGTATGCATTTGTTTTCTTTGCCATTCCACTCAAGCCATTAACTTCCTTTCCTTCTTCTGTCAGCAAAACAAGCTTGGTGCTTTGAAATTTGCATGAGACAAACATTTCCTCCACAGGACTTGAAGATGTGATGTTATCAGCTTAATGTTTGAAAGTTCAGCAGCAGGGAAATCCTGCATCCGACAGCATGAGATGGTGTTGATTTTGAACAATTTTTCTTCAAAAGCCATTCTCCCTATAAACATAAAAGCACCTCTTATTTCCAGCTGTTAGTTTTTCAGCAGGTTTTTTTCTTTCTTTTCTTTTTTTTTTTTTTTTGAAGAGCTTCCTGTAGTTACTTTTGGAGTTTCCTCTCCACTATCTTCAAAAGACACTGGCTATTCTGAACTTCGATGACAGCACTGATGTGGAGGAGAACATTAACAGAAGCGGACCGCATACATTCAAATACAAGTTGTACTTTTCGCAAGTGCCAAACCTGTTTCTTGTCAGATTCTAATGGGTTTGTGTAAATAGTCTGGATTCCAGAAGTTTTTTTTTCTTCATCCCATCCTACAAGTGATGTCCAGTGTCATTTCTAACTCCTCAGAACTGCTTACGCCTATTTTCAGTCAATACAAAACTTAAGTGTCTCTATAATAAGAACTCAATTAAAAAATGCAGAAAACTTTGCAATACAATTTGACTTTTGGCTGTGCAGTTGTTGATTTGTCTTTAAAATGTTTCCCCAACATCCTAACAGTTTAAAGGTTAAAGCCTTTTCAGGTGGTCAGAGTTGAGCAATTGATCATGTATTTTGGAAAGTTATTATTACACAGCTTTGTTACCTAAAACGACTAAGTAACAAATATTTCAAATATTCAAATCACACAAACGCAGCATGATTCACAGTCTTTTGTGCCCTCTTACTTTGAGAAAACTGAATGTAAAATTCCCTGAACTCGTTAAGACCACTGAGCTCAGCAGAGCTCAGAAATCTGGCGGCAAAGTGTTGACGATATATGACTCTTTCCTCTTTGTTCTCCTGACATTAAGACCTGGTGAGGTTTATAGTTTTGAAGGAAAATGTTTTGTAACAGGCATTGAGGTTTCTAAGGTTGAGGTTTGTAAGGACCACTCCAGAAAAACAGAAGGATTTCACCAGGTTGTTGCAGCTTTATAATCTTTTATTTATTTATTTATTTTAGCCAGAAAGGGCTTTTTTTGTCTTTTTTTTTTTCGTTGAGAGCCTTTTTGCCTTCATGAATTAGGGCCTAAACTTGAAAACTTTACTTCAGGAAACAGCTCAATGAATACATCTCTTTCTCTGTTTTTGTTTGTGACACTGATCATGTTCAGGAGGAACGGCCTATGTCAAGGTCGGACAGCAGGGAATCATGGGTGTTCTGTTGGACCGCCAGACCACACACAGTGCAGAAAGCTTGTGGGGTCAAATTGACTACAACAGCCAATGGGCTTTGATTGCTGAACAATTTAATTTAAAACAAGATGACTAAGCGACAGCAAATATGTGTTTAGTCATGTAGTCATGTCTATGGGAAGGATAGACATTCCCATACTAACAGAAATGACACATTTCTGACTGATCAGGTACTGGCAATATTCTTCCAGCTATGAAAACCTTAAGGTAATTAAATAATTTACTGCACATTGCCCTTTATTTTTGTATTTCCATGTTTCCTCTTAACTGAAAAGGAAACATGAAACCTTTTTCTAGAGACTTCAAGACCTCCAATCAAGTTTACTTCTGGTCTGAGTTCTGACACGACAGTTTACGTGTGAAGCACTAATGGCACGACCCAAATCTCAAAATAAAGTGACTTAAACTTGACTTATTTCAAGAGTGCCTTGAAAATGTTCCATGACTCTTGATGGGTTGGAAAGACGACTCCCTCCACTGAGACACATTTTACCAGATTTGATTGTTGATTGTCATTGTTTGACTTATACTGGTTGGCCAGTAGGTGGCAGTGTAGGAAATGGCACAATGAAGCCCAAGGACATGCTGCACACTACACGTGAACACTTTGTGATCCACTAGGGATGAAAGTAAGCATACTTATCCTGGTGCTGTTGGGTTAATTTGAGCCTCTTTAAGTCAAATCTCCTGACCTTCCCTTCCTGCACTCCGTTCTACCTACTGCAGTTTTTTCTCTCTCAGGAATCAGAAATAAATGTACAAGCTAATGGTAATAACCACAGTCTTGATTATCCAGCAACATGTGACCAGATAGTCTATCAGTGGTCTCATGCACACTAAAGATTAGTTGTAATTAAACCCACGTCTGATGTGCACATTTGCTCAGCACTCTGTTGTTTTATGGTCTTGTTTAGACAGCTGGATCATTCAAGCATGAAACCAGCAGCAGAGCTCAGAAATGAGATCGCCAGTTCACTTCTAATTGAAACTTAACTCACAGGAAGGTTTGGAGGCAACAGCACAATAAGGCAGTAAATACTCCATAAGCCCAGAGGTCATTCAAACTGGTTTATGATCAGACTTTATTAAAATAACAGCTGAATGAGACAATGCTTTCCTCTGGTCTGACTGACTCAAAATTACCTGTTATTTTATGTTGTGAGCATCCATTGGTTGTTCACAAACAGCAGAACCTATGGATGACTTCTGCTGCTCCATTACAATGGGGTCCACACAAACATGGCAGACGTCGATAGGGTTAACCACCTGCTGCATCAAACCTTTAGCAATTGAATTCACAAAGTTTTTCAAAGCCCAAAATGGCAGAAATGGTTCCTGATGTGGCGCTTGACAGAAAACAGGTGGAAGTGAGAGGAAATAAAGCTTTTCCTTAAACTAAAGACCATTCAGAGCTGACATAACACATTATAAGTAAAAACCCAGGAAACGGCGCAGACTCCCTCTAAGAGTACAAGTGTCTTTTAAAATTCTTCTGCTTCCTGTGGCCTGATATTTTCAACAAGCCTCTTTTGCACTAAGGGACATCGGAGTTAAAACAAACATTGACTGTCAAAATGCCACCCAATCATCCAGAACCTACAACAGGGACACCAAAAACATCTGACACAGCGGAAGAAAACATGAGGTGTGAGACCTAAAATTTGCGTCAAATTAGCTATCTGAGATGATGTGCTATCAGTACAAAACTTGTTAACTACTGGCAGCACTTTGGTGTGAAGGCGTCTTGTATAGACAGCAAAGTAAAGCTTTTCAAATACATTTTTAATGGCAAAAAGAGAAACAAAGAGAAATAACGAAGAGATGAGACCAAGAACAACACCAGACAGATGGACATTATGCAGGATGTAAGGACAGAAATTGGTGAAAAGTTCTTTTCTCTTACAAATCTTCCCTCTGGTTGCTCGGGGCCTCCGAAAAATGACTAGTCTGGAGAGGAAAAAGAACTCCTACAGTAAGTTTTATTGTGCCAACACTGAAGAATCCTGATACAATCCATGTGTTGAGTGGATTTTTTTCTCACCACAAGGGAGTGAAGTTGGGGTGGAATCCACCCAAGAACACTGTTATGAATACAGAACAGAACCAAAACATCTGCCAAATTAAAACCAATTCTTCTGTGTATTTTACAGAAAATGTTAAGGTCAGGACTTGGAGAGATTAGACCTATGGCCAATAAAGTCACCAGAGAACCTTTCAGTAAGAAAGTGTCTTGATAGCTAAGCAAATTGTGTCTAACTGCCACTCTCAGGTAAAAAAAAAATGAAACAGTTTTCAGTCAGACTAGGTGATGGTCCTATTTGTATTCACTGAGTATCCATCTTCATATGAATCCCTATAGGATGACTCAGAAGGAGCTGCCCTTAATTGATCTTTTTTTTCTGAGTGGCAGTGTTGGATCTGGCAATCCAGTAGGCTGCCACCTTCAGTAAATGAAATTGAATAGCAGCATTTCTACTGATGATATGACTTTGTAATTTCACATTTCGAAAATACGTTTACCAAATGGAAACATGCCAACTTTGGAAAAACGCTGTGGTTTTATTTGGCCGTATCGAAATTGATTTATTTCGCCAAACCACAATGGAAACAATTTTTTCTGCCCGCACTTTGAGTCATATGATCAATAACTGGATGTTGCCACTGCCAGAAGACGACAGGAAGTAGTTAGGGGGACGATGGCATGGCATATTTTTAATGATTTATGGCGTGAACAACTTATTGACATGATCTTAATTGAGTTTCTTATTTAATAGAAACAACATAATTGTGAAATCATGTTCTTTAGACATTAGCGGGATATTGATATTTGAATCCAACCCAATCTAATTTTTTGTTATGGGGCCCAAGATTCCAGGCGGCGCCCCTGCCGGAATCTGCCGGAATCTGCCGGAATGTTGGGTCAAATGTGACCCAACATTCAGGTCACATCCAACCGACTTGAATGTCATTAACACTCGACAACAATGACATGCCCAAGAGGGAAGAAAACCACCATGGCGGACCATATGAGGATTACGTTGTTACTGTGCTGCTCTGGCAGGACAACAACTTCAAAATCGCAAGCTATGCTCCACCGTTAGCATCCATGTTTATTTCTGCAAACACTGAGGACTAGTTCTTTTTATGGTGGTTGGGAAAACACTGACCACTCTCTGTAAGTGTGACGTTATTGCGCCCTCTGTTGCACACACACATACTTTCAGGTTGTTTGCAATTCAGACTGGAGAACACAAACAGGTCGCATATATTTGGAAATGTGAACAATCACGCCGAAAAAAAATCCAATTTGACAAAAAATCTGACTTGGGTCACTTCGGGCTGCAGTGTGAACGCAGCCTTAGTCTGATGTCATTTCTTTTCTTGGCCTCACTAAACATCCTCCTCTCTGCCTGTAACATTTATCATGTTTGGAGCTCTCTTAAGGCCATTTTCCTAAGGTGAGATCACTAAGAGATACTTCCAATCTTGGGATTCTCCCTCAATTACTGGAACACACTCTCTGCTCCCTGGTTCTAAAAGTTGGGACCACCACCCAGGTCTGCCACTTCAGGTGTTTTATCCCTGTCCACCAAGCAGCATTGAAGGGTCAGGTCAATATACCCGAGGTGTAACCTAAGAAAATATATTTTATTGCGTTGGAAGAAATTGGGAAAAACAGCAGGTGTGTGGAAAAGGATGAAGTTACTCAGGCTGTAGATGAAGAAACTGCAGGACAGCGAATGTAATATTTCATTTACTCCACAGAATCCATTTTCTCTACAGATTAAATGCCTTTGGGTGTCGCCGCGACAACGGCGGCCGTCAGTGATCAACACATACAGGCTGGAGGAGATTGGATGCGGATGTCGACTATCACTGTCTCTCCACACTCCACAGACTTCTATTACAGGGGGAAAAAAAACAAATTCAATTACCATAGAGACAACAGGAAAACTACAATGATTGTGTGCAAACACACACACTCACACGCGCACAC
This sequence comes from Poecilia formosa, assembly GCF_000485575.1. Taxonomy (NCBI): domain Eukaryota; kingdom Metazoa; phylum Chordata; class Actinopteri; order Cyprinodontiformes; family Poeciliidae; genus Poecilia; species Poecilia formosa. The sequence goes on along the minus strand of NW_006799943.1, from coordinate 2,024,924 downwards.
CCACACGCGCACACACACACACACACACAAATACACACACACACATACGCTGACAAAGCAGTTAAATCTCCCTGAGAATTGCTACAAGCAATTGAGATCTTCATTTCCACTCGTCTCCAGCCACCTGCTGCCCCACGCTTCGATGTGTTTCTGTCTCTGAGCAACAGGTTTCTAGAAACCCAAGGCACATCCATCCAAAGAAATATATTCCTAATAAGAGGTCCGTCGTGGATTAAATAATTTTCTCATCAGCGATCACTTTTATGGTCATTTCTTATCTCAGAATCTTTCGCTCTCTCCTTTATGATCGGTGCATCACATGGTGCAATCACTTTATCTGTCCAGCCAGGCCATATTCTGTCAATAAACAGTCAGATGCACATGTCAGTCACGTGTGGATGTTTTCTGTGGAACATCCAGCCTTTTACAAACTGTTTGCTGTCTCTCTGAAGAGATATCAGCTCTGTTTCTCTGCAGAGCGACGGAGGCAGAGCAACAGGAAGCCATGGAGCAATTTTCCAGTGATTCAAAGCTGAGACGCACCGTGTGTCGCTGTGTCACTCTGAGGCGCCAATGACTCTCTCTACTGTGACCAGACAAAGCATGATCACTAATCACACCCATTCAGCTATCTCACCAGCTAATGCTGATGTCTTCAATTATAAACGGCTCAGCAGCAGAGCGCCGCTGGCGTTTGATGACCTCAGTAAGAAGATTCGAATGCAATTCTTTCAGCGTTCTGCACCAAACGGTTGGGCTACATCAACATATTTGTATTCCCACAGATTTCAAAAGTAGCTCACGAGAAACAGCTGATGAGATAGCTGAAGTATATTTGTGATGACCAGCTTTAATTTGTGATTTATGTTTGTCAATTTTTGCTAAATGTGTCGAAACCGCAACTGAAAGCTTAGCAGAATGATCTTGCTCAACAAAAACAACAGATGCAGGATTTAACTGGCTCTGAAGACGGGCCAATAAAACATAAAGGAAACTGTAGAGTCATATTGTTGAGGCAAATTGTGCTTCTCAAGGTTACATGCTGATTTAATAGAACTCTGCGGATCAGGAGAGCAAACAAACAAGAGTTTTATAAACACCATGTGAGGTCAGTGAGAACAGGATCACATGGAGGAAAACCATCTTAAACACACAGTCAGAGCTGCATGTTTATGTGTTAGCATGTGTATTTAAAGTCCAGACAGATAGTGCATCCAGACAATTTTCACAGCACTTCACTTTTTCCACAGTGTGTTATGTTACGGTGTGTTATATTCCAAAATTGAATCAAGTTAATATCTTTCCTCAAAATTCTACACACAAACAGATTCCATTATAAACGTGTTCTGATGTTGAAAACACACCATTTGGCAATTACAGTGTTTTCAGTAAGTACAATATTGACATTAAAATCACACATGAATAAGTTTGGTCAGGCAATAAGTCATTAATACTGATGGCAGCGATGGATGGCCCTAAACGTCTTGAAACTTAATGAAGATCAGACAGAGGTAGTGGCTTTTGGCAGATCCACCACAGACTCCCTGACTAATCTTTGCTCCTTGGCCCAGTATGTCAAGCTGGTTATTACAAATTTAGGGGTCAAGATGGATGCAGGTCTTAAACTGGAAGCACATTTTAGAGCCGTTGTAAAATCCAGCTTTTTCCACTGAAGGCAGCTAGCCAGAGTAAAACCCATTCTTTCCAGACAGCATTTCGAAACAGTGATCCATGCATTGTGACCACATGGCTGGATTACTGTAATGCACTTTATATAGAAGTCAGTGATTTATATATTTCCCAGCTTCAGAGGCTCCAAAATGATGCTGCATGTCTTTTAACAGGTACATGAAAATTTGACCACATTTCCCCTGTTTTAGCATCCTTACACTGGTTGCCAGTACATTTTAGGATTCATTTTAAAATCCTTTTATTTGTTTATAAAGCTCTTAATGGCCTTGCCCCTCCCTATCTGTCTGAGCTGTTACATTCTTACACACCCTCCTGTTCCCTCTGGTCAGCTGATCAGTTGTTTCTGAAGGTACCAAAGACAAAGTGCTCAGAGTGGACTGTTTCTCTGTGGCAGCTCCAAGCTGTGGAATGATCTTCCCTGGGCGTCAGACAGGCCTCTTCACTCGCTGTTTTTAAGTCCCTTCTTAAGACCCATTTTTTCTTTGGTTTTTGGCACAATCTGAGATGTTTCACTTTGTTTTACTCTGTCTGTATATTAATATGTATTTTGTATTTGATCTTTTCTATTTTATAATTGTATTGTATTTTATGATTGTGTACATCACTTTGGTTCTGTTGATGTATAAAGTGCTTTATAAATAAAGTTGGTATGGTAGTAGTCCTCCTACTACTTCCTGTCACTTTCTTTGTCATTTTCGCCAGTAATGACATCTGGCAGCTGATCATGTGACTCTTGTGACCTGAATAAAGTGTTTCCATTGCAGTTTTATGAACTACATCTGTTCCCTTGCGGGTGAAAAGCCAGCCTCAGGATGAAAACTTTTTATCGACAAACTTGAGTTATTTTTCTCAAGTTTTCTAAACTGCTGTATTTCCAATTAAGCAATTTTGTTCTTGTAATTTCAATTTGTGCAATTTTATGGTTAATGGAAATGCAGCAAATGTGAAAAAAAAGTTTGAGTGTTTTGCAAATGTATTATTAATGACAATAATAATAATAAAAAACAAGACATCACATTTACATAAATATAAACAGTGAAGCTCCACTCTGAGGTCATCTCTCTGGTCATCCTTCTGAGGTTTCTACAGGTTAAATGTCCAGCTGTGATAAATACAGTGGATTTAGAAAGACACACATCTGTCTATATAAGGTCTCATAGTTGACAGTGCAGGTCAAAGGTCAAACACGAAGCCTGAGATTGAGCTTCTCTGCTGTGATGGACTATCTAAAGTTGGACTATCTGATGTGAACGCCAGGCGCCATGTTGGGAGGAAACCAGGCCTGGCTCAACAGGAGGCCATCAAAGTGAGGCGGTGTGAAAAACAGCGGAATTTTTGTTTTTGCATGAAAGAAGTTATATGTGAAAATTTATGGTTGAAAAGTCACAAATTAATAAATTAATATTCGTGAATGGCTGCATTCCTGTGCACTTTTCTCAGTCCTTGCCCTTTATTCTCCCCCAACGTATAAAACAACATTAAAAAACAAACCTCCTGAAATTCTTCTATAATCTGTGTTTTCGGTGAACCACCCCAGGATAATCAGTAGTTCTCACCATGAAAACTTTCTGGACTCACCCCTTAATATCAGCAGCCAGTGAAAACTCGGCGCTGCTGTTTGAAACGGTGAAATCATCAAAAAATACAAGGAGAAAGCAGCACTTAGGCGAGAACTGGAATCTGAACTTAAATGTCAGCTTCGTCCTATAGACTTTTATAAGAAGCTACCGACATCCAAAATAAGAATAATTGCTGCATTTAGAATTACGAGGCCCATAATTAGGATTGTAAACTTCACTGATGCGTCTCCTCTGTAGCTCTACACACACAGACTGAGTCACTGCTGCCACTTCCTATCTGACTTTGTCAGACTGATGACGACTGTCGTCATGGCCAAAACTCTTATTATCTTCCTGTTTTAATGCTTTATGTTTCTTAAATACATGTAAACTTTTCTCTCTGTGGGTTTAAGTTACAACAGCTTTGGATCAAAAGCAGCTCAGTGGATTTGGCTCGTTCAGTTTTCCTAATAACTGTGTAAGACAAAACATTTCTCATTCCAGGGAAAATAAAGTGGAAGATCTAAAGGGATAATAATAAAGTGTCCATGCTGCTCTGTGTTTAGTGAGCAACATGTAGAGAAATAAAGCCCGTCGTCCACTTTAGGATATATTTACATTCTTTTTGCAGATTCCAAACCTTCTAAAATGAGAACATTCCTGACAGAAAATTCCTGTCCTCTTAATATTTAATAAATATACTACAATGTGACTTAATGTGAACAGCCAGCTTTTTAAATGACCTTAAGTTAATGTCTGCTGGTTTTCAGTGAGTGTGTTGGCCACAGAAGACGACTTCTACATTTTAAATAAATCTGGCTGCTTTCATAATAAATATTTAATCATTAAAACTGATCACTGTGTGCTTAATGTATCTATGTATTCTCACTGGCCACCAGGTTGGAGCCCCTTTTATTGTTGCACTTTTTTTTCTGACACATTTTTTCCTTCCACTTCACTTTCCATTATTAACTAAGGATGCAGCACTCTGAACCGCCAGCTACATTTTGTGGGATTTTTTTTTTTGTATTTTTCTCACTAATCTATTGAATAATAACAGAAAAATATAACTTAGCTGCAACTTATTTGCTCACTATAATATGACGTAACAGGATGAAAAGATTTGTGACATTAGAATGACAGGAAACAGAAAACATTTATTTGTACACCAAATATTTGTTGTAACTTCCGGTTATGAATAAAATACATTATAGTGTATGAACCCCTCCATCTCCCTTACAGTTTCTTCCTATTATCTTTCTCTCTTCCCCCCTCTCCTGTTTTTCTTTTCTTTTGTTTTTTTAGCCACCCCTCCCTCTGTTGTCTCCAGGCTGAAACGGAGAAACTGGGAGTAAAATATGCGGAGTCCCTCCCAGACTCTCCGCTGCGCTGCTTATTGAAGAGCCGTCACTCTGCTGGCATGAAAAGGCGCACAGATCCAGTGCAGGCGGCTTCGGTGCGCAATGATCTGCACGCCGTCCGCCGATCTTTCCAGACGACGAGGCGCGTTTGCGCACACAACTTTTTTGCGCACCGGACGCTGCGAGGCTGAATGGATCAGTAGCCGAAGGTGGAGCGGGTGGGGGTCCATCAGACTCACCTGGCGCTGTTCCCTGCGCCAGTTCCTGTTCTTCTGATTGGTGGCCGTCATTTGTTTGGCTCCCGGCTGTTTGAAGGGAGGGCTGGAACCAACGGGGTTGGGTTAGAGTGGCACTTTAAAGAGAAGCTCTCACCGATTCCTGTCTACATCTTCACTCTGGGAGGAGTGGAGGAAGGTGTAGCTGCGCTTTGCTCCACTTAACTTTTCCATTTAAGTGTTTTTTCTTTCCTCCACTCTGTGTGTGATGGGAGCCATGGCTCCCGAGGCGCGCAGGCTGGTGAGAGCGGCGCTGCTGCTGCTGCCAGCCCTGCTGCTATGTGAAGCTCTGCCAGCCGACTGGCTGCCAGGGGACTATGCAAACTCTGTCGACGGTGCCCAGAGGTTCCTCAGTGACTACAACAGCACCGCAGAGGAGGTGTTCTTCTACAGCGTGTCCGCCAGCTGGAACTACAACACCAACCTGACGGAGCACAACTCCAAGCTGCAGGTAAGGAGAGCAGGGGGAGCGAACAGTTTAGTTTTCGCATGGAAAAAGTTTCTCTTCACGGAACTGAGCTCTGCTCCACTTGCTTATTGATATAATTCATCTCCCTCCAGCTGCGTGTGCTCATTTTCCTGCAAACGCAGGCAGCCAGGGTTATTGGAAATAAAATCAGATTGGAGAGAAGTGCTGCTGCTGGCTGCTGCTTCCTTTCATGCATTATTAGGACTCTTCTTATGACTTTATGTATTTGGCTGTGAGGAATGGCGCAAAAAGAAAGAGAGAAAGAAAGAACGAGAAAAAGAAAGAGAGAAAGAAAGGAAGGAAAAAAGTGGGTACGCATTATATAGGGGCGCCATGCTAGAGGGGGCGCCAAAAAGATGGCGGAATAATTATTTCCTGTCGGCATTCTCTATATTTTACAGATGTTTGAAGACCCCTGGTGCCTCACAGAAAGTACTTAGCTTCACTCTGACTGTGTTTGGATCTCATTCACTACTGAATGTTCTCATAGGGGAAATTTGACTTGGACATCATTATGCACTCAGCAAAGCTGTTGTCACAATTAAACACACTGCAAACAATACAAACACATGTTGAACACAATAAAATCAAAACACGCATGTTGCTCAATAAAAGCGCATGTTGCTCATTCCCACATACATTCCAACATGATTCAATATCAATATCAATATTTACAGAATTATCTCTGGTGACTAAAGCACCTGCTGCACAACAATGAGGTTTTTCCTTTCATTCACCATGTTCAAGGTCCACCATTTTTTTTTTTTTTTTTGGAAGTTTATTTTTTTGGCACCACACTGCCTAATCTGTGTGCTGCACAGCTGTTGAAACACTTTAGAGGACAGTCAAATATCTAGACACAGTGTAACTGGTAAGAGGCTGTTTGTGTGTGTGTGTGTGTGTGTGTGTGTGTGTGTGTGTGTG
>NW_006799943.1:2006654-2018582 GCF_000485575.1 Poecilia formosa | reverse complement strand
CTAAGTGCTAAATCCTGAGGAGTCCTGATCCAAATACACATGTTGTAGAAGTGTTCACTGCATTCGCAGTTAGAGATTGAAGAATTGCTAACCAAAGTTCTTCGAGGTTGAAAGAAAAGACATTTTGCTCGTCTTTTTTTCCTGAAATGTTTAAATGCCATTTGCAGCCAGGAGAGGCGAAGCATCTTAAACTGACAAACTGTTGTCATTCTGCATGTCCGACGCTGCACTGCGATTCCACTACATGGTTCTAAAAGTTGTGCACATTTGGACATTGAACGTACAAACAGAAACCTTCAGAACAAAAAAACTTTTGAATACATTTTCAGACAGAAAAGAAAGTTTACAAATCTTCCAGCCTCCTCATAGGTGTCCACTAAAGCTTCATTCTTGGACAAATCTTCTTTACACAATTTATAATCGTTATGTCCAGGTGTCTGCAGAATATATGCAGATGACTCAGTGATTGATTCATTTACCAAAAAAAGAAACAGTCTCTTTAATTCTGTCTTCTCTGAATTCAGTAAGGCTTTGGAATCATTTTTCCATGGTGGAATCATAAAAACTGGTGTAATAAAGTTACGTTACAGCCCAGCGTCTAATATCCTAGTATCTTGACTATCCGGAGGCTAAGTTCAACCTCTATCAGACATTTTCATGGCAGTCTGAATGACTGATCTGTCACATACAAAATAATCCAATCTGTGTTTTCAAATAATCTGCAGTCAGAACGGTCGTGTTGCATTTTAATCTAACTTTTATGTCATTGACGTGAGACATGCATCAAAATTCTGCACCAGAAGAAGAAAACCTCTGTAAATCTGGACGTAAACAATGGCTGTAAATGAAACTTGTGAAAGTGATCTGTGTCAGTGAAGCTCATCACATCACAGTCCCTCCACTCTGGGTCCAACTTCGCATCCAGACAGACGTCTCTACAGTCGCTGCAGTCAATGCTGTGCAAAAGGCCACTGCTGGTAGTCGTGGTTACATGTTTTCTTAGGTTTCTCCATCTAATTGATCTAGTGACTATTGGCTAACATTGCTGAACAACTTTAAAATCCATCCACAGATGGCAGCATTCGTTATTACTTACATATGTTAGGTTCTTATTTCATTTACACAAAGTCTGATTGCAGTCACATTTAATTAATTTAGTGAGAATGACTAGGCAAAAAAACAAAAACAAAAAAGGATTTCAGCAAAAAGTTGTAATTGACCTGCTGTGTGAGTGGAGCCCACATGAATTTCTACATGTTGTTCTGAACTCCACATTCTTAGAAAAATGAACAGATTACTCACAATAGTTGACCTGTTGCATCTACATCTACATTCACAGGGTGTAAATGTGTTCATTAACCAAATTTATTTTTTATAATTTAATAAGTTAGGTCACTTCAGTTCTGAGTCTGAATGTGAATAATTTAATCATAATAATGAATATTTCATGATCAATTTTCTCTGAAATTCAGACATATGTCTGAATTTCAGAGAAAATTGATCATGAAATATTTGAATGCTGAATATTAACTTTGCCTGTAATAAATAAACCTGGCAATGCTTCACCTTTATACTGTTGATTATGTAACAATAAATGAGTTGTGGAGCGGTTAATTGGTAAGCAACAATAAACAGGACCTTGGAGATTGAAATACATCTGCCACAGCCTGTAGTTATCTTTATTGTATTTTATTTTATACAAAGGTAATAACCAACATGGATGGCTGCTGGCATTCTGGAAAAAAAAAAAAAAGATTTAAAGAGGGCAATGGGCGGGTGGAGATGGTCAGAGAGGAAGAGCACAAAGGTCAGAGTTAATACATCAACTCAGAGCCACTTTTTCCTTTTACTGCATTCTGTTGTTTCAGTGATTGTGTGGACAGAAAGAGATATGGGTCTTCAACAAAAACAGTGGAAAGAATCTGCTGTTCTGTGTGTTATAGTTCGTGTGACAGTTTTTTAATTTTATTTTTCATGTCAGTGTTCAGCAAATGGTAACAATTGAGTAACAATACGTTGTTTGTCCATATGCTGTCAACTTACTAAATGTATAACATGTGTTGTTTTAGGTCACAACTCTCTTTAAAATGTCAGATGCAGGAGAAAAGATTGGTTTCCAGCAGCCTCCAAAACCACCGATTCGTTAAGCACTGCCATAACGGAGCGGGAATGTCCGTGACCTTTCAGAACGCCGTAAAGAAAAGCCTTAAAGATTCACTGGAGCTGTAGGCGAGAGAGTGTAGCGCAGAGATAAAAGCTTTTTCTAAAAATATAATCTCCTCTGCTTTTGTCAGTCACATTATTGATCCCAGAGGAAAGATGTGGTGCTGTGACTGTCAGTATACAGGGACAGGCTCGTGAATTGTTGTCGAGGTTGGTGTAATGGAGGATTTTGGAGAAGGAAAAAAAAAATCAATGGAAGTGATGTCCGAAGCTCAAGTAAAGACCGTAGATAGAAACTGCAGGGCAATTTCTAACACTTCCATGGGCCTCAGTAATTGTATCAGGGATACAAATGGCTCCATAAGTAGCTCACTCTTTGTTCTCTCTGACCTTCACAACTTTGAGTTCTTTGCACATTTATCTCAAAAAATGATAATCATTAAAAAGTTGATTTTAGTAATTATAGTTATATAATTAGTTATATAGATTCATCACACTGTGATATAAACAGACTGTTTTGTAAAGCCACTAAGTGTTTTACACTAAAATCTGAAACCTATTGACAACACTCCATAGGTTCTCTGTAGCGTTTAGCTCAAGCCAGTTTGCCAACCAGTAACCGCACAGCGATGCGTGGTCATTACAGCAGGTCCTGATGATTCAGGTCCTAAGTCCTGCTGGAAAATGGGATCAGAATCTTTCACATCATCCCACAAACTCATGAAAGGCTACAGTTAGCACTGCTGCAGTCTGAACAACCAGATGACTCAACAGTGACAGTTTGTGGCTTTCCCTGCTTGTTGAGGCTGTCAGTGATCCTCATGATTCTGTAGACCATAACATTTCAGCATAGAGCTAGACTTTTTCTAGCTCCACTTTATTTAAATGCATCTGTTTGTAAAATGACATTATCTTTGTCTTTATTTTAAATCTTTACGAGCATTGAGTAACATTTTGTCTGACATGCTCGTTAGACCTTTAAAGTCCAATGCACTTGGGAGCTCTCTGAGATACACAAATCAGTAATTTGTTCGAAGTTTAACCACAGTGTTCAACTCAGTAACAGCCTCATATGGGAAGATAACATGCTAAAGTCTACTGAAAAAGAATAAACTGATGTTTTAAAGTGGGTACAGTTCAAACGATCCAAATGTACCAAATCTCTTCCTGTGATGTCATACTGTTTTTCCTTTTTGCATCACCCTTATCATTAAGGGTGACGTTATCATTGCTTATAGTCATTGCACTGTCAAAACTGGGTGTTTAGACAAAGAGGAGTGTTGAAGGTGTGTGAGTACATAAAGAATAAAACAGGAACACCTGACAGAAACATTTATTTCAATTGAAGTTCTGGGTGATGAGGCGGTAATGTTGCAGAAAGATAAGATACACATTATTGATCCCAGAAATGGAACATTAACAGATCGGGAACATAAAATGAGTCCTTCAAGTCCTTTCTCTAACTATAAATGGAGAGTTTTAATCAGTCCTGATTGGTGAATACAGTCAGCTTTCTAGCTCAGAAAGGTTTTCAATACAGAAGGTTTTTAGTATTTTTTTGTTTTAGGGGTTTTTAACATTAATTTGTTAAATGCTACGTTGTCATTTTCAGTGCCGTACAGTTGCTGCCAGAATGTAATTACTTGTATGATGATGATGATGAACTGTTACCCAAGCTCAATGTTGTGGCACAAAGTAGATGAAGTGACACATTTTTGATATAACGATCCCTGCCTACTTTCAAGGCAGCACTCTGTTCACAGCAAACACAACCAGGCAAAAACACAGGATACAAAACGGACAGGCCAGCCGTGACTGTATCGTTTATGAGCAGGATCTTGAGGACACGTATTTGAAAGACTGTGTCTGGTTTGGGAACCTTCAGGTTTCGTCTATGCTTATTGCTGATGATGTATTGGCCTTTCCAGACCACAACCTTCATCATGTTCTAGGGTGTTTTTGAAGCCTAAATTTGAAGAAGCCGAGATGAAAGTCAGTTCATCCTGATCTGAGGCAATAGGTTTCAATGACACTGCTAGCAATCAGTGTTTGCTTGATGCAGAGGAGTGGATGTGTCTTTTATACAAGTAATAGTCATGTTATTGGAATGCCTACCGAGACCGATTCCAGGCACATCCCACTGGAAGGATAACCTGGGGCAGATTGAGAACATGTTTGATGGGGGACTTTATATTACTTCTGACATGGAAACGGGTTTGAATCCCCCAGAATGAGCTTAGATCATCAGGGGGTTTCCCTCCTCAAAGTCACCCCCTGTGAACTGATCTTGAAGTTAGCGGAAGGTGATGGCTGTATGGATGTTGTTCAGGCTTTAATGTTTTCTAAATGGGAGGATGGAAGGGGGGGTCCACATTTTGCTCTAATGCATTCACAGAAATTAACACTCACTTCTAACGCTTCTTGTCTTAAGGTACTTGCAAGTCTTGAAGAACAAGCATTTGTTGAGGCCTGGGGGGGGAAGGCCAAGAACATCTTCTCTCAGGATACCCTGAACAATCTTACTACAGCTGACAAGAAGCTGATTGAAAAGATCAAGTCACTGGGAGCTGCCAACCTTCCACAGGCTGAACGAGAGGAGGTCTAGTACTTTTCATGTATCAAATGTTTACATACGATGCAAAAATGCAAAGATTTACTTGATTCACAGAACCTGCTCATTTATCTTTTATTTTGCTTTTAGTATAACACCATCCTGAGCACCATGGACAGCATTTATTCAACAGCTAAGGTGTACCCACAGCCAGACATAAGCTGGAGCCTGGAACCTGGTATGTAAAACAGTCTTTAGTTTTTAAGGGGCAAGATCCATGAGTGAACTCTGCATGGGGGAAATGTACTCAAAACAGTTGTAAGTGCTTGAGATTTTATCAGCTTTTAGAAGTAACAGGATGGGTATAATTTCTGAAGAATTCTAGAGGAAGTCTTGAAGATTTCTCGAGAGTGCTATGTGAAACACTAACGAATCTTCATGGCATGGAAGGTGCAGGCATTCATTGAGAACAATGGTCTTTTGTGTTTGTCAGCTACAACTACTTAAAGCGTTTGCTAGAAAATGCTCTCCAGCACGTACAGGGAGAGTGAAAAACACAATCACCTTAGAGAATTGCTCATAAACTGAAATGAGCTCATTACGTCCATAATGTTGAGTAGTTTATCTTTTATAGAAGCTATCCACAGTGCAGATGAGGTCGAAGTTCATGTGCGTAAACCACACATGAACTTCGACCCTTTTTTTCTCCACCATTTGACCTTGTGTATAGAAGAGATGCTTGAACGTCTATGAAAAACCCGACACTGTTAAAATCAACTTAATCTCCCTGATAAATAGCATGTGATCCTCTTGGGGAGCAGGAAATAATCAAGCAGCAATGCATCAAGATGATTACAGGGAATTTAGCATACTTTCCCTTTGCGTTGCATGATTGATTGATGTTACCTTTCCTGTGTCTGTCTAACTAAAGGGAAATTGTCATTTGTCTTGAAGAACTCACAGAAATTCTGGCCAACTCCAGGAGTTATAAGAAGTTACTGTTTGCTTGGGAAGGCTGGCACAATGCATCAGGTGTGCCTCTTAAGGAGCATTATCCCAGGTTTGTGGAGCTCAGCAACAAAGCCTCAAAGCTCGATGGTAAGAACTTTAATTTGGCTCAGAATGAAAAGGCAAAAGATGTAGGTATAAATGCTACACACCAAAACTTGTGAAAACTGAATTTGTTCAAAGGCTTTGATGACACTGGGGCTGATTGGCGCTCTTGGTATGAGACGGAAACCTTTCAGGAGGATTTAGAAAATCTCTACAAGACAATTGAACCGCTCTACCTGAACCTGCATGCCTTCGTGCGACGCAAGCTCTACAACTTCTATGGACCCAAATATATCAACCTAAAGGGACCCATCCCTGCACACCTGTTGGGTAAGATGCACACAGCTACCACGATGAAAGCACACGCTCACCATTTGCATTTTTCTTTCATACAAAAAGTTGAAAAGGTCGGCTTTGCTTAGTTCCACTATAAACTTCATTTATAGTTTATAAATGAAGTTTATGAACTTCATTTATAAATGAAGTTTATAAACTTCATTTATAAATGAAGTTTATAAACTTCATTTATAAATTTCTGTGATTTCTGTGATTGCAGAAACTACGTTCTTACCAGTCAAATGATCCATTTTGTCCCCGATAAACATCTCCCTTAATATCAGACAGCTGTAGCCCAGTAACATGATATAGACCTTTTATGGTCAGAGAGCTCTCTACTAATACGCACTGAAGAGAATGCCTTAACGTAGGATCTCGCACAGTGAGTCAGAATGGCTTTTTAAGTATGTTTCCATCCTGCCACACAGGAAATATGTGGGCCCAGACATGGAATAACATTTATGATATGATGATCCCATTTCCTGACAAACCCAACCTGGATGTGACCAGTGAGATGGTCAATCAGGTATGTGTGAAAGATGGACTTTATGCTATTGTTATGGCCTGCAAAGATAAACAATGAACTAACTGTTGAATGGCATTGGTCTTTTCAGGGCTACAATGCTACACACATGTTCCGTGTAGCTGAGGAGTTCTTCACCTCTCTGGGTCTAAAGGAGATGCCTCCAGAGTTCTGGGAAGGGTCGATGCTTGTTAAGCCTGAAGGTCGGGAGGTTGTGTGCCATGCATCTGCCTGGGACTTTTACAACCGCAGAGACTTCAGGTAAAATAACTAACCTGTATTACCTCTGCATCTGCTTTAGAAAACACAAACTATAGACATATTGCATGTTGTTGTTTACATCCATAACGCTGGAGGGTAAAAAGGCGATTCTTTTACTTGCCATCCATAGCTGCACAGCCATAGTAGAACAAATTTGTTACCAAAATGAAACCTGGAAATGAAGGTATTAATTTTGTGCAGTGTACCACATCAAAAGCATAATAGCGCAAAAAACAAACAAACAACAAAACGTCATGTTGCAGAGTGTCTATAGTTGTTAGCAGCAACAGTGGCAAATTAGGTAGTGGATTGCTGGTTGAAGCCCTGTCTGTCTGCCTCTATATTTGTATCCTTGGGTAAGACACTTCACAACCTTGGCTATTGGTGGCAAACAGAGAGTCTGGTGGCACCAGTGGATGGCAGCCTCTCTTTGGTCAGTCTGTGATTTGGTAGCATGTAGAAGTATAATGACTGACTGAATGTAGTGTAAAGCGCTCTGGAGTCATTTTGGACTAGACAAGTGCTATACATGTATAGACTAAATACCATTTACAAGTCAATCTGTACATTACTGTTTGTGTTTCATCCTGTTCAGGATTAAGCAGTGCACCACAGTGACCATGGAACAGCTCTTCACTGTGCACCATGAGATGGGCCACATCCAGTATTACCTGCAGTACAAGGATCAGCCTGTAGGCTACCGCCGTGGAGCCAACCCTGGTTTCCATGAAGCTATCGGTGACGTTATGTCCCTGTCAGTTTCAACACCCAAGCACCTTCACGAGATCAACCTTCTAGAGTCTGTGGCCACTGACACAGGTAACAATCATTGAATGGCCTCCAGTTAAAAGAGATGCAAACTTAGAGTACTGTCATTAAAAAATAGAAATGAAGACTTAAATACATTGAAGAGGAATCTTGGATTTTTGAATTCTAGAAACTGATCTGAACTTCCTGTTGAAGACTGCTCTGGAGAAGATAGCCTTCCTTCCCTTTGGCTACCTCATTGACCTCTGGAGATGGGGCGTGTTTAGTGGAAGCATTCCTCCAGAGAAGTACAACTCGGAATGGTGGTACCTCAGGTGGGACTAAATCCAAGAACAACTCTTAATCAAAATCTACTTAGTCATGTTTGATAAATGCAACATAAAGGGGAAGAATAAAAACAAACAACTGTGTGAGAAAACATTTGAAAAACTATTTCTCATTTTGAGTCAGTGTCTCATTAACTCTTCCTTTCACAGAACAAAGTACCAAGGAATTTGCCCACCTACCAGCCGCACAGAGGAGCACTTTGATCCCGGAGCAAAGTATCATATTCCTGGAAACACGCCATACATCAGGTAGACCTCTTCCAGCATTTACAATTTCACGACAACACAACACAACACAACACACAATCAGTGTTTAGAGGGAAAGAAAACTTTAAATTGAGAATGTATGCAGTACTCAGAAAATAGTGTTATTATATGTTCTATATTCAATCTTAGTGAGCATCAGTTTTTTTTTAGTTTTTTTTTTTAGTCTCTAGTAGTGCAAAGTGGGTAGAGATTCAGTCCATTGACCAACAGCTGCATTTAGTGAAAAGTGGTTCGACAAAGTAGTCACTGATTTGAATACAAATTCAGACAAACGTCCACTTGTGGCTTTGTGGGTAGAATAGTCGTTTTGTGATCGGAAGGTTGTAGGTTTGATTCCACCTTCCTCCTACCACATGTCAATGCCCCCCTGGGCAAGGCACTTACCCCCAAATTGCCTACTGATTTGCATATCAGTGTGTGAATGTGACTCTAGTGTAAAGCACTTTGAGTGGTCAAAATGACTGGTAAAGTGCAACATAAGTTCAGTCCATGCTGTTTTTGGTTCTGTTTTATATGCGATTCGCTTTGTTCTGTCACATAAAAAATCTCAATAAATACAGTGAAGTTTTGGCTGTAATTAGACAATGTGAAGAGACACTGAAACTGTGTGAATTAGTGATGAGACTTCAGGCTCTTTGAAGGGAACCAAATTTGTTCAAAGAGCCGTTCAAATTATCCATTTTTATAAGATCAAGCCATCTTATCTGCAACAGTTTTATTTTAAATGTTTTGTGGTAAAATTTATGAAAAAAGTTGAATCATACATATTAAGTAGATTACCGCAGCAGGTTCTTACAGAAAATATGATGTATATATTTTTATACAATTTGAGCATATAAATGTCAAGTACACATGCAATTTTTTTTAAGTATGAGTTGTGTGAATTAATAACATTTTAGTGCTATTTTTAATATTGACACAAAATAAAAGGAAAATAAAAAAAACAGAGGTGAAAAAGTCAATTTAAATTTCTATGGCAGAAACAAAAATCCTCTTCTGCCCTATTAAATATAACAATGAAGACAATGCACCAACAGTAAACAGCACTTAGCTATCAACATTAAGTAAAGCGAAACAAGAAGTAGCGTCCAACAGTGAGAATCAACTCTTTGCTCGCATGTCCAGCCCTTTCTTCTATATTTATTCTCCCATTAAATATATTTAAGTTTTTTAAATTAAATACTACTACAAGAGCTACTGCATTGTGAGCAGAGCATTGTAAACAAGCAAAGTTGTAAAAGAGTTATTTCCTTCAAGGGTAAAGAGGCGGTCAAAAGAATCGTTCATGAACGTCACATCACTAGTGTGAACACTTTCACCCAGTTCTTCTCTACATGTGAAGAAACTGGTTCCAGTTCCACTCAGTACGCAAGAATGAGTGGAAATGATCCCATTGTCTGCCGCTTTGTTTTGCTGCCTTGAACCAACAACAAAGGAAGCCTGTTGCAGAAGCCAAGGTCATTGAAGAGTTCATGTTCTGGCTTGTTTTAGGAAACGGGGGACATACAGGCACTTGAGAAACATATGGAACAAAGTGAATCCTTCTAATGAATGTGGTTTCCTGTGTCTCGCAGGTACTTTGTCAGCTTCATCCTCCAGTTCCAGTTTCATGAGAAACTCTGTGAGGCAGCCAAGCACACTGGACCTCTACACACCTGCGACATCTACCGTTCCGCAGAGGCTGGAGAGATTCTACGGTAGGAACGACATCTTTATCTCACAGCATCAGTAATGCACAGTTTTGAGAAAGTAAATGTAACCCAATCTGTGCGAGATGAGTCCTCACTGTTCCCTGGACTCTGCGTTGTGTGTTCTTAAGGGTTTTGTCGGAAGGAAACGAGACAGGATCTGACACAGACGGCGGTTGAAATCGTGGTTGGGACCGTTTATTCGGACCACCCGACAGCGCAGCGGCTTCGCCTTTAGTATTCAGAGCAAATACTGCGTGTCAACATGTTTCATTAACGCAGTTATTTTTTTTGATTTACAGATACAGCATATATACAAAAAAAGAAGAAAAAGACAAAATGATACAAAACTAACTACTTGAACATTAAAAGTAACATTTGGCTACACTGAGGAGCTGGCGGTCAATATTGCCTACCTTTAGAATTCAGAGCAAATACTGATCGTTGTACTGCCGGCACACAGTAACGAACGCCAAGTATGGCGTTCTTCAAAGGACACACTTTACAAAGTTCCACAATCCAAAGAGCAGATCCAACACCTTGGTAACATGTGCCGACACATTCAAGCACTGTCCTACATAAACATGCTCTACATTTTCTCCCTTCAACAGAAAAGTTCTTGAAGCAGGTTCCTCTAAGCCCTGGCCTGAAGTCCTCCAAGAAGCTATAGGCACAAATAAGATGAATGCCACCTCCTTGATGAGATACTTTGAGCCCATAATCAAGTGGCTGGAACAGCAAAATGTGGATGAGACCCTGGGATGGCCTGAATTCAACTGGGTCCCACCCATCCCTGAAGGCTACCCTGAAGATATCGGTAATGCTGAAGTGCAATGACATTAAAAGCCCCATAGAGTATTTAGTGTCTCAACCGACTGTGATTCTTCTCTTAACAGACAAGAATACAGACGAGCTTGATGCAAAGAAGTTTCTGGATGAATATAACAGCACAGTTGAAATAGTGTGGAATGCCTACACTGAGGCCAACTGGAAGTACAACACAGACATCACTGAAGCTAATAACCAGGAAGTGGTGAGGGCAACAGAATGTCACTTCAGCTGCTGTACTGCCGCTGTCATCTTTAGTGCATGTGAACACCGATCACCGGGTTAAAAAAAAATTTTTTTTTGGAATTCGTCTAAGTTTTTTCAACTGAATTAGGACTATTTTGCACCGCTGAATTAAAAGATAACATCCATTTTTCTCAATCAGGTCAAGTTTTTATACTAATTTTATTCATTTAATTTTGTGACAATATCAGTTCATTTCTGTTAATATTTCTCATCCAAAAAAAGGTTTTAGGAGAAAAAAAATGTTTTCTAACAGAGTGTATTAATTAAATGTTACAAACTCTGGGGCATCCTCTGGCAGTAATCCATCTTATTCTTCAGTCTTAATGACCAAGTGTTTGTTGTTCTCCAGCTTAAGAAGGACCTGGAGATGGCGGCTCACACCCTGGAGTACGGCCGGAAGGCTCGCCAGTACGACACCTCCGACTTCCAGGACCCCTCGGTCAAACGCATCATCAAAAAACTCAGTGACCTTGAGAAGGCAGCGCTGCCTACTGAAGAACTGGAAGAGGTGGGAACGGAATGAATTCATCTTACCAATATATAATATAATCCTGGATATGCACCTAACGCTCTTGTAAAGTATCTGAAGACAGGACAGATTTACAGATTTGTTTCATTTCAGCTCCCCAAGCTGCCAAGACAAACACAGAGCTTATTTTACTGCTGGTTTTCCTACAAACATGACATTCATACTCGTACCTGTTTTCTACTAACAAGAACAATTTCAATTTATATATATATATATATAAATAAAAAAAATTCCCTTCTCACCCTCTGCGGGTGGTCTCTTTCATCCTCTGAGCTCGGGTCCTCTACCAGAGGCCTGGGAGCTTGAGGGTTCTGCGCAGTATCTTGGCTGTGCCTAGAACTGCACATTTCTGGACTGAGATGCCATATATATATATATATATATATATA
>NW_006799943.1:1940690-2003579 GCF_000485575.1 Poecilia formosa | reverse complement strand
TATATATATATATATATATATATATGGCATCTCAGTCCAGAAATGTGCAGTTCTAGGCACAGCCAAGATATTGCGCAGAACCCTCAAGCTCCCAGGCCTCTGGTAGAGGACCCGAGCTCAGAGGATGAAAGAGACCACCCGCGGAGGGTGAGAAGGGAATTTTTATTTTTTTTATAGCTATTTTCATTTGTGAATTTCTGTATGATTGGGAAAATTTGATGTTTTATCTTTTTTTTTTTTGCAGTTGAATAATATTATGTCTAGCATGGAAACCAAATATAGTATGGCAGAAGTTTGTAGGGCAGATGGCAAATGTCATCCACTGGATCCAGGTAAAGTTAAGAATTTTTCAACTTAATTAGAAACATTTAGAGATTAAATTTATGCTAAGTATAGAACTAATTAATTAATCATGATAGGTAGTAATAAAATATAACTTTCTGTTTTCAGATCTTCAGAAAATCATGGCAGAGTCCAGGGATTATGATGAACTGTTGTTTGCCTGGAAAGGATGGAGAGATGCTGCTGGCAAAGTAATTCGTGACGATTATAAGAGATATGTTGAACTGGTCAATAAGGCTGCCACACTCAATGGTATGTCATCTGGATCTAATTTTACCCTACATGTACAATTCCCTCGTTCTCTCTCCAGCAGGAAATGTTTTCCAGGTTGCCTTTGAGGCAGGGAATGTAATTTAAATGAATGCTGACAAATATAAACAATGGGTGAATGCAGAATGTTAGACTGGTGTCTTATACTGTGTTCCTTAATGCTGCAAATGTTTGGACTTTTTACTGCATGAAAAAGTTTTCAGT
The DNA here is from genome assembly GCF_000485575.1 of Poecilia formosa. Taxonomy (NCBI): domain Eukaryota; kingdom Metazoa; phylum Chordata; class Actinopteri; order Cyprinodontiformes; family Poeciliidae; genus Poecilia; species Poecilia formosa. Next base: position 2,002,763 of record NW_006799943.1, on the reverse strand, counting down.
GGCACTGTTAAAATTAGATAATTAACCTGTATGCTAAATTTTTCCAAGGTTTTACTGGTTTTTAAATGTCGTCAATCTTGGTAAAACAAAAGTAACTCTTTGTCAGTTATGAAGTTTTAACGCAGAAACTGGTGTATATTTTCTTTATTTTGATGAAAAATTCTAAATAATTAATGGGAAACGAAGAAGACGGTGCTAACTTCTTAGCAGAACCAGAATCACAGGATCCATCCTGTGTTGTTTTATGTCAATATGTGCCGAGCTAACACAAGCTATGTTAGCAATTAGCACAAATTGGCAAAGTGTGGATATGCTGGTTCAGAAAAAATTGTTGAAAACTAGGGCTAATTACCAACTAATCTGTTGTTTATGAAAACCTAAACTGTAAATACATTTTGCATTTGATCCTAAAGTATATTTAGGATTCATTATTAATAACATTGAGCAGAACAAGAATAGCTCTCCATTCATATTTTGTGTGTGTGTGCTAAAGTAAACTATATTTACAGAAGGAAAGTGATATTTTCTGATAAGAGAACATTTACAACAGAATTATTCAGCATCTTTTGCAGCTTTAAGTTATTCAGCTGTTGAAAACCTCAGAACTGAGCTTAACAGTCCTCCAACAATAACTATTTTTGCTTAAGCAGTTCAAATAAATCTCAGCTTCAAGCGAGTGCGGTCAGGGGAAAGTGGGTTAACCCATAACCCCGTCGACTTGATGAGGAATGTAGCGCAAAACTGTGAGGCAAAAGTGCCACTTTAAATACACATGTGTTAACCTCCGGTGCCGTTTTCAGGGCATTCTGATAATGGGGCTTTCTGGCGGTCCCTGTATGAAACCCCAACCTTTGAAGAGGACCTGGAGGCTCTGTGGAAGGAACTGGAGCCGCTCTATCTCAACGTACACGCCTACGTTCGAAGGGCTCTTTACAAAAAGTATGGCTCAGATAACATCAACTTAAAGGGGCCCATCCCTGCTCACTTGTTGGGTAAGTGTAGAGCTTACCATATGCACAATGTATCAGTAGCTTGGCTTTTGCACCGGCTTCATATTTTCATTGTAGTAGAGTAGTGTGGAGAATAACGTCAAGCAAGGGCGGGAAAAGTCCCTCTCTGGCAGAATCCTGGGAATTCTAACACAATAGCCACAACTCTCCTTTTTTATATGGGAGTAAATCCCATCCATATTCTGTCTTTGGCTGCAGATGCCTTTGGATTTCAGCTAGATCAAATTTTCTTTTAGAGGCATAAAGCGTGAGAATGTGTGTGACAGTTCCACATGGACTCAGTCACAATCACAAATCCCACATGGTTAAACAGCGACACGGCAGAGTGACCTGCTCCCTAACCTCTTAGTCTTTGACATAAAAAGTGCTGCTATTCTGCTTCGACATTTCAGGCAACATGTGGGCACAGACATGGTCTGGAATCATGGATTTAGTCATGCCTTACCCAGATGCCACACAAGTCGATGCCACACCGGCTATGGTGGCGCAGGTAAATAAATGCATGAAATATACAGAACATAATGATCATAATATCATAAAACAAAGACCGTCTGTTGGTTCCTCTGTACGTTAAAGCCTCTATTGAATTCCCAGAGAAAATGTCACAGTCAATGCAGGCAATGCTGTTCTTGTTCAGGGCTGGAATGCAACCAGGATGTTTCAGGAATCGGACAGGTTTTTCACCTCCCTGGGTCTACTGCCAATGCCACAAGAGTTCTGGGACAAATCCATGCTGGAGAAGCCGACTGACGGACGCCAGGTGGTGTGCCATGCCTCTGCGTGGGATTTCTTTAACCGAAAGGACTTCAGGTTGAACTCTTGTTAGATTTTTCTTTTTCTTTAAGATCTTACAGCAGTGATTCCCAGCCAGGGGTACTCACAGGGTTGCTAGATCTGACAGAGTTTCCAGCCCAAAAATAACGTAAAAACCTGACCAATCAAGTTAGTAGCTGCTAAGTGGACACATCTTTGTTTGCATTCTGCTAATTTTGAACAAACACAATTTTGCAGTTGCTGTTTTTCCATTATATATTAAAATAACATGTGAATAAGCATGAATATCCCTTTGGATTTCAGCCCTTTGGATTTTATGCTTATTCACATGTTATGTAAATAAGCCATTAAAACTCATGGCAGCGACAGAGGAGATATATTCACAATTCAGCCAGGGTGCCAAATGCTCATCATCTATCAGCCAATCAGAGGAGACGTCCACGTCTTATTCAGGTGTTGTAGCAACAATCCCTGCCTACTTATGAACAGCTACGTATGCAGCGTTTTGGGCAAAATTGTAGTTGGCCATTTTACAGAAGAGTTATGGATTCAATATGTTGAAATGATGCACAACTTTTTATGTGACTTGTGTGATGCAAAAAAAGTGTTTCCATTACAGTTTTGTGAAATACATCTATTTTAATATGGCCGAAAAACCACTGTATTCTAGCACAAAAACTTTTTCCTAATTGGCGTGTTTCCATTAAGCACATTTATTTTCATGGTTTCAATTTTTGCAATTTTATGGTTAATGGAAACGCAGCTACTGACGATTTTCGTCAGAGACATTTTTTAGTCTTAGGTATGAAGAGCAATTAAGAGTACTTAGATAACGTTACTAGGAGGTAAGCTTAGGATGAGTGATAACATGCATGCAAATACATTTAGGAAGTGCAAGTTGGGAAAACATCTGGTATTCATCTTACTGGAAACCCTCTTTCCTTTTATCTGTCTGACTTCCTTCTTTTTCTTGTGAAGTTCAGAAGAGAGAGAGAATAGAAGTGAATGTTTCTGTATTGTGGTTTCAGTGTTTCCTGTGGCTCCTTTGGAGCTTTAAGGAATGATTTTAAGGCTGAACTATAATTGCGTGTCTGCTTTTGTTTCCAGGATAAAACAGTGCACCGTTGTGACTATGGATGACCTGATCACTGTGCACCATGAGATGGGCCATGTGCAGTACTTCCTGCAGTACAAAGACCAGCCTGTTTCATTCCGCACTGGCGCTAACCCAGGCTTCCACGAAGCCATCGGAGATGTTCTTGCGCTGTCCGTCTCCACGCCCAAACATCTGCAGAGCATCGGGCTCCTGGACAAAGTGGAAAGTAACCACGGTGAGCCACGATAAGAGCAATGCATTAGTTTTTTGCTTTTGGTTTGTTTCTAAGTAATAAATGTCTCACTCTTGCGCAGAGAGTGACATCAACTTTTTGATGAGCATGGCGCTAGACAAAATTGCCTTCCTGCCTTTCGGCTACCTGATGGACCAGTGGAGGTGGAAGGTCTTCGACGGACGCATCCCATCGTCGGATTATAACAAAGAGTGGTGGAACCTCAGGTGAAGAACTTCAGCTATAAACGTGCTTGTTATCGTAATTGCTCATCATAAAGTGGTTGATTACGCAATAACACTCAAATTTGTAAATGATTTTTGTTTATTGCAGACTGAAGTACCAGGGCCTGTGCCCCCCTGTAACCCGCACCGAGGATGACTTTGACCCGGGTGCAAAGTTCCACATCCCTGCAAGCGTGCCTTATGTCCGGTAGTGCTGCGTTTGCAAAACAAATGAGACGTGTTGGTGCTCAGCACAGCTAGCTTGATAACTGCTTTGACATGCTCCAGCTATAAATAGATAAGAAAATAGGACTTGCACATTGTACGTATGACTTGGCGGTTACGCATAATCCTTAAAGTGCATATTTTCATATTTTTTAGGTACTTCGTCAGCTTCGTCATCCAGTTTCAGTTCCACAAAGCTCTGTGTGATGCAGCTAAGCATAATGGGCCTCTGCACACGTGTGATATCTACCAATCTAAAGAAGCTGGGAAGCTGCTGGGGTCAGTGTACTCTGAATCCTACAGATTATTTTATAGCACGTGTCAAACTCAAGGCCTGGGGACCTAATCTGGCCCACCGTAGATTTTATGGTGGGCCATAAAAAGGTATCATGTGTTTTCCAGACAGTATGTACCTGAAAAAAATATAGTACTTTGAAAAAAGCCAGTTGTGTGCATAATTATCGTCACCTTCCTAAAATAAGTTTTTTTTGTTGTTGTTTTTTTTGCTTAAATCATCTTTTGGCAAAAAAAAATGATTTAGGCAATTAAATTAGGAAGGTGATGATGTTATTTTATGAAACCAATCAAAGCAGTTCTTATCCATACACAGTCAAATCACATCAATGTGAAATGACATTCAATGTTTCATTTAAGAAGTACTCATTCAATGGAGAGGGCTAATGGGCTAGAGGGTTTTAGCAATACATTCTGACACGACCGGCCCTTTAAGGACATCCGTGATCTTCATGTGGCTCAAACTGAAAATGAGTTTGACGCCCTTGCTCCAGCATTGTCTTCTGTTGATGGCTGGAGAGAAGATTTAGTGATGTGAAGAAGTAATTCATGTTTCAGAGTGAACTAATTACTGTATTAAATAAACAAAACTAGTGTGAATTCAAAAGCAGTATGGGAAAAGACCATCCTAACTTGCCTGGCCTTGTGTGAAAAAGTACAAACCACAATATTTTCAACAACAAACCCTTCATCTTCCTCCTCCTGATTTCTGCTTTGACCGTCACCACTTACAGGGATGTGATGCGGCTCGGTTACAGTAAGCCATGGCCGGAAGCCATGGCCATGATCACGGGTCAGTCCAAGATGAGCGCCCAGCCTCTCATGCAGTACTTCCAACCTCTCATCACATGGCTGGAGGAGCAGAACAATAAGAACAACGAGGTCCGCGGGTGGCCCGACTACACCTGGAGACCTTCAGGTATGATCGATGCATTCAGGCATTCACACACAAACAACTGCAGTATTCAGTGAGTGTTCCCCATCTTGTATGCTGACTCATCAGCATACAAGATAGCATTATTCAGTCATGCATTTTCCTGCTATAAAAATGCATGGAGATTGAACTGATTTTGTTGCATCATAAAAGAACTCAGTGTATCTAGTTGGGATTTTGTGTGCTGGACCAACACAAAGTAGTGTGGAACTACTAACAGTGGGTGGAAAAAAGTCAACCAACTGCTGCCAACTTAACTTTTTTGCTATATTTAACAACATTTTGTCTGGAAAACTGCCATCAGTCCACCCCTACCCCTAATTACAATGACTGAGCAAATTAAAGTTCTGTTGTGTTTACATGTTTGACCAAGCTTGAGAAGTTATTGTTGTATTTAATTATGCTGTACTCGTGCACAGTTATCAAATAAATTTCTAATTCACTATTTTTATGTCCGTTTTCTGGGAAACATTTCAAGTCAGTTCTGCTCTGTTTCTCTAAGCCTCAGATATCTGTATCGGAAGTGAAAAAAATCAGTTTGGTGGATCCTTAATTCTTACTGGGAGAAGGTCAAAACAAACCGAATGCTAAATTCATGACAGACTTCTCCATGTAGCCGAGAGTCCACTGCTTGGTAATCTATATAATATGTTATATTTTCATTAATTCTTAGCTTTATGTGTGCCTTTTAGATATAGTTGAAGTTGCAACGAAAGATGATGAGAAAGTTGAGTTCCTGGGACTGAAAGTGGACAAGGTCGCTGCCAAAGCTGGTCAGTGGTTACTGCTATCAATCAGCCTGGCTTTCCTGGTGGTCATCATCCAACTCGCCTACAGGTACAGGAAGTCCAAGAAGCGTAATAAGTCCTCATCCATGATGGAGCTCAAGTAAAAGGGCTAGAAGTACTGTAAGTCTGGACTGATTTTATTGTAGCAACCACAAAGCCAACCTCAATGTGAATAGCTGCAGAACGTCAGAGCACATTTTTTCCTGTACAGTTCACTATTCCTTTTCTGTTTTTTTCCCACACTGAAAGATGACTCTGAATGTCAGGAATCTCAAACTGCTTTGTCAGTTTATATAAATAGGAACTAATGTTAAATGTTTTTATACTATCTAAGAAGTATATCTTTAATTAAAAAAATCTGGTGTTTCACTGATGGCTTTGAATTAAAGTATTTATTTTTGGGATGTTTTATGGTAATAAGGCATAGAAGTTATTTAGCTTTGATCTTAACCACTACTTTTACTTCAAAGTAGTTCTGTAAGAGTCTAAGCAAGTTGAATATTAACAATTGGATTCATGATAAATATGTTTTAATATTTCTAATGTGTACTTTACCAGAAGTGGACAAGTTTATCCTTATGTTGTTCAAAATGTGACATTTTGTCCTTACCTGTTATGAATACACTCAAAATAATTTTATGTAACAAATAATATATTACAATAAATATAGAAATGTGTATACATAAATAGTGTGCACATTTAAAAACTGCTTGTGGACAACGGGGAAAATAGTTAATTTGATATGTAGATTTATTTTGACTTTGTTTCTCTGAAAAATATTACAAATTTTTAAGTGTATTTGAACTTTTGTAAAATATAACTATAGGTAATTTTCTTAAGTCATTTATTTTAAAAGATGGAACCTGCCTCGAATAAAGAATAAAAAAATCTGACCATGGAACTCGTTTTATTTCATACTGTAAAGAAAAACAAAAAACTTTTCTGGTTGATCATTTGTATATTTACTCTAGGCTTGTATTCAATTTATTATTGTCTGGCAATGCAAAAACACATTAGTTGTAATTTATTTGTAATATTTAAGTTTAAAACAGGAAATGTTTTAAAAATGTATGTCTTTCATTGTTTAAACATGTTTTAACATCTGATTTTATTTCTGTAATAAAGAGATTGAATTCTGCCTTCAGCTCTTCTGGAAGGGAGTTTGCTTATTTTTGCCTTTTGGATGATTTCGGGATGCAAAGAATCAAAATGATATCAATATTTATTAAAGGTATCAGTCTGGAAAAGGGTACAAAAAATTTTATTCTAACAATATATCTGGATCTTTCTAAAACCTCTCAAAACCTTGTGGGGAAAATGCGTCATGATTTTCTGAAACCAAAAGTTTAACTTTTGACCAAAATTCCAAGAGGCGACTTTATCACAAAAACAAGCACATCACTGAAAGAACAGTGAGGCATGGTTGAGGTAGCATCATGTTCTCAGCTTTTCTTCAGTTGAAACGAGATTTTTTTTCAAAATGGAATAAATTATAAACCACCTGAAATACCAACTAGGTTTGATCCCAAACTTTCAGTTGTCTACTTGGAAAAATGAAAATGGAATTCATTCTTTAGTGATATTGGCGGTTGAGGTGGATGTAAAATAAATAAATAAATAAAAATAAATCTGGCTTCACCAGAGGAAGCTTTAGAACTAAATCTGGCAGAAAAACAGAACTGTGGAAAACTGAGGCTCCCCACAACTGAGGTATTTTTCAGAATATTGACAAGTCGAGCTGTAGTATACTAAAGTTTCCTACCAAGTAAGACACTACAACGGAATCCTGAAATTCAATCAGAAAGTGCTTTATCAGATTATGCCACCAGGAACTAGCATGCCAAGGCTTCCACCCTCAACTGCCACCAATAAGCGGTGCTTCTTGTAGCTTCTTTGGGCTCACCCTTGAGACCCCGTGTCCTGGTCTCCCCTAACCCGCCATATCATTGGACTCTATGAGTCGCTTTCAGTCCAACCCTTCCCCTGAACCCAGTTTGCCATGGGAGACAGAAGACAAAGTTTCAGTCCACATGTCTTTCAGGATCATGGGGATAAACAAACCCTCCTCCACATTGAGGTCACGATTCAACCTGGTCAGCTTCTCTAGGTCTGAGGCCATAGGTGGACTGCCCCTTCTGGGTTGGAAGTAAATCTCTGATTAAAGCAAAGGAGTTTAGGTATCTAGGCAACTTGCTCAAGAGTAATAGTAATACAGAACAGGAAGTAGACAGATTGATTGGAGATTTGTCGGTAGCAAGTGGTGCTCCGGTCTGTTGTGACCAGTGGCGGACAAAATACTCAACTCAATTGCTTATTAAGATATTCTTATTCAACTACAAGTAAAAGTTGCTCAGTCAAAAGTTTCCTCAAGTACGGAAATAATGACTTTTAAAAATATAAAAGTATTCAAAAGTACAAGTTATATTTTCTGATATCAGAACGATGCTGTATTGTTTTCTGAGTGCTTTTACAGAACCTTGGAACTTGCTAAAACCACTCTGCTACACAAAGTCTACACCACCTGTGAAAACTTCAATATAAAAATGCAATAAAATCTATTAAAAAAAAACAGATGAGAGATTCTTTATCTCCACAAACAGCAACACTGGCAGAAAAGCTTATGAAGCTAAGACACGTTCATGAGTGTGTTGGTTTCTCTGCTTGACTTCACCCAACTTCTTCCACTTCTGAATGGGCTTTTTGCATGTCAGCTTCCGCATTCGGGGAAAAGGGCTCGGTTGTTTCCGATCTATTGAAAATGGCATTTTACACTAGGTGCTTGCAGGGTTTGGCCGAGGTATGTACATCGATCCGAAGCCCTAACAAGTAAGATGGAGAACGGTTTAAAGATGTACGCCTCGTTATACATTCACTGACACGAAGGTGAGTTTTACTTTCTTTAACTTTGTGACTAACATAAACCTTAGCTTATGCTAGTAGGCAATATTCTCTGACATTGTTGTTGTATAAATGTGCTATTTGAGTATCTAAACATTCTAAAGGACAATGTTTTTACCTCATTTTCAAGTATACTGTGTGTGTTTATTGTCGTTAGTGTCTCACAAGAACGGTTCGGGCTTTTTACTTCCAAAGCATGACGAAGCACAACAAGCTAGTGATGGGCAAATGAAGCCTCATGAAGCAATGAACCTTTCCAGCCCTTTGCTTTGCAAAAAGGTTCATTACTTGATGCTTTGTTCATTGCTCACTAGTGACATCTACTGGTGAAACTGTAAAAGTCTTGTCACTCAGTTGGATCATACTTCCAAAAATTACTAAATGTAATATTGTCACAAAGTTTTCATCAAACTCATGTTTAGTAACAGGAGAATCAATGAAACCATATTCAATTGTCATATGTTTTAATTATTACAATTATTTGTAACCAATCTAATCCTGGTTTATGTTGAACGTTAGTGGTTGTGTTGGGTTTTCTTTTATCTCATAGATGGATTTGACAATAAAGACAATTGATGTTTTAATGTCTTGAGAGTGCAGTGTCTGTTGGGGCGTTCACTTTTTCTTGGATTTCTAATTGGCTCTGATCCCTCATATTTGGCTACATGTTGAATTTTAGTTGTGCAACAAGATTAAATCTGTTTCTGCTGTGCAAGACTGATATATCTTTGCTAATCAGACTACAAATAATAGTGGAACTTTGCAGAAGGTGAGAAATTGGGAGGTAGAGGGGTTAATTATTGTTATCTAATAAGAATTTTATTGTGAGGATCATCTCAAAGTATTTTCAGATGTCAGATTTTCCTCTTGCTGGCTCCATTTCAGACAATCAAGTTTATTTGTGTAGCACGTTTCAGCAACAATGCTGTTCAAAGAGATTTACATCATAAAATCACATAAAAATAGTTATTAAAAAAACAACATAATCTACAATTGAGAAAACCAGTAACAAACATTACATTTTGATGAGTGCCATCAATATACATATGTTGGTCAATGTTCATTTTATTTGGCCACTGAAGACAAATATCATCCTCTGATGCGTGACCAAATGGACAACAACCCATGACACAGCAAGGCTCATCGCGCTTTTATTTTGAAAACCGACACGCAAAATGAAGCAGTCAAGTGACCCATGCAATGCGAGGCCTCGTTTGTTGCCAGTCACGTGGTTTTCAGCAAGACAACACATGCCTCGAAGCGGGGCTTCATCGGCCACGCCCCCTTTTTACTCGGTACAAGCCTCGAAGCCTGGATTCAGATAGCCCATCACTACAACAAGCCTCATAGCTTAACAGTAGCGCAGCTCTCGTGTCAGAGATATGGTTTAGCTGACTGTTCAGGTTCAGAGTTGTTGCTTTTAGAAAAATATGACCGTGTTGCTTAATGTCTCCGTGTTATTTCGTTTTATTACCTTTGTATGTTTCTTGTGAAGAGCTCAGATAGGACGGTGTTTACAGCAGTGTGTACAGGCGGATCAGTTGCTCGGCTGTCTGGCTCTGGCCTGCCCTCTGGTTCCCATTAACTCTTTTAGGCTGAATACAGAAGTGATTCCATGGAAATAACTCAGGGAGGCTCCTTTATTTACCATCCGTATCCCCCGGTAGTTTTAGGCTGAAGAAGCTGATCCGGATTGAAGTGAAGGCTGCAAACTTTGCTGTGCGGCGTTAGTTTTAACTGGTAGCAACAGATATTTACAAGCCACCGACTTCTTAATGAAGCTTCCTTAATGAAGCTTCATTAAGGAAGCTTCATTAAGCTTCCTTAATGAAGGAAGCTTAATGAAGCTTCCTTCATTAAGCTTCGAAGGAAAGCTTAATGAAAGGTAAGATCTGTGGACGTGATGCTAGCAAAGCTAGCTGTACAGAGATACATATGTTGCATCTGCGATGAAAAAAAGTTGTCACTCATGCGCTGAATTATTGTGTGGAGGTGTTGACTGAGGTAAATATGGAACAACGCTGTGACCAAAATCTGCATTGATATGACATTAAGGAACTATCCGATTCTTCTGGATGGATCTTTACTGATTAAATTTATTTCAGCTCTAAGTATTTAATATCTAGGTGTTTTATGGGAATGTGGATATTTCAGATCAATTTGAGAACTAATTTTGATAGGTAAAACTTAATTTTTTGTGTCACGTAGCGCGGGGTACTGGTCTTGACTTGGTCTTGGGTAGGTGGTCTTGACTACAACTCTGCTACGTGGCTCCTTGGTTGCATGTCCTCCCTGTCCACCTTCTTTCCATCCCCTTTCTGTTGGATTTCCTTAAAAATAAATGTCACTGGTGGCAAAAAAAAAGTGAAGTTCATGCTAAGTTAGGACAGGTGACAAGATGTTTCCATCCCTGAAATTATGATGCATAGAATCACATATCTAAGTCTAAACTATGTTACAGAGTAAACATAATAAAAACATGCTTTATCTGTGGCATTGTTCATTAAAATGGCACATTTCTAATGTATTCAAATTAAATATGATCGGTTCACTTAATGATATTGTATTAGGGATTAGGTAATGCATTCAGCAAGTACTTTTACTTTTAATACTTAAGTATTTTTAAATTCCAGTACTTTTTTACTTTTACTTAAGTACAAATGTTAATGTGGTAGTTTTACTTTTACTTGAGTAAATTTTTGTCTGTGTATTTGTACTTTTACTTAAGTAAATTTTTTGAGTACTTTCTCCACCACTGCCAAAGGGCTTAGCATAGCGACAAGCTTCTAGAAATGTCAAAAGTACACTGTTTGTACAGATAGCTTGGATAAGCAGAAGGCTTATCAAAGATCACTTTTAAATAAACGGATATGGCGCTTTAACAAAGTATTAATTTAAGGGTGTGCACAGTTAGAAAAGCCGAGTGAATCATCTTATTTTTTATTTATTTATTTTTAGCAATGTATTTATCAAATGAATTGTACAATATATGGGTCATATTTATATGTAGGCATTTAACTGCCAGAACTAGGCTGGAGCAGTAACATTCACATAATGACACATAAAACCTAGTATAGTGAGAAAGTTTCTAATTTTTGTATATAAAATACGCTCCTCTGACAGTTTACGACTTCTTAAAAAGCATAAAGGGTTCCCTCTGAATCCTTCTTCTCTCTGTTTCTTCTAGATGATATTTAACCATCCCAAGGGGTATTTACTGTGAACACCTTTCTTTTTTAGACTAGAAGATATAAGATTTATATCAAAATCAACATAAGATTTATATCTCATTAAAATGAGAATGATTTCTTGTTTTGAACCTCAAGATGCTGCTCCCAAATTTATTCCCATCTCTGGCAGTTAGACATTAAAGGTGAAAAATTAATTCAGAAATTATATCGTAATCTAACTTTTCCAAGGGACATTTTATCACAGATAAAGACCATTGTCTGTTTGTCCAGTGCTGCAGTTGAAATTCATGGTTCCAGTGTTGGTCAACAGTTTCATTTGGAAAAATGAGAGTAAAGGCCAGAAACGTGCTTTCATTCAGTCAATTTAACTTGTTATGTACAATTTCATCCACACTCTTACAATCAAATAGCATTTCCAGTGTTCAGACTCCCTGTTTGAGATGCTTAAGATATCAACATTGCATCTGTTTATTGTGTTAGCTCAGCATGGTGCAATAAATTAACAATCAAGTGTAATCTGCCGATTTGGTGAAACCTGATGTGGAAATTATGAGGGACAATTAAAATGTGAGTGATATAAGCAATATAAAACCAGAAATATAACAAAAATTATCCTGCATCTGAGGATTATCAGACTTTGTGATGCTTTTCCAACATTGACATTCAAGCAAAGACAGTCAACAACTCATAACGGAGTGGATGTTGTCAAAATATAAAATCTAGACCTCCAAGACCTGTTTGGAGATTATATAAAAGAAAACAATAACAATGCACAAAAGTACGGAGCCTCCTAAGGGACATAAGGGAAGTTTTTTCTTATGTGTTACCTCGTAAAAATATTGCATTCCCTCAGATTGTGTGTTCCCTCACAATAAATACACCCAATTTAAATTTGTATAAAAGAACACCTTTAAAGATCCTGAGTGAAAACAAATGTATATGTTCTAAACTCTTTGGTGTAAAAAACTGGTTGAAAATTGATCTAAAATCAAGAACTGCACATGAAAACGACTATCAGATGCTGGTAACACCCTGTGAAAATAACTCAAAATTAGTCCAAATAGTCTGGATGTATTTTTTTTCTTTCCATCATGATAGAAAGTTTCTGTTTTAGAGTAAGAATGGAAACCTGGTGCATTAATCTGAAAAAGAAAAAAAAAAGATATAAAATTTTAGATAATTAATTTCAGTATTCAGGATCCCTCATGATCTGACTACTAAATATACTAAAAACTTAATGTGTGTGACACAAGGTAACACAAAAGAAAACAGTTCCCCTCATGTCCTTTAGGGGGCTCCACACAAAGATGTTGAGAGACTGAGCAAAAAAAAGAAAAAGAAAAACATTTAAAAAAGATGACAAGTTACATGCAGATTTAACACATTAATACCTAAAACCATAACAAAAGTTTACCTCTGGATGCAACATGGATTTCAGTGTACAACACTGCATTCAACAAAAAATACAAATTACAATCTCTCCAAATGTTCAGCATATTGCACAGAAAAAGTTCAGAAAATGGAATACTAATTGAAAAAAAAAACAACAAAACAAAACAGGAAATGCGTCATCCACAGTAGGTCCATGCACTTAAGTCCCTGCAGCCGAGTCAGGCCCAGTCTGGCCCAGTCAGGCCCAGTAAGGCCCAGTGTTCTCTGTGGCAGTGAGGGGTTCAAAGGCATCAGTAGTAGCAATGCTGCGTTTCTGTCCAGCTGGTCATCCAGTACTTTTTCTGTGGCTCCTCTGGCTGAAATCCCGGATTGAACTGATAGCGTTCAGCTCTGCGAATTCTCACGCCACGGTGCTTTGGCATTACCCGGTAGTAGATGGCTCGCTTGAAGAACCCAAGCTAGCAAGACGGAGGAAAAGCAGCAGAAATATAAATACACTTAGAAAAGGCTGTAAAGGTGAGCAGAAACGACAGGAGAGACAGGATTAACGACAGAGGAGATTACGGATTACATGGCTGCAGAGAAACAGCTTGTTAGCAGCGACGGCCTGCTAGAGAAGAAGGAGAGAAAAGAGAAGAACAGAACCCAAAGAGTCAAGAGGGAAGTCTATTTAATCTGCCTGAAAGAAAGTTGGAAGATTTAGTAGTTAGAATATTAGAAGCTGAGGGGACAGACAGCCCAGTGGGGAAAGGAGCCTCACCTGAGATTATTAGAACTACAGTGCCTTGCAAATGTATTCACAACTCAAAACCTTAAAACCACAAACATGTCTTGTTCAGATTTGTTATGACCAACACACAGGGGCAAATAATTGAGAAGTGAAAGGGAAATAATTCATGGTGTTCAATAATTATATCTTCTATTTTTGTAAATTACAAATCCAAAAGGTATGTTGCCAATTGGTAGTCTGTCAACTTTACTCTATTATCCCTAAATGAGAACCAGTGAAGATTGGAGTTGTTCTGGCATGCAGTGTTTTCCCCAGAAAACTTGCTAAGTTTTTAATATTATTAGTTTTTAATTATTAAAGCACCAATACAGTCCCAGGATTTGCAGAGGTTAGCAACCAGAAACACCTGCAAAAAGCTGAAATCTGTGAGGACCTGAGACTAATGACACGTAACTGTCCATTTTAGAAGTTAAAGCACCAGACATGCCTTAACATGCATTAATAAAGCGAAAACCGTCTTAGCATCACAGCAGACGCTAACATCCTCCTCTCTCCGCTCTCTCTGGTTCAACCAATCAGTGACCAGGCTACTCAAGCTGGAGTTGAAGAGAAGATGGATGGATGGAGCTGTTAGAGGGGTCGAAAGACCAAAAGTGAAGACTCACCTTGCAGCAAGTCTGAACATACAGTCAAGAGCTGGATGGGAGTGGTTCAAATCAAAGCCTACTCATGAATGGCATAGTCAAAGTCCAGGCCTAAATCAATTTGAGAATCTATTGGAAGAATTGAAAATTGATCATATTTTTCCTTTCACCTCACAATTTTACTCAACTTTCAGTTGGTTTATTAATTCTAAAATTCCAAAACATTGAATTTTGTGGTTGTTGTTTACCAAAATGTAAAAAAAAAAAAAAAAAAAAAAAAAAAAAGGTTTTATTCTGTCTGCCCGGCACTGTAACAAAGAAAGATCAGTTCTAAGGGTTGTCTTTACCCAAAGGCCCCATTGGTGAGTGCTGTCGGGAAAACACATGGAGGCCTTAGTAGTCCTCAATCATCTTTTCTGTCTCTGAGGGCTGGATCTTCATCTCAGCCTTCTGGGCTTTGGCCTCATACATCTCCCTCCTGCTAGCCCTCTGGAAGAACCCACACTGTTTGGGGGGTAAATTGGGGGCAGTGGTTACAGGAGCAAGGTTAGAACAATAATCAGTCAAATGAATCTGTTACGTTTGGTAATCCATTTGGTCAGAACTCATTTCCAGTGAACTGTTCGCTTCTCAATGAAATACCAGAGAACATAAGAACGTCTGAGTCTAAAACATCGTTTTCTACTGACTTAAAAGTATGGCTGCTAAATAATCACTCATCATGTGATTCTTATGACTAATTAGACTTCAGATTTTGTTGTCACTGCACAAAGACACAACAGTGAACATGTGAATGAAATGTCGTTGCTTGGCTACCGGAGTACACAGAAAAAAAATAATACAGAAAAACTAGAAGTGTGCCTATAAATAGGTATAGATACATAAAAGCTTTACTGGTGCAGGTAAGAGAAAAAATGAATTAATAATCTGGTATATTATGTGATGTGCTTTGTCCCTTTTGAAATAAATGGGCAACAACAATAGTATCGGATATCAAAACATAACATGGAACTTTGTAGAGTGTCATTTAAAACCCAGAGTCGTCTCACCTTCCACATGATAAGGATGATGATTCCTAGAAGCAAAAGTCCTGCTACAGCTGCAGAAATTATGATCCACAGCGGGAGCTCGTAGGGTATCTCCACACTTTCCTCTGGCTCTATATACACTGTGAGCTACAAGAAATGATACAAGCAACCAAAGTTAATCTGTGCTAAAACTTCTGTAATCGACAGTGTCATTGTCGTCATCATCAACACGTACAGGCAGATCGAGAGCGTCCATCTTGATGGTTGGTTTATCCGTGATGAGCTTCAGTGTAGCACGAACTTTGACTCGAACGCTCAGAGCGTTGGGATAGTCCTGCAATTGCAAAAAAAAAAAAAAAAAACAACAATCTCTAAACATCAAAGATGTAGCATGTGGAAAGGTTTGGGCGAATCTGGCCGGGTGAGCGGACCTCCAGCATGGTGCTGTTCCACAAGCGAGAGCGGACACGAATCTTAGCCGTCCTGGACATGTTGAGGAGAGGGCAGGTGAACTTCACGCATCTCGCCGTCCCCACAGAGCAGTCCTTCAGGACAGAGGGAGGACAAAGCTTTTTCACAACAACACAAACATATCGACATATTTTTTAAATGCAGAATTTAATTAGAATCATTCAAAACTTTTGATTTTCAGTACAAAAACTGAAACTCTAAGATGATATTTTTTTTTGCTTTTTATACAAAGTAATATTTTTACTTTATGCTAATGAGAAATATAATAATATTGAGGGACAATTGCTAAATTAAAGGTTGTGTTTTTGTGGCCCTCTAGAGTCTAGAGAAAGACATAGATAGCTGCGGTGGGCCGGGTTTGGGCCTCAAGTTGGACATGTGTCATACAAGTCGGTCTGTTGAGATCATGGGCCCTGGGGACTTTCAGCACGTCAGATTCAAGCAAGGTTGAGGACACCATTGTCAACATATTATTATCTGCATCAGACTATGCTGAGTAAGGTATTTTGCAGATCGGACAGACTCTGGAACATCATGTGGTGCCTCTGCGCGTGAGAGGGAAGTGTTAAGTGTTCGCAAACATCCAGGCCGACATCTGCACCGACTTTGAAATTGATAAAAACACATTGGATCAGCACCAACAGACAAGATGACTCCCTGTAAGTGGAATTTTGGAAAATAAGTTCTGCTTCTTTGTTTGTAAAACCCAAGAAATGTATTTTCCAGCTGTAGCCATAATTGTGAGAGGCTCATTATGTTTTCACCCCACTGGAACTTAGAGAGGGTTAGATAAGGGTCCTTATCTCTTTCAGGGTTTAAAAGGTTTTGAAGGTCCCAGCCAGAAACGTTGGATCCCAGAAACTTTGTGATAGCCGAAGTAAAGTGACTCTCCTGCTGTGTTTTTATTACAGACGTGCGCAAAACTTTGTCTATATTCCATTAATGTCAATAAAGCACAATTTCACAATTGCTGCGTTTCCAATCAACAAGAAACGCAATTAAAAATCACACATGAATAAGTTTGTTCACGTGTCATTAACAAACGTTAATTTTCTGTCATCTTTTTCTTTGTGGTTTGCCCCAGTATTAACGTCCGGTTGTTGATCATGTGACTTGTGTGCAGAAAAAGTGTTTCCATTGCAACTTTGATACAAATTTGATTGGGTGATAGGTGATGAGCGCTAGCACCATGGCTGAAATATGAATATATCTCATGTAACTGCTTACATCCATCACTGATATGATTTTTGATGACTGTTCACATGAACAAACTTATTCACGTGATTTTGCTCGTGTTTCTTATTTAATGGAAACACAGCGATTGTGACAGCCATTTACACACATTTGTAGGCGCAGCTAGTGTCTTTTATACTTGGCTTCTGTCTCCCCATGAGTCGGTTCAGAGTCTTCATTAGAAGAATGAACAGCTGAGTGTTCATTTGCATACTTTGAGTATCACCATCTGTTCTGTTAAAGTCTGGATGAAATGAATTTTTATTGCCTGTATAATTTAAAGACACCCATTCTGAAAGGCCAAGCTACCCAAATGACAATAAAACGCTACATTGCCTCTAATAAATTAATTGTGTTTATTTAAGTTTTTTAATATATTCTCTGTTCTTAAGAATCTGTTGAATAGATGAGGGTAAATAAAGAGACCTGCCACCGATAGCTTACCAAAACGTAGCTTTTCCGAGAGGGGTGCAGGGTGATTGCCGCCTGTGGCTCAACGACTTGGAGTTGAATCTTTTCTTCCATGTCGTTTTCGTCAGTCTGCCGTTTGGACCTGGCCTGGCTGGGTCGGCTCTCTGACAACTGGAAGTCGTTTCAGGGAGAAGGGTGGATGAAAGAAAGGAGGAAGTTCAGAGACATTACATCAGAGTGCTGCTGGTAATTACTGGTGCTGATAAAAACATGACCATTCATGACAATTCATCTCAGAATAGCAGCATCATTTCCACTGCCTATATGTAGGCTGCAGACACTGTGAGCTTCTATTTGGGGATTTTTGAGGTCAGTATGTGGTGACACAGTTTGTGTTTTTTTTTCCCCTGAGAGTATTTCTGAACATAGGTTTGGCTCTGAGACCATTTTAACACCACTCACCACTAACATTTAGACTTCTTCAGTTCACTGCAGTTCTAAAAACATTGTTGTGTATGAGTGGGCAGAGGCATGTAGGCTAAATTTAACTGGAGGTCTTAAGCTAGTTCAACACAACTTCATCTTATGTACTTTTTAGCTACATATAAGAGATGAAAATAAAAACATATTTTGAAGACAAAAGTAAACTTTTCATTTTCTTCTATAGCACCATTTTATTAGCCTCATTGCATTATATTTAAGTGCAAAGACCAAAAGTTAGCATGCTGAAGGGAGAACCATGCTAATATCAGTGTGGTTGTAACATTTGGAAATTAGCATGGTGGTGATAGCATGGTGGAGGACGTTTAGGACTAGGGGACCCCATCAAATCTTACAGGGGAAGAATATGAGCAGTAGTGCTGTTTGTGCCAGGTGGGTGGATTTCCTTATAGATCTTCATTATTTTTATTTTGTAGCTTTGAGGTTTTCTTTAAGTCTGTTTGTTGCGCACATTAATGATTTGTGTTTTCCTACCGGTTGCACCAATCTGCCATGCCTTCTCGGTTTCCCCCCCCAAAAAAATTCCTCTGTACATTTGAGTCAGCATGGTGCTTATGTTTGAATTTTTCACTAAAACATTTTTAAAATGTTGTGAAAACTATCAACAGTTAGCTGAAACTATTATTTATGTAACTGTCTATGATGACAGGTGCCCCTTAGCTTTATACCAAAGTCTTTCCAGGTTCTGCATCTCTTACTCCCTTCTTTTTCTGTATGTTTCCTGCCTGAACACGGTAAATAAAGGCCACAAAGTTCTCACAAACACATCCAACAAACAATATTCCTGTGTAATCCGCTAATAACCACTTGTCTTTTATGGGAAGATATTTTTGTGGATTGGGTAAGTTAGTGAGGAAGAGGACCGCTGGGATCACTTTGCATAACAACAACCTGTGAAAATGTGCTTTGAGAAGCCAAAAATGATTTTATTTATTTTGGTACTAAAAATATAATTTTGGTTACTTTTCTTAGCTGTCACCAGAAGATCAGTCAAAACTCAAAAGATATCAACAGATTCATGAAATTACTCAGCATTTAAACCAAAGCCATAACAGAACCTTACAGTCAGGTTAAGCGGATTGATTACTCCGGCGGGGATGCAGTCCATTTCTGATTCTCCATTAACAACAATCTTTGTCAGGTACAGCAGCCACTTCCCATTGGATACTTCAAAAGGCCAATCAAACTCTACGGCGAGGGTCCCCATATCTCCCAGGGGCTCGTCATGCATATCCACCTGGTGGCAAAAGTTTCCAGGATTACAAAAACAATATTCAAGACATCAAGCAGATGCAGTTTTGCTAAAGAAAGAAGAGTTAAGCGCTGAAGCATCCACCCCTGGACATGCTTACACCACAAGACAAGGCTCAATTAAAGTTCTCTTTCCCACATAATATAAATTTATTTTTTTACTTCAAAGTCAGGGTGTGGATGAGGAAACTGTGGGTGAAAAGCATACATATTATGGATTAAATATACAGTTGAGGAGGTGACTCACATTCAAGCTGAACTCCAGCAGACTGCCAACATCACTGGTGTTGTGCATAGCATACTCTCCCTTCACTGTCCCTCCAAATTTAGTTTTCTCTTCAAAGTCCTCCCTGAACAAGTCAAAGAAGAATTTTACACAGTGTACAGGGTGTGTTGTTAACTACAGTTTCTTTGGTCAGCTCTGTACTGTAAATTACCTTTAACCTTTTGACACTACAACCAGAAACTACAGTACAAAATTCACGCCAGATTATTATTTACAAAAGACCTTTGAAAGCCGTTGGTCATTTTTCATTACTGAACAATGACCTACAGCCTTTTTCTTGGTCTGTAGTTATCAAATCCCAACAAAATACTTTTAAGTTTGTGGTTGTGATGTGATAAAATGTTGAAAGGTTAACAGCATATTTATAGCTTTGCAACTAAGGCACTGTTTATGCACATAACGAGCCGTTAGGAGACCACACTCACGGGTAAAAGGAGGGTTTAATGATGCTTTCAATCTGCAGGGCTGCCACGGTCGGCCTCAGGTCACTCTGCTCACTAAGACTGAACAGATCAACGGCATTACAACACAAAGGAACTAGAATCAGAAGCAGCTACTGAAGACCATGAGCGTCTTACAGATCCCTGTTAGCCTTCAGTGAACACCAGAGCATTAAGATGCTGCTGCATTGAGACCTTACGTTGATAGCATCAGTTGAATCTCTATGGCTGTCGTGTACAGATCGATGCCCGAAGTCTCAAATAAAAGCTGCAGCGACACCTGAAATGACAGAAAATATATTAGATGTGCTGCAAAAAGGGCTTACCTCCTGAAAAGATTTCTTCAGATTTAGCAGTTTTGTCTCATTTTAACCGCAGAGGTTAATGTTGGACCAAAAATCAAACTTTGACTTAGTTTGTTTTTATTAATTTTATGCCTTTCAAATGGGATGATTGATTGTGTGTTTTGGGTAATAGTTCTTACTTTTATCCAAAATAGTAAGCTTGCCACTTTAACCTCAAGCAGGCAGTATTATGGAAAACCATCTTTTTGCATCATGTTATCCCCTCATCCTCATACCAACTGCACTGTAAAACTCTTAGGAGTCCTCAACTGAGGTAAGTGAGGCCTGCAGAAAGGCTATTATAGTTAACTAAAACAGTCAAAATAACACAAACTGAAATTGAGAAGACATTTTCATTTACTGAAATAAATAAATAAATAAAAATGGTAATTAATGGGGAATTACTATGATTGCGTGTTTATAGAACTAAAACACTGAAATTATTGATCTAATATCCTTCGATTTTGTGTTTATGAGTCTATTTATTGGCCTTTTAAATCAATGTGAAATCCTTTTTTTCCCACCCACACAAACAGCTGTTATTACAAATTACAGTACTCATCTATACTCCTCCTGGCAGCTACTAGCAATGAAACTCAAGAATCACTTGTGGCACAACAATAACTGAATACATTTTTTTGAAAATGTTAAATTCTGTTGAATTCTCTGTTGAATTCTCATTGCCCAATTGATGTATAGATAACCACAATACAATACTTTGATCTGTTTGAATTCTACATCTAAATTGATGAAAAGTATGAAAAAACTAAAACTACAACTAATATAAACTAAATGTTTAACTAACAGTAAATAACAAAAACTAGCTAAATTGATCTAAAAACTAAATAAAATGAATTAGACAAACAAAAAGTCACATCAAAACAAAACCAAACTATAATGGAAAACCGAAAACTATCATAACCCTGGACTGCAGTGCTTTAGATGTGGCTCTGGGTGTTTTGTGACCTCCTGATTGATTGGAGTAATGTTGGTATGGAGGCTGTTCTTCAGAAGGTTCAACATTGTTCCATGTTTTCTTCATTTATGGATGATTTCTGTTTCCTGCTGCAGCCCCAAAGCCTCAGAAGCGCCTCTGTAACCCTTCTCACACTGATAGATGGCAGGGACTTTGTTTTTCATCTCTTCTTAAATGTCTCTAGTTCAGACAATGACAGGTTACTTTTTGAGAGCTTTTAAACGATGTCAGGAAGGTTTTATTTAGGTAATCTCTTTGTTACTGGCCAGTGAAACTGAACAAAAAGTAAGGACAGGGGACAATTACTTCTTCCTGTATGTCCAGGATGATATGGACTTCAATTAATGATTTCTTTTTGTTTAACTGTATAAAATGTTTAAATGTGACAAAAAGTGAAAATGAGATACTGTCAGACTAACTTTGCTTACTAGAAACTTAGTCTGAAAAACAAGATTAAAAATGTACCTCTTCTTTGGCCTTTAGTGGATTCCCCAGCTCACACATGACTGTCACATCAAAGCGACATTCTACGTCAGGGTTCTGCACAGGCTATGGTCGAAAACAAAAAAAAGAAAGAATGACTCAGAGACTTTAGGTGACTCTATTTGTTCTTGTTTCATTCTTTTTTTTACATCCCTGTAATTTAAAAGGAAAATAAAACTTTTCTAAACAGCAATTACGGATTCCTCATGCAAGCTTCCCAGAGCTCTACTGCCCTCTGGTGGACTTACGTCAGATCTGACGCCAGAGTACTGTATTGCGTTGGGGATGGAAACGTTGAGCATGGCCAGGTGGGCGTCCTCCGCCACCTTTCCAGACGAGTCAAAGTTGGTAACCACCACCAGCAGCTTGATCCTTTTCAAACTCTTATCAAACTGGAGCACCTGAGCGAGCTTCTTCCTGAACACGAGCAACACGATAACATTAGTCTTAAAGAGACAATGAGTTCTAATCTGATTTTTGGTTCAGAGTGTTTTGTCTACCGTGGGACCAGGGTTCCGTTATCGTAAGCAAACTGTGCAGACAGCTGCAGGTTACTGGTGCACTTGTTGTCTAAGCCGCACGCCTTCTGAAAGTTTATCTGCAGGTCAGGAGAGCATTTTAGTCACACAGCCCAGCTAACGTATAAGGTTGGGGATAAAAGGTCACATTAACTGAGTGATGTTCTGTACCTCACTTCGTTG
Source organism: Poecilia formosa (assembly GCF_000485575.1). NCBI lineage: Eukaryota > Metazoa > Chordata > Actinopteri > Cyprinodontiformes > Poeciliidae > Poecilia > Poecilia formosa. Next base: position 1,980,206 of record NW_006799943.1, on the reverse strand, counting down.
GGTGAGTTTCTGCTCTGGGCTTTTAATGGGGTAGAGATCCTCAATGCTTCTGGCATTGCCATCGTGCTCCGGTAATGTTATGTTGAGGGAAAAGACCACCGGCTCTAGCTTGTCCTTCACATGGTCCTGTCAATTAACCCATGTGTTATTTCATTCTTACAGCTGTAACTTTTATATTTAAAAAACTCCATATTTGGAGTGACAGTTTATGAGACAGATGACATTGAGTTACAAAATAATATTTTTTGGAAGTCCTCTATGTTTTTTTAACGGCATTAGGACTATTTTGTATCGCTGAATCTGAAAATCCATTAATTTTTCTCAGTCAGGTCAGATTTAGAGAAATCTGATCTTCTGACTAAATTGATGACATTTTTGTGACATTATCAGTTCGTTTCCATTAATATTTCTCATCTAAAAAAGTTTTTCTGTTTTCTAACAGAGTGTATTAATTAAATATTACAAACTTGGACTTCTGTAAATTGAATCATAAACACTGATAACGGTAAGTTCATGTGAATTGAACATTACGTCTTCATTGTGTAAAATTCTCCGTCTCTTTTCTGTCCTGATGGAATCTCTCCTCCTGCTCATCACTCATTGATCAGATTCTCAGGAAACTGATCCAGATGTGAGAACAAGTCATGAATTTTGATACTCCTGTTGCTCCATAGTTCAGAAAGTTGACCTGGTTGAGCAAAACCAATGTGATTTTTGGATTCAGCTCATCAATATGACCCTAAAACAGTTGCAAAAACTCCTGATCATTTTTTGGCGGTTGAGCAGTGGAAATCTGTGAAGAGATCGATCTCCTCCACTTCTTCACTGAGCTACTGTGGCCATCTGGAGAAATGCAACACTCCAGGTCAAAAACGACCAATCAGAGCCAGGTGGAGGGTCCTAGCTCTGTCAATCAACCTTATGTACTCGCTGCTAAATGTGCTGATGGTGGAGAAACAACTTATAGTTACAGAAAAACCGTTGATCCACTGTTATCGGTGGCCATGCTAACTAGCCTTAGCGTTCACTACAGGCTATGCTAACTGCAGCGTAACAGGGAGCAAAGGGGTAAAGGGTGAGAGGAGGGGATGAGAAGTGCCACACGGAAGTTGATTGACAGCGCTAAGTCCCGCCCCCTGGCTCTCATTGGTCGTTTCTTGTTAGCACTGGGAAAAGGGAGAGGATCTCAATTTGTTCAATTATTGACAGTTAGTGACAGTTCTAACAATTATGCAAAAAAATAAAAGTTATAAGTTATATCATGCAGCTTTCATGATTTCATAACAACTCATAAGAATTCGACAGAAATGTTTTAAGGTTACATCACCTTGTCGAAGTATTAACTTATTTTAAACATTTTGTCATGTTAACGGCCGTCAGTGCATTTTGTTGGAATTTTATGTAACTGGATCAACACAAAAGAGGGCATAATTTGGAAGTAGAAAGAAATTTGACATGACTGTGAAAAATTTTACTGATAGAAACCTAAAAAGTATGTCGTACATTTGGAATCGGCTCTCCTGAGTCAGTACTTTGTAGAAATCCCTTTTCTGCAGTTACAGCTTTAAGTCTCCTGCTGTAGTCATACTCCTGGAAGATGAAAGCCTTTTTTTTCAAACCCTTCATATTCAGGTTTTCTAAAGAAAAGCATCCACAAAGCATGATGCTGGCACTGCCATGTATCAGCATGGGTACTGTGTGTTCTGGGTATGGCTGGGAGAGATGGCTGAAAAATGTATCTCAATATAAGCGTTTCATGACAGTCAATATCAGTAATTATTGATTAGTTGTTTGTTTTTGTTTGAAATAATTTACAGTAATCTACCTTATAAAATCCCAATTAAACACAAAAAGGTTTATGTCTGTAATTAGGGATACACGATGTATCGGCACCAACATCGGTATCAGCTGATATTAGTCCCAACATAATGTATCGGACCGATAGATAAAAACGGGTCAATATCAACAGCTGATATTTATTTCCATTTAATTGGCATTTATTTCTAGAGGGGGAGTTTGGTCATGCGGTATGTGAAAGTGATGCAGCAAGGGATTGTGGGTAGTTTAACTGAAGCAGACAAGCATTGGTGAAGAAAGCGCTGTGGTCATTTTCTTCAAACAACATTAATATCGGATATTTATATCGGCTCAGGTTTTCACATCAGTGTTTCAACATAATCAAAATGTGAAAAAAAAAATCCTGTTTGCAAAGCTCTGTAAATAACTGACAACTACAAAAACATTCAAATAATGTATTTATGTAAAACACATGCAATCATTGTGGGATCCTTACCTCAACACTTAGCTTTAGGATGTAACAGACGGGACTAGAAGACGGCCGGGTCAGAGTTATGGTGAATTTATTGACACCGTTTTGGAATTGGACTCGAGGTTTTTTACTGTATAGCATGTCGGCTTCAACCTCGCAAGGAATATCTTTTGTGACAAAAAGACAGAAAAAGAAAAAATCAACAAGCTGTTTCTGAAGACATCTTTTTTTAAAGCTTTTTATTTCAAGTTGCAGATTGTGTGTGAGAACATCTTACTGATATTTTTCTTAAAGTCTTTGTTTCCATTGCTTAGCGTGAACGACAGGCACGCCTTCACTGAAATGCTGTAAAAGTATAGAAGTCATACAATATGTTAAAATCAAACTGTGTAGATTTGTTTCATAACTTGATATTTCAGGAAAGGCGTTACCATGGATTAGCTGCAGGGCAATTCTTAGGATCCACTATCTTGGGCTCAGCAGTGAAGTCTGTGGTCAGGTGAATGACAGGGCGAGCTCTGAAAGGAAACACACAAATACAGCCATGTTTTTCTCACTGACCTTTCCTGTTAGGTCAGTCAGAAAAACATTTAAATTTGTCAAAATCCAGAATAGTGAAAGTGAGACTTTCTTTTTATTCTTCTTAGGATTTGGTAGATTGTGCTTAGGAATCTACATATTTAGATCCAAGCTAAATATTTAGCTCTAGACAAAATCCTGAGTTCCAAACTAAATATTTAGTTAGCAAGCTAAATATCCAACTAGCAAGTTAAATATTTACCTTCCTAAATTTTTAACCTGTAAGCTAACTAGGGCTTGCTAACTATTTAGCAAGTGTTACAGATAGTTAGCAAGCTAAATATTTAATTAGCAAGTTAAATGTGTACCTGGCTAACTACTTAATTTATTAACCCATATATTTAGCTTACCAACTTAATATTTAGCTATAAACACAATATTTAGATAGCAAGCAAAATGTTTAGCGTGAAGCTAAATATTTAGCTCAAAACTAAATACTTAATTAGCAATCTAAATATTTAGCTTCAAACCAAATATTTAATTAAATAACTATTTGTCTCCAAACTCAATATTTAACTAGCAAGCTAAATATTCAGCTTGCTAACTAAATAATCAGCTTGAGACTGTGACATTTATAAATGAATGAATAACATGGTGAAAATATGAGTCTGAAAAATGAACCCCCATTTTTTTCCTTCAGCCAAGCTAAATAACCCAACTTATTTTTTGACAACTTCACAAACGGCACCACATAGATATGTCTCTGTTGTTCTACCTTAGAAGAGCTACACGCTCATCCAGTGAGCCAACTAAGATGTCCGGGTAGCCGTTGTTGTCAGTGTCCATGCCTGCATTTATGGAGTAACCAAAGGTTTGGAAGTTGCCATTGACCACTGACGTTCCCTCAATTATCTGTAGAGGGCAACAGAGACACATGGCTTTAATCACAATGCCTTAACTAAAAAGCTCCAAGCGTACTGTACACAGTAACCAGTACTGATGTTACCTGACTGGGCTGCTGGGAGACTCCAGTTTTACTTCCCATCCAGATATAGAGCCGTCCTGCTCCATGAAAAGGAGCTCCTACTGCAAAGTCTGCAGAAGGAAGGAAACAATACTGACCACAAATACTATTCCTGACCAGGATAGAATTCCTGCACTAAGTTTTTCTTGTGCAGTGGACTAAACAAAACACAAATAATCCTTAAGCTAAGCTTTAGAAGTGATCGAAACAAATGTGATACAAACGATATTTTGAAGGTCACACCTTGAAATCCGTCCTGATTGACATCGCCGATGGCAGCGACTGCAGTGCCAAACCCAGAGAAAGCTTCACCGGTCAGTTTCATGGTGCAGGTACTCTGGAAAGATCCGTTCTCATTCATGAAAACGTACACCGCTCCTCCGCTCAACGCATTGCGGTCGAAGTAAAACGGAGCCCCAATGATCAGGTCGTTCCAGCTGGGATGGGAAAAAAAAACAAAACAAAACAAAAACAAAAAAACAAACGAAATATCAGAAAAATATTGAAACATTTTCAAAACCTTTTTCAAATTACAAAGTTCAATGTAGTTTTTCGGGGACTTTATATGACAGACCAAGGCAAAGTAGAGCAGGAATGTGAAGGAGAACGAAACTGATTTGTAATTAACAGACAAGAGTAAAAAATGTGTGGCACATGTTTACATTGAAGCTCCAGTTTGTTCAACTCAAACCTGTCTGCTCCCATCTGTCACACCAGCTGTTCCCCATGGCCCCGTCCTGGGATCCCAAGTCTTTATCATTTACCCTCTTCCACTTGGTAGTATTTTGTTTTTCCAGAAATTATACATTTTGTTTCACTGCTATGGATGACACCCAGCTCTATCTGTCCTGTCAGCCAAACTCCACAGGCCCACCCTCTTCCCTAACCTCCTGGTTATCTGAAACACCATCTGATTCACCTCTGACTTCCTCAAACTGAAGAGCGGTAAAACTGAGATCATCCTTGTAGGAACCAATCCTGTATTATCCAAAACTGACAGATTCTCCCCTTCATTTAATGGTTCTACACTCTGGTCCTCCCCTCAGGTTAAGAGTCGGGGTGTCATTCTCCTCTCAAATCAACAATGTTACCAGTTCTTTTTTTAATTTATTTTTTTATAGCAAATTAATTGTCTTCTTAATATGAGACAGATAATCTGTGAAAAGACCGACCTCCTCCACCTCCTGCCTGAGCTGCTATTGCAGTCTGAATAATTGCACCAAAAACAACCAATCAGAGCCAGGAGGAGGGTCTTAGTGCTGTAAATCATACCCATGTACTCACTGCTCAGTATCCTAATGGTGGAGAAACAGCTTACCATTACAGGAAAACATGGTGATAATTTCAACAAATATGTAAAAAAAAAAAAAAAAAAAATGTTTTTATAAAAGTGGCATTTTGCAGCTTTAAGGGATTGGAGCTGGACATACTGGGTGGAAAACTGATGAACGTAAAAATGAACAGTTAGAATCCCCACAGACTGAGCCCAGACATACTCATCATTGTTGAGGTCAGTGGCAGCCAGGCTGCTCCCGAAGTAGGAGCCCACTTGTTCTCCCAGGATGGTGTGGATGATCTGGATTTTGTCCTGAATCTGTTCTCCCAGCATCACGGAGCCCTTGGACTCATCCCTGGGGGACCCCGTCACAACAGTGTTGTGGTCACGACTCAGCAGTTTTCGCTCCTCAAGAACTGAATAACCTGGAAAAACAAAGCAGGTGTTTTCATTTACACGAATCATAAATAAAAACAGTGAAACTTGCACAGTTTGACATTTTGGGAATAAACTTGCGTAAGGGAAAAACGGCAATTTCAAAAAAGCTAATTTTTTGATACGTTTTGGCACTAGGATGAGGTGGCTCTTTTGGCCGTATCAATTAGGTTCATTTCACAAAATGGGAATGGAAACAAAATGTTCCCCGACACCTAAGTCACATGATCAACAACCAGATGTTACTACTGCCGCAAACCACAAAGCAGAAAACAACAGGAAGAGATTGGAGGATGATGGCACGGCATCAACAAACATTTTCACGTGTGATTTTAACTGGGTTTCTTATTTAACAGAAACACCAAAATTACAAAATAATGCTTTTATATTAGTTAAATTATTGACACAGTTTTGTGAACCTTTGTAATGGAAATGATGAGAGAATAAGAACTCACCAATATAGATGTTGTTTTTTTTGTCATCCTTTATTGTTCTCTGAATACTGTTCCCAAAGTTGTCTGGATTTGGATCTCTCCAGGTTAAATGGACATTCCCTTTAAAGCAAAGCAAACAGACAATTACAAGACAGGAAAATGGTTTGGTTTCCAGACTGGGGCTCGGCCAGCAGCTCCCAGCTCCCCACCTTTCCAGTTATTGCTTCCCGTGGCGCCGAGGACGACATCAGTCTCAGTTATGCCACCGGAGATGCCCAGGTTGCACATTCCCTCCTTCTTGTGGTCGTCTGCAGGATTGCAGCGCTCATAGCTATCAGTTTGCCAGAGATCGTTGTTGTCAAACGTCAGATCGTTGCTCCTTACGAAGCATTTTCCGATCATCCGCCTCTGGCCTGTGCTGATCTTCACATAACGATGCCCACACGCCTGCAAACAGGAAGCCACAGTTTTAAAGCTAGCGATGTCATAAAAATTCACTAATTCTTGTGACATACCGTATATAGACCAATTCAATAAATTAGAATTTACTGAGAAAGTTAATTTATGTCAGTAACTACATCAGCCAGGGAAACGCATCGTATCTTTATGTAACTAGGCAAAGGCTGATGTTTTAACACCTTTATTCCTCTTAGTCATGGTCATTTTATGCTAACGGCTAATGAAAACACAACATTTAAAATTAGAAGATTAAATCAGACCAACAAAAAAACTATCTTTAAAAACAACAATCATCTTCTGTGTTGTCTTCAAAAGTATGTTTGATACATTTTTAATGGTTGTTATATGAGACTCATCAGGACTTATTTCTAATTTACTGAATCATTTTCCTTCCTCTTTTCTCTGCTTTGACTTTTATTGTCTGCAAGGATGTAATTGTTTTTCACAGTGGCAAGTGAAAGGTCTGTGCAGAACCACTGCTCTCTGAATTGTCCTCAATAAACAGACACTTCATGAAACATCCATTTTGTGTCACCGGTGACACCAGAGGTTGACCTGAGCTGTGATACCAGTGACCTCACTGGTATCACTGGAATGCCTGATGTTGTTGGCGCTGATTAGTGGAGTGAACAGGGAGTCATCTCACCAACACGCGTCCCTCCTTCAGGCTCCGCTGACTGGTCACCGTCACACCCAGCCACATGCCCTCCACTATCTCTGACGGGTTGGCTGTGAATTTGTCACATGGGTTCAGAGTTAGTCTTATTTTGAATTGCCAGCAAAATAGTTCTGAGTATGAGACACAAAGACAGCCTGTTTGATTCTCGGTCTCTGAGAGATTTCAAAGAAAAGTTCCTGAGAAAAATCTTCCACGCGAGGGCATTCGGTCAGTGGGGAACCCTCCCTCCACCTTTTCATTCACAAAATCAAGAGTTTCACAACTTTTCCCACCCTACGCTGTTTCTATAAACTACATGTAATTGAGCATTTTTATATTTTTTTATAACTTGACCTTCTGGGAATTTACAAATCCATGATTTTCTGTTTCCCTGCAGTATAACTACAACACCTCCACTGCTCAAAAGAAAGATGTGTTTGTATTCATGAGTTTCGAATTCACTACAAGTGAATAGTTACTCACTAAAAATTCCCCATCCATCCATTTTCTATACACCCTTGTCCCTAGTGGAGTTGAGAGGGTTGCTGGTGCCTATCTCCAGCTAATGTTCTGGGCGAGAGGCAGGGTCAACCTGGACAGGTCACCAGTCTGTCGCAGGGCAACACAGAGACAGACAGGACAACCACACACACACTCACACCTAGGAACAATTTAAAGAAACCAACTAACCTGACAATCATGTTTTTGGACTGTGGGAGGAAGCTGGAGAAAACCCAACATGCACAGGGAGAACATGCAAACTCCATGGAGAAAGACAGGGAATCGAACCCAGAACCTTCTTGCTGCAAGGGAACAGCTCTACCAACTGCAAAACTGTGAAGCCCCTAAAATTTTTTGAATGCATTAAAATCTTTGTAACTGTTTCATTGAAAACGTCCTGGCCCTAAATAAAACATTAAAATAGCTGGAATTTTCTTGGACAAGCTTAGACAGGAATCCAGGTTTCTCTTGGTAGAAAATAATGTTTAAAACCTTCTGTTAGCTAACTGCTTCTAAGGGAAAATGGAAGTGATGTAAGCTTCTTCTGTCATAAGTAAAAAAATAAATAAAAAATACGGTGAATTTTCTACTAAACAGAAAATGTGCCATCATTGGGTCCTTCAGCAGGATAATGACCCAGAACAGGATCAAATCTAAACAGTAAGAGCTCACAAGAACCAAACTCCACCTGCTTCCATGTTCTTGGGCGGCTGTGTTCAGAACTTTGAACCATTTAAAAACTAAATTTTCCAAAGAGTAAATCAGATCAGATCACTTCAGTCAGCTGCAAGATTTGAATAAACAGCCACCATGAGGAACACTGATCCAAACTGTGATAAGCCTTTAAGAATCACGATCATGCCCCGATAAACATTAACCGCGAAAATGTGCTTTGACTGGAGCAGCTGCCGTCCTAACCTGAATATTAAAATATATGTAGCTCCAGAAGTTTCATATCCTGGAGCTTAAAAAGCAAGATTAATAAACCTGAATACTGGAAATTCATTTGATCTGCCAAACAGAAAGTAAAGGCCTGGAGGTAGGAAAGTAGGACTCATTATAAATGAGATTTCTGGGGTTTTATTCTTATTCTTAGGCAGTCACAACAGGCTCTGCTGATGGGGAGAAGATGTATCACACCTTGTCCCTAGTGGACAAGGTGTGATTGTGATTGGGGAAGGGTCTTAGTATGATTGACAGTACTAAGACCCTCCCCCCTGGCTCTGATTGGTTGTTTCAAGTTGGCGCTTGGAAGAGGCGGAGCAACTCAGTTATTATTTGTTTGTGTTGGAAGTTTCAACAAATGTGTAAAAAAAAAAAAAAAAAAAAAAAAAGATTTTTCGTAAAAGTTACAGAGCAGCTTCAAGTGCACTTGTGTTGTCTGTTATGAAAGTTTGTTTGGTCATCTGAAACATTAAATGTTTTCATGGCACAGTAAAGGCTTTGGGTCGTTTTTCTTCGTGTTGCACTTTCTAGAGCAAAGCTCATCTTTACAGATCCATCTTCATAAAAATCCCAAACAAAGACTGAGATGAAACAATGTTTTGTTTTTAGAAGCCTATGTCCATCACAGGAGAACTAAACAAGAATTTATTATCAAAACTAATGAAAAAGTTCAGAGCAACCAGTTGATGGATCTGGAAATACACATGAAATGGATCATTTTGACCACTAGGTGGCTCTGCAGGAAAAAAAAAAACTACACTAAAATAAAAACCCGAAAAATTTTATATGTTTTCCTTTGTCATGTCACACGTGAGCAGGTAATCCTGTCACGCAGCTGCGCATCATGCTTACTTGATGTGACCAGATCCATCCTGGTGCAGTCTGTGCGGTCTTCGCTGATTGGACAGGCGTACACGGCGCCTGTTTCGTTGACATTTGGAAGAGAATTGGCTTTTTCTTTGGGTGCTCCTACGAGAAGCCTGAAGGGACACACAGACAGAGGGACAAGCAACACTTCAGACCGCGTTTGCGGGATGTTTGTTAGGTGAGACATAGTCTAGAAAAAGATGATGGAAAATGATCTGACAGATTATTCTTGAGGTCTAAGCAGAGTTCTGATGCAGCTTAAAGGAAGCAGGGTGACACCTGAGACGCTTGAGAGTTTCTTCACCATAACAAGCTCACAGAAAAGGTCATTTCAGTTTGCGTGACCTTTTAAATACAAAAAAAAAAAAAGAGAGTGAAGCGGTCAGAGCAAGTCTAGGCATCAAACACACACACCCACACACACATTCACAAATGGACACTCCCTACACCAGAACCTTTTAACACAGCAGTGAACTTTGAAGTAGAGTAATTGCTCGTCTGCCAGGGTTCGCACACTGTTTATCGTAAGCACAAGATTTATTCGTTGCACTTTGTAGGTGAAAGGTGTGTGTAATCTTGTTTACAGAGTGCTAGTGAGAAGGATGTGATCTGAGAGCAGAAACGATGCTAAGTGGTGTAGCTTTACCTCCTGTTCATGTTTGTTCTTTTAACAAAATTAGAATCACTCATTGCTGGTTCCTTTAGTCTAAAGTATTGACTTTTGTGATATTTCATAGATCTCAGCAGCGTTTTTCTGGTTTGTTTCAGTCAAGGTTTGACTCGTTCTTGCCTTGAACTAATGTGGCACTAAATGCACTAAAAATGACCGTGTTCTGAGTTTTAATAGAACAAAAGAAACAAAAGACATGTTTCGTGGATCACAAAAGTCTCAAACGAGTTAAGATGTAATTTGTCCATATATTGTATTTTTTTATGCTTTTCTCAAACTATGCTGTTCCCAATGTCAAATACAATGGAAAGCATTTTTTTCCACCCTAAATCTCGTCATAAATTTCTATTTCAAATAATTAGTGTTCAGTGTAGAATGAATCAATAAGTATTTTACACTTTAAACTGGAAATGATTAAATGTAAAAGAAAAAAATTTGATTAATCCTTTATACCTCTCCCAGGAACCTTCAATCAGATGCTAACTTTAGCGCTGTTAGCGGCTTATGGTTAACCAACCATACACTAAAAAAGGGACCAGTGAGGAAACAGCCACTCCTGTAATTTAGCCTCTTCTGATGTTTTTATTTGTTTATTCTTTTAAACCTGCTGGTGCCTCTTTACCTTGTCCTTTACACACCACTTTTAAATATCAGTCAGTCACTCCTGGCACCATCACCTTTTCATCCCCACACTTCTCTAAACACAACAACAGTGGCAAAATGTGAAAAGCTAACATGCATAGCAGTAGCCTAGCCTGCTAAAAAACCAGCCACTTGGCAAACAACAATTCTAAAACAGTGCAGAAATATTGACAACTTCATTCACAACTTCTCCTGTTTGCTGATTGGCCCGGTAGACATGTTACTGCAGGAATCCATGTGAATGGGAGAAATCCCAGACTGAGCTGTAGGCAAGATTTGAATGGCCAGGCTAGCGATAGCCTACAAACAATGTGTTCTAAAATGTCAACTGATTTTTACATAAAATGTACACAACATGAAACATAAACTAAAAGTATAAAAATTATTCCTCAGAAATCCGGGAGGATAAAGATTTTTTTTTTAAACCAGACCTCAATCTGAGAGTTCTGCCACAACCTGTGGTTTGTTTGTGGTGTTGGATTCTCCCTGTGAGCTCAGCGCAGCTGATCATGTGACCGGGTTTGCAAAATAACCCAAACTGGGATGTTTTGGAGTGCAGTGATAAAGTGCCCCCATATAAACTTGGAATCTTATCAAGAGAGCATCACAAGAGGCGAGACAATTTCTCTTTGACTTATCAACTACATATGAGCTCAGATTAAGTTTACCTGTCTGCTTCTAACTGATCTGGTAGCAGTACACAGTTTAACGTGTAGTATTGTGATTACACCTCGCTCGTTAAACAATACAGATCCAGGTCAAACGCTAACACTATTTTTAGATTCACAGCACCAATCTTAAGATTGTAGAGATCCAAGACAAAATCTTCTTCCTTTTTGCAGTTAATTCCTCAGAGGTTTAAAGCATTAACAAACAGAAATGTTTCTTGAAGCAAACACGTTCTTTTTATTTGCATTTTAATGCAAGCTGCGTTTAAAAAGAGTAAACTTCTGGGAAACAGATCTGCCCTTTGTGCTTCTACTGTTGGCCGTTTCTTTCAGCAGGAAACAGAGCAAATGTATCAAAACACCACAATCCAAGGTTAGTGAGTTTTGTGGGAAAGAGCGAGTGGAGGAACACTTCGAGACCAGGCGGTGGACTTGGTTCTAACCAAACAGGAATCCTGAGTGGAGCACCAATCACCCAGGCTTTAGGGACTCCGATAATCTCAGATGGAGGAAAGCAGGTTGCAGCAACTAATCATATTAATCCCACAGAAAGGGTTTTTGTTTACACTGCACACTCTGTATTTTATTCTGACATTCAATGTTGTTTCCTATCCATTACAATTTTGAAAATTAATTCAAAATTCTGATGAATTCAGTATATTTGAATTACTTCCTTGTGTGACATTCTGTTTCTCAGAGACAGGTGTGTGTTAGATGGCAGCCTTGGTTCGACTGGTGACTAAAATTGCAACATTTGTCACATTTCTGCCTTCACACCGCACTGAGTCAAACCAACCAAGCCGTTTGAAAAACCACTTCACTCCCTCACCTTTGGGGGCGCTGCAGCAAGAACCACTGAAGGAAACAACCTGAAAGCCCCTAAAGAAGACACTGAGTTGAGTTTATGAAATGTAAACAAAAATTAAACAGCATAAGATTTTAGCGTATTTCTCTTTTGTCTTTGCCAAAAGACTCATCTCCAGCTAACGCCAAACTTGAGTGTTTTGGTTGAATTTACCCAGAATGCCTTTCACTGTCCTCCGTTTCCTGTTCTATTTTAGAAAAATCCTGCCAATTTTCTTTGTTAAAGTAATAAAATTTCACAAAGTAAAGGAAAAAGCTTTTCAGGCTTATGATTCCACTCATCTACCTGAAGGCTTGACCTCATGTTTTGTCCAACAGAAACCTTCCTAAAGATGACTAACCGGTGGCTGACTTGTCCATGACAGATCATCTCATTTCCTGTCCCACCTCAACAATGTGTTCTCTCCTTCTGCTCATCACCTCCTCATAAACAGCCTGTCAGTGGGGCGAGCGGCAACTGGCAGCTGTATTCCACCTCCTCCTCTGACATGTTGAAATTCACCCCCACTGGCGAACAAGTGATCCGAATGACTGGCTAAACCAAACATTTGCCATGGCAAACACTGGCAGCTAAACCTGGAGCTGCATTCCTATCAGCCGCAGCAGAGAGAAAAATCACACGACAGAGACGGACCGCTGCTGTACGGTCATATCAGCTTCCTTAAGCTAAACAAGCAGAGGTCAGTTTATCTACACAACAAGGTCTGGTGGGTTGGATAATCCTAACCCTAGTGGAGATAAACTGTTTCCTAAACGTGAAATGTGCTTTTCCATTCCTGATTACTCGCAATGAGAACAGAATATCTGCCTTAAGGATAACGGCAAAGTTTTAGATTAGCCATTTTTCTAAGGATCACAAATTCTCAACTGTCGTTTTCTCTTTGTTCCACTTTAAGACGTTTTTGTTTTAAAGGGGTATTTTTATACAAAATTGGCTTTTTTCTTATTTACATCATGTTAAAATGTTATTATTTAATCAAAAACACACCTGGAGTGTTGCCTTGATTCTTTCATGCATGTTTGAGCAATCCTTTAATCTCCATGGCAACCATTCAGCTGTGTAAAACACCTGGGTGGACATAGCTACGCCTTTGAGAACAAAGTTCCTCCTACTGAGCTGCAGTTTCCAAGTGTCCACCTCACAGAGCAGCCCTCCTCCACGACTCCCTCACTCAGCTCCTTCAGACTAGCCAGCAGCAATTAGCAAATTCCTGAGAGAACTGCTCATCAGCTGAGCTCATTATAGAAGCTACTTTTCAGAGCAATGCTGGTAAAAACAATGTTAAAGGGCTAATAGAGGAGCCATGTTGTGATGACTTTCTGAAGGTGGAATTTCAGAAAGAATGGGAGCTTCTTAAAGAGACAGTGGCCCTATTTCAAGGTGTGAAATTACAAAGTAAAATTTCTTTTAAGTCACATTTAAATGAAGAAAAGTAAAATTAACTTTTCTTCATTTAAGAAAAGTTCTTCTTAAATGAAGAACTTTTCCAGTTCTTCATTTAATAAGTTTCTTATTAACAACTGATGGTTACATAGTTACTTGATTATGTTATAAAATGCCACTATGTGCCTGGAAAACACATAACACCAACCCTTTAAGAAACATGGTTTGCATACAGTAATCTTTCCCTTTTTTTCAAACGTTGTCTCATATATAACGAGTTGAAGCAATTTAAAAATGAAATACAAAAAACAAAAAAAAAAACAACTAGATGTCTTAGTGACAAATGACAAAAAGAGAAACACAAATGAAGGAAGTAAACGCAGGACTGAACAAAGCATGGAACTTTGAGCTCCTGGTTTATTGTTTAACTCTCATTTATGAAGCTGGATCATTTTAGCTGTTATTAGTGTGCCGTGCACAAGTAAAGCAGCCTAACAAGGGACGGTGATTAACTTTCAGATAAGGTTTAGGGCAACATGTTTTTCAGAGGGCGTGACTCCTGACCCGAAGGAGAAGAAAACCTACAGAAACTAAATCCTTTTTATTTCATTGTCAGTCATGACAGAAGCAGCAATCAATCAAATGACAACTTTTGCAGTTCTTCTATTGTTCAGATAATCCCAGTCCCACTGCAGTCCTGTAGAGACACACCGGACCGAACATTTTTTTCTGGAATAATGGTTTCATTTTGCCACAAAGTGGATATGTTTCTACTAGCTTTGCACATCTAGAGACCGACATTCACGATCAGTCGTCTTTGCAAAATAGCCCAGATTCAATCAGAATGGGTGAAAAGTGTCAGCAAACATCAGGTTTTAAGGATCTCTGACTTTGACTGAGCCGTTTTAACACACGACTGTTTTAATCTAAACAAATTTTTCTCGTGGTGGGTCCAAACACAGAAGTGTGTTTTCACTGAGTTTCTGGATTTTATCAAGGCAAGAAAAAAAATTGCAAAGAACAACAAACAACAAAACCTGTTGAGTCTATTTACACCCCTTGGTGATCAAGTCCTGACAACCATCGTTTCACACCAAAGAAGAAAACACGAAAAGTTTGTTTATGTCAGCTGATTAAATACGGAGAAGCTCAGGCAGGACGCAGACTGTGATATCATGGTCCTTAGACAAAAAATGTGCAACCGTTTTGGAATCATCACACGTCCAACCGAGTATCTATAAAAATTCTCCTAACATTGACCTCTACTGATCTCTGTGAGCCAAAGAGCAAAGATGAGAAAAACCATGGATGTTAGCAGCAGCAGGAGTGAAAGTAGTTTTAAATTCTTGGGGGTACTATGACAAAAGTGTGTGTGTGTGTGTGTGTGTGTGTGGGTGTGTGTGTGTGTGTGTGTGTAGACCAAAACAAAAATTATGAGTTGCACATTAAAAATGAAGAACAACATGAAGACAAGCCTTCAAGAACAATGCAACAAATCTGATAAAAAAAAAACCCTAGTCTGTATTAATCACTAGAGACTCAGCTGAAATCAGAACCATTCTGATCTATTGGATAAATATGTTGATCCATCTTTGTTCCCAATGGTATCTTAGCAACTGTTGCCTAAAGATAGGATCCTTTCTGTTGGAGTGTTTTTTCCAGCTTTTGTGCCTCTGGATCCAAACTGAGTCTAAAGACTCTTGTTAGTTGTTTTGTCAACTGAAGAACTGCATATATATTGTAAATTTAAGCTGTACACCTCTTATTGTTTTGTCATTTCGAAAAGGAGATGCAGTGATTTTATATAATCCTGACAGCATTCTTAGTATCCCAGAACATCAGTTACCGTCTCCTTAGACTGCTGAGGAAAATATCCGCTGCAGAAACCCATGAGGTTTCCAGTCCAAAGAGGCCTGTAGACTGTAGACTGTAGGCTCTGCCTCAGGTTCAGCTTTTCTGAGTTCCATAACAAAGAAAACAACCGAAGCTGAACTTGTCTAGGCTGATATGACTTTTCAGAGGTCTGTGTTTGCATGTTTCAGTCAGATGAAGATATTAATCTCATTCCAAACCACAGCTGCTGCATTTAGCAGGCAGGTCATTCGACCTGCAGAGCAGCGACGAGTGCAGAGACGTTCCTGGTTACACAGTACGGCGTTCTCCACAACGCAAGATGCACACAACAAAAACGAACAAAAAACAAAACAGCCTCTCACTCATGGAGTCGTGATAAACAAAGACAAAATCTATGACTTGTTCTTTGCTTAAACATGTTAAACATGTTCTCCATCACCATTTAAATTCACTGCGGGGAAAAATGGAAGAGCTGCGATGAAATCTGTTTCTACAAGCCAAACCACAATCCACTGCAGACAAGACAGGAAGATCTGACGACAAGATATGTGACTCTGATTTGACAGAAAGTTCTTGGAAACTGACTATGGTAATGGAGACCAAAAATGAAAATCCAAAGTCATACAGCAATGGCACAACTGTCCCCTGGACATAGCTGTCAATACCAGAGGATAAGGCATTTCTAAGGAACGAAGAAATCACTGATAATGAGTCAGTTAAGATTAATTTTTTTTTTTTTTTAAAGAACCCTCCAGAAAAAGGAGAAGCAGACATTCTTCATTTGGTCTTTTCATTGTTGCAGAAATGAATCAAACATTCAGTTTGACTTGTCCAGGCTGGTGTGATTTTGCAAGTTTGCGCTGACACATCTTGATCACATAATTAATGTCAAATCAAACCACACTTCCCATGTCTGGCGACTCGTGAGGAAGGAAAACGTGTAAAGACGGGAACAAACGGGATGTTCCATCAATAACGGGAAAACGAATGCCCGCCCGCTTCGGCGTTTCAGAAGCAGTAGGTGGGACTCTGTTGACCCGTTGCCATTTAGAGCCACTAAGCAAATGAATGGAGATAAGACTGAAAGCCGTGACTCAATCTGCTGATCAAATTAAGCATGAGGACAAGACAGAGACCAAGTTTGATCTCTTTATTCAACCATCATGTTGTAACAACTGATCGAAAGAAAACAAGATGTGCAGCTGTGGGGTTCACTGCGACTGCTTTGGTAACGGGAATACAGCGTCTGATTGATCCCTACATGAACACGCCTTGAACTGCTTGTTTCTCACCGGTTTCACAGTCTTGGTGCAGTTGAAGACAGTCGAAGCTAAAAGTAGGAAGTACAACACACATGCTAAGGTGTTCTTCTTCATTTGGGTTTATTTGGTTATGCTCTGTTTTTCATGCTGCTGGATGTCGGAGCAACAAGAGACGCCAAGCAGTTCCTCTAACCTCTGATGCAAAAGAGATGAAGAGACACAATTAGTAATAAAAGGAGGACACAGCGCAGAACCAGTGTACTGAGGTCAGTAAGGCGAAATATCAACGTTCACTGGTCCATGACGCGGCTCTGGATCTGGTTGTTTCGTCTGGACAAACATCCTGTGGCAGCCTGCCATCTGCCTTTAGTAAAACAGTAACAGGAGGGAAACGCATCCAGATCCAGGCAGAGAAATGGAACATGGGAGCCATCTTCATGACAAAGCAGCAGCAACATCAGCAACACGTCAACCTGTGTTCAGTTACTACCACAGAGGTACAGAACACATTAATATACGCAATATTAATAACCACAAAGAACTTTTTGGACTGTAGTAATTATTCCAAGTAGCATTAGCTCACCAATAAGATGAACAAGCTAGCAGAAGAGAGGGTAAAGGTCACAGTAAAAGATGGATTTGTCACAGCTCACATCATCACATCAAAATATAATAATTTTTCATCACATCATTTTCTCATATTATTTTTTACATGTCTTTTGGAGGACCAGGACAGAATATTTAATAGGTAAAACACAGTGAAGAACACGATCCTGGCAGATTCCATGGGATGGTGACCAGAGTCCAGGGACAGGAAAAGATTTTTAAAAGTTTCAAAAACCACAAAGATTTTCCACAATCCGAAGCTTAAAGCCCGTTTTTAAAGAAGATTCCAGAGAAAGAACTGGAGTGACGCTGTGTTTCTCCAGGTTAGAACGATGCAGCATTACCCCTCCCATACCTGATGCTGACTCTACCTGTCAGCTGGCTGAAAAAGTGCCACTAGACTTTCCTCTAGCATAAAACAGACAAACACCACTGTTGGAGAAAATTCCTGGTAGCAAAAAACACAGTCGTTACAAGAAAACTAAAGTATCTGTACACATCCTTTTTGAAGGTAAGGCTGTTTAAAAACTAAAGTTGACAAGCTATGTGAGCCATGTCTGTTACAAACACAACTATCCACTATTAGCTTCTTACACTCACAGTGTAACTCTATGAAGAGCATTACCCTAAACAGCTACTTCTACTACTTTACTGAGGTTCTCTGAAAGTAGCCAATTATCAGTATAAGTTCATCGTTACACACAAAAACTGATGTTAATACAAGAATAATATTAGACGCATTAAAAATCTTCTGATCTGTTTTTGTTGCTGCTAAAGATCTCAGGCACCAGTAGATGGAGAACTGCGCCTTAATCTGCAGCTTCTGGGTCAGATAAGAACAATGTCTCTGGCATTAAGGCGCTTAATGCTTCCTGGTTCCTCGTCACTCGGCCTTTACTTACGCAAACAAACAAACCCTGAGCCAGGTCACATGGAGAACTGCATCCAAATGTATGCATGCACACTGGAATGCATATTTACACAAACAAACGCGACTGGACTCCTCATGGGCGCATGTCGCTTTGTGACCTCCATGCTAGCTAACATTGTGCATGAGGGGCTCAGAGTATCAGTGACTGGTGACATTTTGACCTCTGTTGGGTGAAAGCATGAGACTGATTGGTTTAAAACTTTCACCGACACAGAAGGGGGCAACCTGAACTGAACCTGAATATTAACAACAACAACAAAAAAAAAAACACAATGTCGGTGAAATATCTGCTTCCAGCAGCTGATATGGAGAACACTTAACACGTTTTAACAGATTTTTATATGACATGTCTTTCATATAAATATATATTTTTTAAATAAAGAAGCAGACATTCAGATGTTCTTTGGATGCACCACTGTTTTGAGCGTACTTCGCCTGAATGCACACTGGCCTAACCCCATACGCCCGGATTATTTCCCCTCAAGGGTGAAGAATGAAGGGGGAAGGTGTTGAAGCATATTGTTTTTTTAAGCTTCAGGTAGCTGTAGCTATCTTTAGCCCCTCAGGTCACCTGCTTCTCCACGCTGCTGGGTCAGAAGATAGAAACAACCTTCACTACAGAAACTTTGGTCGATAAAAGTCTCTCCTTTGAATGTCTTCTCGGCAGAGATTAGCAGGAGGCGTGAAATCTGACTTGCAAAGCTTTCAACATCGTATTACAGGACGTCAGTCAGGCTGCGGGGTAAAAGTGGAACACATGTCCTAAAGGACTATTTACAATTGATAAACATTGTTTATTACTTATATTTCTTAACATTTCTAATTTACCATTTAAAAAGTGAACACATACTATAAATGGCATATTAAACCTGCTTAAAAACACACCACAATCTCCTAAATCACCATTTGCAAGCTATGAAGGCAGTAACTGGGATTTCGCAAAGAGCCATTAACACAACTCCATACATCACAAAGCTTCTTTTGCACTGTGGCAGATCAGTAAGTGCTGGCTTACTGTCATGTAAAAGTGTTGGCTCTCAGAGTATAAACCGTGAGCATCTGAAGGTGATTTATGGCAGCAGCTCCATCGTTCTCCCACAGACACACTTCACAGACAAAGAGCACCAGCCTCTGTGCACAGAGGAATGTTGGATCAATGCCACGTGCAAATCTATCAGCATCGTTCCTACGCTGAAAGGAGTCTTTTCCTAACAGCACACATGCTGAAGCTCTTTGGTGCAGATCACCTCTCTGTATGGCTCCATCCATCTTAAAACTCTCAGTATTTCAGTTTTCCATAAAACGTCGCATTCTGCATCTGGGCCAAAGTTCAGAAGTTTGCTGTGTGTAGAACTTCTCGGATACATCTGAGTTTGTTCAAACAGTTGCTTTCTTTTTATCACTTACCCATAAAGTCTAGATCTAGAGAACGACGTCTGGTTGTCCTGTTGACCGTTTCTCCCACCTGAGTGGTACGTTTCTCCAGTTCCTCCAGAGTCATTGGGCAGATTCATGTGAACGGCCATATCTTGGTTGGTTTGCTGTTGTGCCACTGTCTTTTCATTTCAGATGACAGCTTCAGGTGTTCTTTAATCTTCATGATGCCGTTTATTCACTGATGTTCTCTAACGAACTCCAGAGACCATCACATCAAAGATGGATTCAGAGGTCTGAGTCCACACAGAGACTCTATTGACTAATTAGATTCCTTCTTGAAGCTTTTGACATGACGCCATCTGCCAATCAATCCAGTGGGTTTGTCAGCAACTGACCAAACTCACACTCCTCTGTAAAACTTAGTTGCCAACCTGTTACACCCAAACAAACAAGCATAATTCAAGCACAAAGACGGATCAGTCTTTCTGCCTCTTACTGGTTTCTGGTGCACTAGGGCGTGTGTTTATCAGAGCAAAGGTGGACTTTGGTTGCAGAGAGTGAGTTTTCTGTTATAGTAGCTGCATTTAAACCAGTGCTTCTCAATTCCAGTCCTCAGGCCCCTCCGCTCTTCATGTTTTAGATGTGTGTCTTTTTCAGAACAGCTGATCCAATTGATTGCATGACCTCTTCTGCAGTCATCAAGTATTGCAGAAGCCTATTAATCACCCACAGATTCAATCCAGGTGTGTGGCAGAAGGGGAACACCTAAAACATGCAGGGCAGGGGGGCCTGAGGACCGGAATTGAGGAACACTGATTTAAACACCAGAAGTACTGACTGTGTCTGACGTGACATCCTCTTTAATTCCAGCTAACTCTGCGGTATGAAAGAAAAGCAGAACTCATTTCTTCTACGTGTTCTGACTGAACATCAGATTAGTGTGTAAACTGGAACAGACCAGTTTAATTTGCACCTCACAGCGCTGAGGGGAAGACCTGACGACATAAACGTCTGGTTTTTATGGCCTCAGGCAGTCAGACAGACATGAAGCAGAAAAATCAAATGCATTTCAGCTCCGATTAAATATTCATCAGTCTGATGAACCATTTGCTTCAACTCTTAGAAAAGTGCAGGGACTCTTCAACTGTTAGTATCTTTCGTGTATTTTTTTCTTGTTTTCTTGCTTTTATGCCCCAAGATCATCATTCTCACTTGCAACTTGCCTCAACCTGAAACCTGGCAGGTTGTGACTTTGCACAGAAAAGTAATACATTCCAAGCATACCACGGGGTCAAAGAATTGGAAGAACCAATAGGTGGCCAGCTGACTGCCCAGTCCCTCCTCCCCTCCACAACTGAAGACGACCAAAACAAAAAGAAATGGAGATTCAACAACAGAGAGAGAGTGAAGACAGACATCCCACTGCAAAATGGCCTCAGGTATCTTCAACATTGACTCCTGGAAGTAATGCCAGCTTCCTATTGGACACCAACCCCCCACCTTACCTATCAGCTCCACCAGGAATCAGGAATCTGGAATATTTGGTCCAAATGGATAATAATGAACATTTGAACAGGTTAAAGGGAACTTTATGGCTGAATTTAGGGGATGGACACTTTCAGTGTGGACTTTCATCCTTCACCCATGACTCACAAAGAGTCATGTCTTGTTTCGACTAGTTTATATTCCTGAGCAAAGTCTTGAGTCATCCTTTATTCCTTCATATCCTTTCTAAGCAGCCCGACTTTCGCCTGATACTTTAAATGAATCCTAATCAATGATTCTTCATGCTTAATGTCTCTTTGCTCTTTTTGTCTGAACTTGACAAGATTCTCAACTCAACTTATCAACTATTGGCGTTTCCACACATGGCAGATCATTTAGTGGGTAAAACCTTTTAAATTAGACCTGACTTTGACAACGGCTCTCTGTTAAGAAGGCACAGTCTCTTTCATTTTCATGTTGTAACACCAACTGAACAATAATACAGTGATCAACAAAAAAAAAATGACGCATCAGTTTGGTTCTATACTTGACAATGTGTGTCTCTGTCTGATGTTACTGACTTTCAGATACTGTTTTTCTACCGTTTTGGGTTCGACACACGGGGAGTGACGATCAACAACGACAGGCGAAAGCATCCGCCACCGAGAGGGAAAAACCAACACATGGGACACACAACAATTTTCAACGGTGTTGTGTTGCCAGTTGCTTGGCTGGAGGATGGAAAGCGATTGTCACCTCATCATGCAAGTTCCACAGGAAATGAATGGAGAGTGAGTGAAGTCGCCTCCCGTGTGTCGAGGCCTTTTGTAACGTCCTAATCCAAGTAATTCCAGATTCATTTTCTAATTGAAAGTCATAGTCTCATATTTCATTAAAATCATTAAAATTCACTAAACTAATAAACAATATTGTTGAGTATTTCATCCCATTTGACTCACACATCATTGATATTCCAGATTGAATAGTGCCTGTTTTTCTATTCAGTCTGGAATATAACAGCATTAGCAGCAAAATGCTAGCATTGTTTTTATTTTTAGAAGCTATGGAGCAGCTAACATTGTTAGTTGCTACTAAAACTCTATTGTGAGTTTTGGTATCAACAAAGCTCACATTTTGCTGCTACCAACATTGTTTTAATCTGGGGAAGTTTTATAAAATGCTTGGCTGGGTAGCATGTTCTCTATGTTTTCATATCACTTGTTGATATTTCAACTTGTAGCACCATTGTGTGGGTGTAAAACTTATATGCAAAATAAAATATATATATGTTGGTAAATATTGACAGTGGAGGCTACACCTACCTTGATGAGGATTAAAATAATTTTTTAGCCCTAAAAGGTCTTGTGTTGTCATCCAGTTTCTTTATTTTTAGCCACAAACTCTACAGTATGCTGCACTGGTCAGGTGTAGACACGAAACAGCAAATCTATGCAAAATGGAATGATTGCACAAAATGGTATTTTTAGTCTATTGCCTTTATCAAATAACTATGAACCAGATAGCAATGACTTTTTGAAGCAGCAACACAAATAAGGGCTCATGCAAGACCAACATCAAGAACCAGACACTCCATCAGCACATTATGTGTCTTTACAGATTTATATAGTTTGTACAAAACCTCAGCTTAAAAGGGAGAAGGGAGGAAAATGTAGGTAGAAGAGATAAAGATGACATACTACCACAAAACATGCAGTAAGTCACATGAATCTTTCTCATGAACAGAAAGTGGGAATTTATTGCTAAAGTAAATCAAGTTCTGTAAAAAAAAAAGATAAATAAATAATGCTCTATCAGTAGCAAATAGCAGCTGTGTGAAATTATTTTTTAACTTAGCTGTCTGGCTTCCAACACAAAGCAAAGAACAACACAGGACACTGAGGGTCATTTTGTACTGTGGCAGTTTTTGTCAAGAACTTATTGTTATTTAAATCCATGGATGCATGGTCTAATTATGACAACCAAATACTTATTTCTATCTGAAGTTTTTTAAAATGATTTTTTTGCATAATTATTATAATTTTCTTCAACAATGGAGATCAATTCTCAATATATCGTGCAACACGAGACAAATTTCTTTACAAAACCAAAACCTCAATAAATTTACAAACTGCAACTGAAAAGCTTGACCTCTTTTCTTGTTTAGAAAAGAGGTCAGTTTGTTTTCTCTTTTGAAGCTACAGAAAAAATAAAGCTCAGGTTGGGAATTTCTAAAAATGTATAAAATGCAGATCAGTTCATGTACGTTAGAATGAAAAGCAAATGCTCTGCAGTCAGTGTCAGAAAAGATTATTGCAATTGCAATACCATCTTCAGGTATCATAAAGACTGCGGCATAAGTCTTGATCTTTACCTGCATTCATTTCCTACTGTTTTAAACTTTATTTTATTTCCCCCTTTGTTGCTCCAAGTACAGCGACCCTGCATGGCAACGACCCCTGAGGGACGGAGCTGGGACGGCACGTCTACATGTCCCGCTAACAGAACAAATAGTTTTGGTACATATTCAGTCTGGCATGCTGCAGAAATTTAACCACTTAGCTCTGCATGGAGACTCGCGGTTACTGACCACACAGAGGAAGGAAACCACAAGTTTCTTCCTGTATCAAAGCAGAACTGCAGCTCAGATAGAGAAGATTAGGTGATGCTCTGTGATCAAGGATGGAGAGGCCGTTGTGATTGGCCGAGTGAAATCCAACACCAGACGACTGCGGAGTTTAAAAGAATTTCATTCATCTGGAGAAAGTTTGAGAGAGCTTGCTGTTACAAACACTCACTGTCCCTGATATTCTCGTCTGCACTGTGCTATACTGCGGTAATTTTTCATATATAAATGTAAAAGTGAAAAAACCCTTAAAACTGGTGAATAGTTTCAAAACATTAGTAATATTGCACTGATTGGCAACTACTTCTAAATAGTTATTTTATTGGAAATGCTGGATAAGCAACATGTGAATTAAATTGTTGTAACTTAAAGGCATCAGGGAGAATCCTGTTCATGTAAAGCCGAGTTACTGATAGCCTCAGGAGACACATTTTATTTTGACAACTTGCTGAACCCCGCCCCATGTCAGCCAGAGCAGAACGTGTCTCATCGTGTTTCTGACCTGCTTCGAGTGAAAGTCATTAATTCTGCGACGTTCCACTGCAAAGCGAAATTACACACTCATTTTGTTCCAGAACATTTTGTAAATGTACATATGGACAGACACGCTGCATGTTATTGTTTACATGTGGAAACTACGTGCACACGCATGAAGCTAGATGGCAAAAAGGACAAATGTTTTAATTGGCGTCCACAGCAGCGCTGGAGCAATTCTGTTAACAGAATGAACCTTGGAGGTGGAGGGATTATTCATCTAGTGCTGCGCATCACAGGAAACAACAGAAAAACCTCAGAGGAACAGGTCAAAACCACTTTTATTTTTATTTTTTCTCACTTACTATGTTGGCTACACTACACACAGACCTGCTACCATGACAACTGATTAGTGATTGACGCAGAAAAGCTAATTTAAACTCCTGCTCTACTGATGAGTTGGTTTGCAGGTCACCTTTGTCTTATTTTTTTCCTGAACTGAAACACAGCGATTCTGCAGCACATGTACATGCTAAGGTTGTCAAAATCAAGCTAGCACAACGGACCTACTTCCCCTTCTCTTGCTCTTTTTTGTTAATTAAAACTTTTTCCTGAGCTTATCAAGTTGATGTAATTTTGACGATTAGCACAAAAATACTTTGTCCCGTTATTTTCCATATATACTTGCAGTAAAAGTGCTTAATGGCATCATGAGACAATACTAAATATATTTTTATAGGCTGTTAAAATATTAGCCATGAAAAATATTTCCCTTTGACTTATTTTAATCAATATTCAGTAATTGTTTATTTCTAAATAACTAGTTACTTTATTATGGTGAAGTTTTTATTTTTCTTCTTCTTCTTGCTTGTGTCTAAAATCGCATCATATTTCCTGCACAAGGTGTGCTAAAATCTGAAGCCAAAGAAAAAAAAAAGGGGCCCCCACGTTAAACCCTGCTCAGGGCCTCACACACGCTTGGGCCGGCCCTGGTTCTACATGTCCTTCTTGACACTTTCCGACCTGGATGAAAGAAAATTAAACCGCCTTTCCTCATCTGCTCTTGCTTTGATAAAATAAGTGAGTGATCCCCGGGGAACCAGACTGGAACAGCTGATCGCATCTTAACAGCGAAAGCCGCGCTGAGTCTCAGGTTGTCCGCAGGTGAGTGTGCGCCAGCTCACACAGGTAATGGTTGGCTGTCGGCAGAACACCCGATCTCTGCTCACACTGACAACAATCGAGTGAAACAAAAACATTTCCCAAACACATCCCGACAACTTACAGATATGTGTCGGAGCCCTTCGTCGTCTGTCTGTGCAGAGCTACCGAGAATCCAAAGAAGCTCCCGTCGGTTTTCCCCTGTTTAATCACAGGAAACTTCGCATCTATGTTAAATCCGTCGCAGGTCGGCGTCCCGCGGTACGCGGCCAGAGCAGTCCAAAGTAATAACCGTAGAAACATGTTTAGGTTCCTCATCCACTCCGGGTTCAGTCGGTTTTAATCCCCAACTCCACGATCAGGTCCACGATCAGCCGGAGTCCGACCAACAGGTAGGCTGATCCGACAGCAGCCGAACTCATGAATCAGTGCTGAGGTGTGTGTGTGAGAGAGAGAGAGAGTGCGTGTGTGTGCCGCTGCCCCTCTCTCTCCTGCTCTGATTTCCCTCTCAGCCTGTCTGAAAGCTAGTGCACTCATTCACAGTGAGCTACATGGTTGCTGTTTCTGTCTCTTACCGCCTGAAATCTTTCTTCAACACATCAAACAACAACCAGAGCTCAGCTTTACGTCTGAACAGGCCTCTGTTAAAAATGTCCTGTTTCAGGTAGCTGCTACAAGTTGGTAAAGATATTTATGCAGGTGGTGATAGCAAACTTTTTTTTTTTTTTTTTGGGGGGGGGGGGGGTGGGGGGATCTAGCTAGATGTAAGTTGATTTGAAAGAATGCTGACATGGCATTCTGCTCAGTCAGTCATGGTCTGAGGTGAGAGGATTCAGTGCTAAAAACAAACAATCCTAAAACCTCATTTGAATGTTTAGCCGTGGAACTGAGGAGTTTTGAAGAGACATTCAGCTGAGTTTAAAGGAGTGGACTCTATTTCACCGTTTCTAAATGCTCAGGCCGGATATAAAAATTACAGTGGCTCCGCAAATTGGAATTACGAAAAGAAATGGAAACGTGCCAATTTAACAAAAACTCAATTTCTTCGATTAAAAAAAGTTCTGACACCTGTAAGAGTTTGCTTTTTCTTTTTGGCTGATGAACGTTTATCACCATGACTGAATTATGAATATATCTCAGGAATCTGTTTACATCTGTTGCTGCCACAATTTTTAATGACTTGTCTGTGAACAAGCTTATACACGTGTGATTTAAATTTCATTTCTTATTTAATGGAAACACCACAATTGCATTTTTTTACAGTGGAATGCAGACAAAGATTTAAGCACATTTGTAATGGAAATGCAGCTGACTGTCACATTTATTTCTGTCACAGTGAAAATGTAGACTAAATAAATCCTGTCTAAAAATAACGTTTATGTCTCTGTTTGGACATTTCTTAGTCTAGTAACAGAAAAAGTTAGTTTTTTACAACATTAGGAGAAACAAACCAAAGTTATACAGTTCTGAAACATTTTTTAATGACCAGGGTTTTAGCAATATTTGGAGTTGTACGTTCTAAGAGAGCTCTGCTAGCTCTATGCTAACACACTCGGCCCCTCCTCACATGAGCTCTCTTGTGACAGGCACCCTCTGCTCTGCTTTAATGCCTATTGCTGAAATGTGTGGCTTCCAATAGGCAGTTCATTAAACCCTTAATCCCCTCCAGAGTTCCCTGAGCAAGTCAGAGTTTTTCAGTTTAAGATCCCCTCACCCTGCCCCCATTCTGCTATTGGGAGCCTTTTATCAGGTTTGGATCTTCTCTTCACCTGTGTGCTTCTACAAGGCAGCTTGTGATCTTTCATCTTGTCCGATTCACTTCGTTGGTCTTGGCTAAACTCTGGGACCGCTGACCGGTTTTTAATTGATCAGATGGACTCAAGTAATCAGGCCTTCATCTCAGGTGAATGATGCCTCGAGAGGATCAGAGTTCAGTGAGTACATTCCACAGGCTTTCACTGTTTTTCAGACAGTCCCTCCAGTAGATTTGGAAAGATTTTACATCATTTAGGGCAATGAATACACAGAATGTTTTAGTAACTACAGTTTTTAAATACAAATCCAATTTAGCTGATCACAAAGGCTGGAGCTAATGTCTAATGTCCAATGAAAACCAAGACCACAATGAAAACACGTTGAGCAGTTTATGTCAACTCCATTGTTGAACGTTTAACTAAACATCAGTTATTTACAGAAAAGCTGCTAATTATTTACACAAGTAATGAAGGTTAGCAGAAGTGTGTCACCACTAATCTTCCTCTGTGAAACGTGTCTTTAGCAGTGAAACGTTTCGGAGTGAAACAGAATTGGTATAAAGGTCAGTATAAAAATTATTATACAACATCTGGATCACAGTCACACTGGCTCAGATGTCATTTCCCAGATCCAATATCCAGATTCCTGGGTCACAATGTGGCATAAAATGTGCGATAAAACAAGACAGCAAAAGGTAACTTTTCTTTTTGTCCGTTTTGTGTTTCCATTTTGACCTTATCTTGCGAGAAAAACACATCTGATCCCGAATGTGGGTGGACGACATGCCAGTGTGTACAGTGTCAACATCCTGTTGCAGCCTGGTGACTGACACTAAGCAGATCTGTGCTGCCATTCAACCAAAAGGTCTGATTCCCAGGAGGAATTTCAGATTAAACAACAAATCTGAACACCTCACTACTCCCAACTTCACTTCATTTCACATTCTGGTAAAGATTTATATTCTGAAAGTACCAAATCCTAACCTCTCACTCACCTTTGATTAAAAAAAAAAAAGATCAATTATAACCCTTTGTTTTGCTAAATCTCCTTTACTCTTGCATACAAAGTTTTTTGGGGGGGAGTGGCAGCACATTATTGGCCCCTCCCCAACCTGCTGCTGCTCTGCTTGTCAACTGACCACCAGATGCAAGTGTTTTGATTCACCCAATAGTGAGAAAAATATATGGTACAGTAGAGGGGATAAAGGAAATAATAAATAAATAAAAAAAATCCTGCCTTTACGTATTCCCCAGAGCCCACCTTAAACCAACACCCCACTGTGTGCAGCATGAGCAAAGATCTGGCTGCAGCTCCAGAATCCCCCCTGCTCTAAATCTCTTCACCCACTCAGCACACATGGAATGTACTTTGCAATTTATCTCACAGTTTCCTGTTGTTTCCTCACCAACGTGACCACAGGCCCCTCTCCCACTGTCATAATTTTGCACCCCATGCTCCCCTCCCCAACCCCCACCCCTCCAAAATACACAAGTTCCCTCAGTTCTTGTAACAATTTAGTTTGTCTTTCTGTCTCATAAAGCAATGTAATTAAAACTGTTTGCTGCAGCGTATAGGAGGAATGCGTCTTTGCTGCAGCTGTGGTTTGTCGTATAAGTCGAACGGCTCCATGGACTCCTCTGAGGGCATCCTATGAATCAGTGCTGGGGGCCGGGGGGGATGGGGGGAGGGGAGGCTGTCAGGGTGGTGACTGGAGGCTTTGTGGAGCTCTTGATCAGAATGGTGATAAAAAACATTCTCCAGAATGCTGCTGAAAAAAAAAAACAACTAAAGGGACAGTATTATGTGAAATCGATATTTTTGTGCTTCAGATCATGTTATTATGTTATTCTCTTATCAAAAACATACCTGGAGTGTTGCTTTGATTCTTTCCTGTATGTTTTAGAAATCCTTTGATCCCTGGTGGCGACCATTTAGCTGTGCAAAACACCACGGTGGACTTAGCCCCGCCTCCCACCATGACTCCAACACTCGGCTCCTTCAGACTAGCCAGCAGTAATTAGCAAACACCTGTTGGAACTGCTGAGCTCTTTATAGGAGCTATTTGTCAGTGAAACGCTGGTAAAAAATGTAGTTAAGGAGTTAATAGAAGAGCCATGATGTGAAGGCGGAGTTTCAGAAAGAGCAGGAGTTTCTTAAAGAGACAGGGGCCCAATTTCAAGGTGTTAAATTCTAAAGTCAAACTTCTTTTAAGTCAAATTTGATATATATGGCATTTTAATAGCAACAGAAGTCAGCATAAATCTTTGATTGTGCTATGAAACGGCTCTATGTGCCTGGATAACATAATACTGCCTCTTAAGGGGATCTAAATGTGAACTAGTTGCTGGATATCTTGTGAATGTGGAACAGACTGGGGGAGCAAAAGAAAAGGAAACAACTGCCTGAAAATAAGGGGGGCAGCCTCATGTTGATGAATATTAATTCCCATAAACGACAGTGGTGGATGTAACATACAAGACGAGGACATTGGCTGGATATGAAGCACAGCACGCTCTCACAGCCAGGCCTGGCTGCCGGTTGCCATGGATCGTGGAGTTGCTATGAAGCCAGCATGTTCTGACGGCTTGTTGTGTCTGAGTGGAGAGGACGGACTGGCCTGTTTAGACTCCAGCCAGGTCTCACGCTGGGCTAAAATAACTACTCAGAAAGGAATAAAAGCTGATCTTCTGTGTTCTGTCAGCTAAGCAAAGAGTTTTATACAGATTCCTTCTGAGGAGCTCAGGGTTTACAGAATGCCTAGCTGAGCTTTTCTGTCCACCACAGACACAAAAGGCAATAAACCGAGAACTCGCTGCTTGTAAATAAACTTTTTGATGAAAAATGAACTTGTCCTTTTACAAGAGTGTGCCACTATTATCTCTCCTAATAATGTCTGCAGCAGCCATCTATCAACCAGGCTTAGAAACCAAATTTAATTCAGCTAAGTTCAATTTGTTCTATTTATATAGGACATATTCACATCAAATCTCATCTGAGGACACTTTACAAGACGAACAGCACCAATTAATGTCGAATGAAGCGTCTTCTTCTTTAAATTTATGTTTATTAAATTGGGTCCAGCAGCATCCAGTTATGGAGTATGGCAGCGTTCAGATCCAGTTACAGTCAAATTCAAACCTAATTACAATACAGCCCAATCAGAGTGAGCTGACAGTTTATTTCCAGACGGTAAAAGGTTAGCTGTCCTGAGAACCTCAGTAATTGCATCGAGTTGTCCATTTTTCAAAAGATCTTCGTCCTCAGCCAGCTTCAACGACTGTCTAGAAAAGAGTCGACCACACACACACACACACACACACACACACACACACACACACACACACACACACACACNCACACACACACACACACACACACACACACTGAGCCAGTGATGATTTTTAGAGATAATGGTGGCAATTCAGTGGACTATTTGCAGATTCACCTATTTCCTGAGTCTTCCCTGAAAAAAATAAATTCATCACAGAAAATTTGGATAGTGGTGGAGCAGAGTATACTGTATCTAAAATATTCAAAAATGCAGCTTGATAAGTTAAAGACTGAGGCACAATGCTACTCAACACGCTATTGGTTGGTGTTCGCGAAGCAGCCAATCAAGGACTGCCACTCTGCAAAAACACGTGCTTTGCTGTTTTTCTGAGCTTCAGCCTTACAAGGTAAGGTTCAGCTCACCTCCTTCAGACTAGCAGCAGCAGCAATTGGCAAATATCTTGAAGAACTGTGAGTCTGCTAACTACTTCTCAGTCCAGCTCTCCTAACAGCTGTAAATGGCATGATGGAGTAACTTTGTAAAAAAAAAAGTGCTGAAGGTGGAAAGAGCAAGAGTTTCTTAAAGAGGCAAAGACCCAATTTCAAGATGTCAACCTATCAACACAGATTTCTTTGAAGTTGTGTTTTATATATGTCATATTTTTATAACTGGAGGTAACAGTCACTTGAATATGCTATCAAATGGCACTATATGCCTGGAAAATACATAATACTTTCAACTTTGTGTTAAACTTATCAGTTGAACAGACTCTGCATTTGCACTAAGTACAGCACATATTCTAAAATATGTAAGTTGAGTAATTGTTCTTAACGCTTATTCTGTCCTTTAGAGGTGGGAGTGTGAAGGCAAAGTGTGTACATCAGCATGCCTGTGTTTTCTACATGTCCATCTGTTCAGGTTTTGGACATTCTGGTGTCTTTGGTTACGTCCAGGTCTCCACTCAGTGCTTCAGCAGAGGAATGCATTGCCTGGGGGAGCTAGGTGGGGCTGAGGACACACTCCCCATTGTCATGTTGCACCTGTTTTTCTTAGCTTAGCTTTCCAATAAAGTCAGGATAGCCAACAGGAAATGTTGAGGAAATGGAAAAGCTGCTATGCAATGTCATGCAGTCAAGAATAAGCTGAAGTATTTTCTGTTTTCTGCAAGATGATGTATCATCAAAGACTCATCCTGGATTTAAAACTCGATGTTGGAGGGAGAAAAAAAAATCTCTAAAGATGTGCAAACTCTGCATGTTTTTAATTAAAGCTGAATGGAAAAGTTAACAACATGTGCACAGACAGGAGCTTGCCAACCTTACATTTACTGCTAAAGAAGAACAAATGAAGAATATAAAGTTTCTCGGCTTTAGAGCTGCTTCAGGTTCATTTAGTTCCATCCAGACATTTCGAAGCAGTGGTGGTTCTTGCATAAATGGTACTCTGGCTCTCTGGGTTGCTCTGTGATGGACTGGCAGCCTGTCCAGGGTGTACTCCACGTCTCGCCCAATGCCTAATTGAGCCAGGTACAACCCCCCCTCGCCTCCCGGCCACTCTGAGGTGTGCAGTGGCTGCCCTGATGGAGAAGAGGCCAGGCTAAGCATCCCGGTTCATCAAACTTGCTAGCATCCATTTAGATTGTTAGAAATGAGGGAATTTGTCACAGGACATGTAGGCAATTGCTTGATGATGCACTGCGGACAATGTACGGGAAGTTTGGGTGGCTCACAGAATATGCCTGAGTATGTGACAGCATTAAGTCATATTTGTAAACAGTGCTGCTATATTGCTAGGTCCCTCTTAAAAAGAAGTTGTAGATCTTAATAATTTTGTTGTTGTTGTTAAATAAAGGTAATTAAAGTGCCATCTCCCAGAACTGGTCTGAACCTCAATGTAGATCAGCCACGGCAGCAGAAGACCACACAGGTTACAATCCTGTCAGCAAGGACAGTTCAACCAAACATTAAATATTAGACCCTTCTTGCTTTGTACCAGTTGGTTGGGAAGTATGGGGAATGTTTTCTCAACAAGCTTAAGGCCCTTTTTACCAACTGACCACTTAAACAATAGCTTACCTGAGATTCACTCTTGATCATGTCCATCCCTACATAACCACTGTGTGTCATGATCTGTGTTTTTGTGTATTTATATTAAGGTTTTTCTGTGTTCAGTTTCTGTCCTGTGAGTCTCTGTGTTGTCCTGTCAGCCCTTGATTGTTCCCAGGTGTGTCTCGTTCCCTTGATTACCCCGTGTGTATTTATGTCTCTGTCTCTTGTGGGTCCTTGTCGTTTGCTGTATGTCTTCCGCCTAGCTCTCCAGGCGTACTGTATGAATTCCTGGTTAGCCTTAGCTCCCACATTCAGTCACCAAGTTGTCAGTTGCTACCGGTTATTAGCTGTGTGCTATTGTTCCTGGCGTGCTGCCTGACTGGACTGTTTAGAGCAGCATTCATCATTAAATTCATCACCATAACTTGGGTCTCAGCATTTATCCTCACCACCTCACAATCACCGCTTTATGACACAGTGTACCCTTTGTCTGATGGCTACTTCTAGCATGTCATAAAGTTCAGATAAACTAACTAGTTTGTTGACTTTCCTGTTTTCCATTTGTAGGATGGAGTTGGAACCACCAACCCATCGGTAACCCGTACCTCCTGAGCCGCCATGGCCTCTATCACAGACATGTATCAAAAACTCAGAAGATTGTTTCCAACGTCTTATTGAATCTATGTCACAAAGAATTAAGGCAGTTCTTAGAGATATTACATTGTATTCAGTTGTATTAAGTTGTATTTTTTGATTCTTCAACAAATTAACAGTTTGTGTGTCTTTCAAGGTTCAGAGGTTAAAAGTTGACTTGTGTCCCATCAGTCCTGAACGGGTTGAAACACCTGCTGTACAGTTGCATCACCTCAGAAATGTTTAATCATTAAAAAGAGGGAGTCGTTCCTCCTTCTGCATTCCTCCTTCTTCTAGTGGAAAAAAACTTTGGTTTGAATGAACAATGGTGTGTGGAGGAGTGGTGCTGGGCTTGGTCTGCCAGCTGGCTTGGTGAACTGATAACTTTAGGATCTAATAGGGCTTTTCCTGAGAACTAACCAGCACAAAAGTACCAAATTATTTACATGCATGAATAGTGGATGGATCAGATGAAGTTTAATTTCAGTGACCATATTAGGTTTTCCTGAGCAGGATTGTTTCCAAAAGGTCAGGAGGATAAGACGTCGTTCCTTCCTTCCTTTGGGACACATTAACTTGATCTTTAGCAACCTTGTGAAGGCCACACCGTCACTCGCCTGCTATGTTTACTAAAGGAGCAGCCATCTGTGTGTGGCCGACTCATTCAACGATCTCCTCTTTCACAGTTTTCTGCTGCTTTCAAGGGCACACTACTGGAAAAATGACCATATTTAACCCACATTAACGCCGTTATCGCTGTAGATTATAAATCCCAAAATATTGTCTAGCAATTGTCCTTGAAAGTGGGATAAGTATGTTGACATTTCTATAATCTGATTGTTACCAGTCTCGCCACTCCTCACCCAGTGTAATAGGTAGATATATGGGGCAGCAAACCTGATGCATGGCGCTGGCTTTGAGCTTAATGTAATTCTGTGGACAGTTGGTGGAGTGATGACCCAATCTGAAGGCTAAGCACTGTAAATCTGATCCGTAAAACCAATGCTACCTTGTTGCCTCGTCGCTTGCTCTCTCTTTCTCTGGGAACGAGGCGCTATGATTTACAGAGCCGCTCGTAAAGCCTCCTTCCTGTCTGCGCGGCATCAAGGCGGAATGGTTTCCTGAAGCTGGGACTTCTCTGGTTATTCCTCAGACAGAATGTAAACCCTCAAGATTTTTTTCTCCCCTTTGTCTTTTAATCGCCTGTTTGGTGTGGATGTTCTGTTTAACCACACGGTGCCGTTGGGTTTATGACTTCCATATCTTCTGTTTT
Organism: Poecilia formosa; assembly: GCF_000485575.1. Taxonomy (NCBI): domain Eukaryota; kingdom Metazoa; phylum Chordata; class Actinopteri; order Cyprinodontiformes; family Poeciliidae; genus Poecilia; species Poecilia formosa. Next base: position 1,945,838 of record NW_006799943.1, on the reverse strand, counting down.
GACCACAGTACAACTGGCAGATGTTTCTGATGTGTGCTCAGGTGGCTGCATTTAGCAGATCATAAGTACTTAAACTGAAATTACACAGGAAGATCATTTTCTCAGATGATGCTTACATTTTCACATCAGCATAAATGTCATATTCATTTTGGCGCTTTTTGTGATCCAACTGATCTGTTCTTTCTATAAGGTGGAATAATAATTCTTTCTCTAGTCTTACAATTGTACATGTATCTCCAAACATAATCATTAAGCTTTACTAATATTTAAATAAACCCAAATTCTTCTTGTAGATACCATTGGCATAATTCCTGCTAGTAATATACTTGGTAAGTCTAATTTGTTGTTTTTTTGAGGGATGGATTTAACTTTTAAGCATTGTCAGTATTTTTTTTTAATATGGTTGAGTAGTGCTAGCCTGCTTTATTCATCCTCAAACCAGCTTTAGTGATGGTCAAGTGTCATTTTCCAGTTCAAACACTGTCGAAATTTCAAGTGTTTATCTGACATAGATAAACAGTGATAAAACTGTAACTCCATTGTTCCAAATGTATTTCCAGGTGTTTTCATACAATTTTCAGAGGAGATAAAGCTACTTGGCCAAAGTGACAAGGAGAACGTTCGAGTGGAGAATTATCCTTTCTCCAGCTAGGTTCTGAATGTACGAGGTTGAAGAAGAGTCAGTGAGTTGAATTCATGAATTCCATTTATTAATACCAAAATACAGCTGGTCCATAGTTCATGCTATCCTTATGGGCTAGCAGAGCAAAATGGCACCTAACAACAGTTTGCAGTTCTCTTTGTTGGCCTCTATCTAAGCTACGCCCCATAGAGGGCGTTCCCTAGTGTGTCATCTCCTTTAACCTTAATTTTACGTGTTTGTGCTCTATGTGTGTGCGTGTATATATGAGCATGCAAATAGCTAAAAGAGATAAAAGAAAACAGAATTATTTACATTAGGAAGAATCAAAGTAAGACTTTTAAAGCAAAAAACACAGTAATGATTGAGAAGCATGATGGTTCATTCCCAACTACAAAAAGTGGATGGAATATTGAAAAAACACAATTAATGCTAAGTTCTTCAATGGGTGGTGTCATGCAAAATTGACTTTTTTGAGCTTTACATCAGGTTATAATATTCCCTCATCAAAAAAATATTTGGAGTGTTGCCTTGATTCTTTCATGCATGTTTGAGAAATCATTGAATCTCTGGTGGAACCCATTCTGGGCTGCCTGAACACTTGCTCTCACAAAGCTCCGCCTGTTTCCACACAGCTCCTCCTCGGAGCTGCAGCCTGCGGCTCAGAGTGTAGCCCTGCCCCGCTCCTCCAACACTCTGCTCTGTCTAAACTGCTCTTACGTGTGTGTGAATGGTTGTTTGCCCTGTGTGTCTGCACACCGGGGACCTTTTGACCTGTCCGGTTTGTCCCCCGCCTTTCAGCCCTCTATAAGCTATCCAGAGTTAGGCCAGACTATTTTTAAGGATTGAAAAAAGCGAAGTGATGAGGTACAACTTGCTGAGAGACATTTAGCAAATATTAACACAGCCACTTCTCTTCTTTGTTGAATATTCAGTTGAAAGCGTGTGAACGCCTCTCCGCTGTTCTCAGCCCTTTGTTTCCTACCATGAGTTTTGTGGAGATGTACTCTGTGGATCTGCACATTTTCCACTCAGCTGAATGGTCCCCTCAGATCGTTAAACGTCCATTCATTAGAGGGGGACACAGCGAGGGACTTAGCGTCTAGCCAAACACAGAGAGGCCTGAGCTGGGGGTGAGAGGGTGGCTCATTACTGACGATGTGTGCCTGCTTGTGTAGCGAGTGGAAACTGCAGCAAAGTGTGGAATCGGATGTAATCACAACTGAGACACGGTTTTATATGGAAATTTTACATTCTGCATCCAAAACTGACTGGATCGGGTGAAAGCAGTAAACTACAGCAGAGCAACGTTGTCCAAAAAACAAATTAAACATGCAATGTTTGATTTAGAGAAGAGTCTGAGTCGTCTGTGTCAGCTAGTGAAAAAAAAAAAACCTGACAAGCGATGGGAACTCCCAACATCTTCCGTGCTCAGACATGCCTGGAAGAGTTGATGGCTGTCTCTGCTGTGTTAACAAGCCCACCAAATAAGCAGGTAGGTGTCTTACACAAGACTCTTCTGTGATTTTCCTCAACACAAAAGATTTCCAATAAGGGACAAACATAAACTTCTGCCTTTCCATGTTTGAGGAGGTGGAAAGCAGTTGAGTTAAGCCTCGTATTGTTCTGGGTTCCACGTAAACTTGAGCAATGTTTGAACAAGCTCGCACACTGGAATTTAAAAGAAGAGGCCCTAACTTGATGGATGAATAGAATCACTGGGAACTCTTTAGTTTTATTCCTGTATTCTTACGAATTGTATGCAGACACACTGAATTGAGTGGAGGCCACAGTATTTTGTAAAGAAGATTTTTTTTAAATTATACAGCAATGCAAAGATGCACAAAGCAGGACACATGAACCAAGCACTTGCAGCTGTAATTGACTCAAAATTTGGTCCTGTGAAGCATAGATTCATGGAGTAGGGGAGCAATTTAGAGATTTTTACTAGCAAAAACATGCATTGTTTTCTTTCCAGTTCATATAAATATGCGTTACTTTCCACATAAAATCCTAATAACATTCACTGAATTTGGGGGCAAACTGAGAAAGTTTGAGTAGTTTTGGAAGACAATATAAAAGCATCTCTCCTGACACTCACAACGGGTCGCTGTGGCCTTGAACATGAAGCAACCAGGACGTCGTAGGAAGAACGTTGACTTTGCAGAGATGAAATCTGGTGTCCTCCTGCCTTCAGAAGGAGATAATCAGCAGATTGGAGGGAGTTTCATCTAGTCCTCGACGCGTCTCCGCCTGAGCCAAAACAAACATCAGGGTGGAGCTTCCTGCCTAAAATCCTGGGAGAGCCAACCCAATGAATCAAGGAGACCACAGTCGTAGTCAAGGCCACAAATGTGCTTCTAAGTGATAAGGACCAAAAACTCTGTGACAAAAAGGGTGAAGGGTGAACAGTTAGACATGGGGGACTTTGTTTCTTTGGAGACTGGTGCAAATGCTACAAATGTAATGGATCTCAGTGGGAAGGAAAACGTGCAGCAGAAGGTTTTAGGATACCGACGTACACAAGCAGCATCTTGTGGATTCCCTTGGCCCTCTGCCCCGGTTAGAAAGCCACAGCAGTGAATAGAAAAGTTGGAGTGGAAGGTGAACAAAGAGGCAGTAATCAAAGAAGTCTCTCCTGTTTCTTTTGATCACTGCTTGAACAGCTGTTTCTGCAGGCCGCTCTTACTCATCCACTCTAGGCAGAGCAGAGCCAGATAATAGATGCATTCTTGTAAGCAAGATGAGGGTTGCCAGGATGGGGACACTTATAGGGATTCCTCTGTGCAGCCTCTGGTTTTAGTGCCAGCTGAGAGGGAGAGATCTGACTGACAGCTTGTAGCCCAAATACAACATGAAGCCCAACACCAAAAACCCCAGGCCAAATCACTGAATTTATGGATGACAAGTGATGTACATTGTAATCGCTTTGAGTAGTCAAAAAATGATTGGATAAAGCGCTATATAAGTTCAGTCCATTTACCATTTACCATAATCTTCAATTCACAATGTTTTTGGTTGTCCTTTGTGATATTCTGACCAGAACCAGATCTCAAAAGACTTGACTTTTCGAATAGAACAATATTTTTTTTGTGGTGTTGCTTCCTTTTAAATCATAAAATTGCACTGGGATTTCTGTTTTACATTACTGTTGCATAATGACACTTCATTAACCAATAACTAATCATTGGTGATGTCATGTGTGACAGATTCTACTACACATTTCAAAATAAATAAACCAATAACCGAGACACTTCATGGAAACTTCTTTTTAGAAATGTACAAGTTCTTTGCTATCTTGCAAAAATGACAATTTCAATAAAATATTATTATCAACACTTCCTAAAAACCCACCAAATGTTGTTAAAAGCAGCCCAAACTTTAGCAAACTGCCTAGAGCTCCTTTTTCCAGCCAAACATGTTCAAAAGCAGCCCATTTGGGGGGAAACCTGCCTGATCTGGCAACACTGACAAAGAGGAGGTAGTGGACTGAGAAAGAAAGACTAGATGTTGGGTGACTTTGCAGGTACATTAAGTTCTTGAAAAGATAAAAAATTGAATTGTCATAGCAGACAGCAGACGTTGCCATGTCTGAAAACATGTTTTATGTGGATGAAAATGTAAAGAACCAGCACAAGTCCTGTAAATTATATTCAGTAAAGAAACTTAATTTATATAAAGTTTTCTAGTCATAACTGCCACTCAAAGCGTTTTACACTAGAGCCACATTCAACCAGTGGCGGAGCTAGACTTTTAAAGTTGCGGGGGCCAAGGGGGGGCCTACCTCTGGGGGGGCAAAATTTAAAATGTGAGTGCGCACATCTATATATCTATCTAGTCGAGATATATATATATATATATATATATATATATATATATATATATATATATATATATATATACCGCACTGCAGCGGCTACACGCCAACGACCGGAGCGGCCAAACGCCAACGACTGGAGCGGCCAAACGCCAACGACCGCAGCGGCTACACGCCAACGACCGCAGCGACTAAACGCCAATGACCGCAGCGACTAAACGCCAACGACCGCAGCGGCTACACGCCAACGACCGCACCAGACGACAAGCTACCATTTTTTCTCTGCCTGTGAATGACTGTCTCAGCGTGCTGGCTGCTACCTCTGCCTGCTAGCTGCTGTCTCTGCGTGGTAGTTATCTTCTTTGCCTGCTAGACAACATCTCAGCTTACTACATTGACAATATTTTCCAGAAGTCCAAGAAAAGTGAAGAGAGGACATGACTTTTTGGCAGATAAGTAAAATGAGACTCCTTCTGATTTTGTTCTTAGGTGTTTACACCTTTGAGAATGTGCCAAAGTCTTCAGAGGATTTGTATAATAACTTGGCTCACTCCTTCATGACTAATTCTGGGTCTATGACCTTTGAACAGACAATTTGGACTATTTCAGATTTTATTATAAACTGGCACCGTTTTAACCAAAAGCCAATAGATAATTTGGTTCATTTAATCTCCTTGTCTGTCTTAAATAA
>NW_006799943.1:1924906-1928256 GCF_000485575.1 Poecilia formosa | reverse complement strand
TATATATATTTGCAATTGATTCTTTTCACTCTTTCCCCTGAGTGTGGTTTAAAAGGTTTTATGTGGTGAATTTCAGCCTCTTTCAGTCCTCTAAATACTGCACTCGTGCTTTTTTCTCTTTTGTTGTGTATTTCTTTATGCAACCGTGTGTATTTGTGTCTTCTCTCCTTCGAGAGAAGACATGTATATATATTTCAGTTTAGCCATTTATTTTTGATGGATGAGCCTTTATGATTGATAATATATAACTGTACATTGAACATATTGGTTTGGATTTTATTGAGTTGTAACCTGGGGATTTCCTCAGCTATGCACCACGTCTGGAGAGACATAGAGGAAATTAGGGATTGAAAACTGCACACACCTGCTCCTTCATTTAGCAATCAGTAGTCCTATAAATTTGAACTTCTATGCAACGATGGGGCAGCTGACTCCTTCCATATAATAAATATATATTTAGCCATGTAGTACGGAGCCCTCCAGGGGACATGGGGATTTTTTTTTTTCTTTTGCGTTCCCTCTCAATAATGTACTGATCAGTTCATGCGGCATAATTGAATACTGTAAGCCTTTTTTAAGGTGACCGCCGTACTTTCTGCTTTAATACAAGGTTATGTAAGGTTTTTCCATGAATGTTAATATCTCGTGAAATATCAGACGTTTTATATCTTTTTTCTTTAGTATAGAAAGGCACAACAAACCTATGATATAAACAGAAACTTTCCGTTAGTAGGAAAGAAATAAAAATACATCCAAACTATTTGTACAATTTCTGAGTTACTATCGCGGGGTAATCAGTCATCTGATTGTGTCTCCATTGTGTTCGTAGTCTGAATGGTTTAAAGGGCTGCTTTCAGTGCCGTTCCATCTTAGCCTTAAGAGACAAACATGCAGTAAATCGATGTTCAATCAGTTTTTTACACCAAAGCGTTAATAATAATAAACACGTTTTATTATTATGAAACACAGCAAACTAATGGTGGTAGAGGGCCGCACTGGGTTAACTCGGGGAATCTCATCTGTCTGTGTATCAATCAACTCCAAACCTCTTCTTTGTTCTGTCACAATTATCGATTTATTTAATTTTGATTATCATGCTCCAAACTTTGCGAGGACTGACCACCCGATCACTCGCTTCCTCATACACACAAAGTTAACACACTAGTAATCCTCCCATTCACTTCATGACAGTCACGCCCACATCGACACGCCCACCACCCAGGTGTCAAAGCCGCTGCTTCCCCAGCTAGCATTGAATGTTTGGAGCACGTCCGCTAAACGTTGTCTTGAACGTCCGCCGAACGTCCGGTGATTACGTTTGATCGACGTCCAAATGAAACTCCAAAGGACGTCCGCGGGACGTTCACCGGACTCAAAATCGACCACCATTAGACTTTCGGCGGACTTTCAATTGAACGTCCGCTGATTACTTTCAGCGGACGTTCGCATTTTTTTCAAAAATCAAAAGCTATATAATGGTTATGCTAGGTCCGTGGAAATGCTAACATAGCAGCAATTTTATTGGAATGCAAGGTTTTCATGAGGAACAGTTGTCTTCCATTACCATGTGATATTAATCCAATGTTTTAACAAATTGTAGAAAAAGAAAGCTGGCCCCACACTTACTGTTTTCACATGGACCGGTTCTCTTCTGCTTCCAAGACATATTAATCTAATGTAATAAATTGTAAAATCGATGACAACCACTTAAAAACACTTGGCAAAGAATTTATTAATTTTATAGTATTAACATTAAAGACTACCCACAACAAAATATGATAATCACATTTATTTATACATATGTACCAAAAAGACATGAAACCTTCTTAGAACAAAGTAAAATAGCACAGTATACATTTTAATACAATGGGTTTTTAGAAAAGACATTCACAATAACAAAAAAATCAAAGCAAAGTCAGCAAAGTAACCCGGTGCTTAAAAATATAATTTTAAAAGAAATATTTACACCAGAACTTATTTTATGAGCGATGACACATGCACAAAATAATAATAACAAAAAAACAAAACAAAACAAACAAACAAACAAACAAAAAAACAAACAAACCAGACAACCTTGAGCCTTAAAACGTTTGGTGTTCTGAATCAGATGCTTGGTTCTTTGGAACAGCCCCTGAAAAACAGACATATCAATATCAATGACATATCAGTAATTACTTATTTCATTCATATGGCTCTCACAGAGCCTCAGTGAAAACGTGTTTATTATTAATAACTCATTGGTGCAGAAAACTGATTGAAAATTGATTTATTTACTGCATGTTTATGTCTGTTAAGGCTAAGATGGAACCGCACTGAAAGCAGCCCGTTAACCTTTCAGACGAGCACAATAGAGACACAATCAGATGAGTGATTACCCCGCGATAATAACTCAGAAAAGTCCATGGAAAAACCTCACATAAGCTTGTATTAAAGCAGAAAGTATGGCGGCCACCGTAAGAAAGGCTTACAGTATTCAATTATGCCGCATGAACTGATCAGTAGATTATTGCGAGGGAACGCAAAAGTTATGCAAGGGAACGCAAAAGAAAAAAAAATCCCCATGTCCTCTGGAGGGCTCCGTAATGTAGAAACCAATTTTGATAAGGGTAAAAATAAAAAAAATATTGCTCTTGGCTTCCCTTTGGTGGACACTGTCGGTAATGTTACCCTGTGATTTGAGCTGCCATTAAAAGCGTATTCAAAAGCAAGGAAACCAGTGTCGCAAAAGAGAACTTATTCTTCAGGGAGAGAGAAAGAGAGGAAGAACAGAAAAAGACAAGAAAATTAGCTAAGAGAAAATTAGCTTGATAGCAACCTAGAAAGGTGCCGTTCAAAAGCTAAACATTTATGCTAGTGTCCTTGTATTTGTGTGAAACTGGGTTTGAGTTGATTCTCTGTATATTTCTGAGTTTTTTTTTTGTTTGTTTTTATTTGGCTTCATAATGTTTGATAACAAAAATTAAAACTTCTCAATGTTTGACATTGTCTAGAAAAATGTTTTTACTTCAGGCTACAATAGAATGTTCAGTTCCAATGGCATCAATGACATCAGCATTGATGTCATCACTCTATGACATCACAAAGGAATCTCTCTCTTGAATGTAACTCACAGACAGCGTTTTCTCAGACCTGTTCCACAGTTCTATCACGGCAGATCACTCTTCAGAGCACGTTCGAAGTTTACCAGAAAGAGCAAGATATCAATTTCAGATATTACACGCCTTTCATAGAAGCGAGAATTTACCGAGTTTAAACATGAAGCAACAACAGATTGGATGTGAACATGAAGCTTTTCCAGCAGAGCTTTCATGGATCGAAATGATGGAGCTCAACATCCAAGTTGACTACGA
>NW_006799943.1:1916739-1924726 GCF_000485575.1 Poecilia formosa | reverse complement strand
CTCCATCTGCTGACTTCAAGATCACCCCCTTAGTGGAAGAGACAAACCAACACGTTAGAGAGCTGACAAAGCAGGTTGACGATCTTAAAACAGAACTGCAGAGTACGATTTTTGAACTCCAAGAGGAAAGAGACAGAAGGGTTGCATATCAGGCTGAAGTCACATCACAGCAGGAGGAGATTCAAAAGCTGCAAAAACTGTTGGAAAAAGAACGTCACCTGCAAGCTAAACGTGAACAGGTTACTTGCTCTTCTAAAGCTACAACCGACAAGACCGTTCTTCGACAGCTGGAGCACTTCAAGTGGGAGGCTGAAAAATATGCCTCCCGCAATAAAGGTCTCATAGAAGTAATGGTTGAAGAATATAGAGTGAGACTTAAATACGAGGAGCAGCTCAAAAGTCTCTCTGAGCAAGTTTCCAAATTCAAAGAGCAGGAGGAAACTGTGAAATCTCTGCAGGGTCAGGTTGCGGACCTGAAGGAGAAGTTGAAACTTGCTCTGGAAAACAACCATCCGAGAGTCTGCCCCCAACCAGAGGTCCCCCTGCAAACTGAAGGCTCCATACCAACAAAGGAGACCACGCAAAGGCAGACTTTGAATCAACAAGGGGTCTCCATGCATAGCCTGGCTCAGCCTTTGCGACGACCCACATCCAGGTTGCAAACAGAAGGATCCCTGCCAACAGAGGAGACCAAGGAAAGACAGACCTTCAATCAACCAGGGAGGTCCGAGGAAAGACAGACCTTCAATCAATCAGGGAGGTCTGAGGAAAGATGGACCTCCAATCAACCAGGGAGGTCCGAGGAAAGACGGACCTCCAATCAACCAGGGAGGTCCGAGGAAAGACGGACCTCCAATCAACTAGGGAGGTCCGAAGAAAGATGGACCTCAAATCAACCAAGGAGGTCCGAGGAAATATGGACCTCCAATCTACCAGGGAGGTCCGAGGAAAGACAAACATCCATGCGACCAAACTCCACTGGTTGCATGGAGGGCCTTCATGCTGGCGTTGGCATGAAGACCAATCTATGCCCGGCTCGGCCTTTACACCGACCTACACCCAGGTGGCACTAACCTGGGTCACTATCCAAACCCAGGTTTTGCCAACACTGGCCATTATAAAAATTCAACGCTTTACACAAATTGAGGAAATCAAAACAGACAGGCAAATAAAATTCCTCACTCCAAAATCAATGGAGAAAACACAGCATCAATTTCAGCTGTCCAGAAACAACCAATCAGAACCAAATGTGCTAAATGTGTCTCAGCACATTCAACATATTAGAAACCAGTCTTTGTCCAAAAGTTTGCAATTTGGTTTGATTGGTTTCTAATGCGTTGAATGTGTCTCAGCACATTCAATACATTAGTCTACTGGTATGCTGCAGCTATGCAATTGGCAGAAAAACAACCTAACATTATATAATTATTTATAGAATGATTTAGAAAACAAAATTCTGTACAGGCTTGTCAAAACTATTTCGACCCATATTAGAACTTTGCATTCATTTCCCTTCATTTTAGTAGCTGCGATTTTGCCTAACCCAGACATTTTCCCCAACTCTAACATTAACTAAAACTTAATTCACAATGAATCCATCATATTAGGACCAGGCCTTGGTCCTAATATGATGGACCTGATATGACACTGTACATATAATGGTGAGTTCACACCAAACGCGTTTTGACCGTCAGGCGCATCTGGTTAACATTCAAAGTATATGTGGAGGCACGTCGAGGGCCGTTATGGCGCGTTTCAAGAGTCTAGCACGGCGTTGGAGGCTCCACATAAGACTTTGAATGTAAACCAGACTCGCCTGACGCTCAAAACGTATTTGGTGTGAATGCACCATTAGAATATTCAGTTCCTATGGTAACAATGTCATCAGCAGTGATGACATCACTCTTTGATACATCAAAGGAATCTCTCTCAACTGTAGCACAGTTTTTTTCAGACCTGTTCTGAAAAACAGGTCTGAAACTTATAAGTTTCATAACTTATAAGTTATGAAACTTCTCCAGGAGCTGTTAAAATTATTTGAAGGCACAGTATCAGCCCAGTACAGGTTCACATTCTCAGGTGAGAGAGACTCACCTGGTATAAAGTTAATTTTTCAGTACTGGAATTAATTTATTAATTTAATCAAAGTATTTATCCTACTACATCTGGTGCAACGCCATCATTCACTCAGTCAGATATTGTCACCTTCTTAAATTAATGGCCAAGTCATTTATTTTCGCCTAAATAAATCATCTTTAGCAACAATTAAAGATGATTTAATTGTTGCTGATTTAATTATAATCACCTTTTGGTGATTATCATTGTGATCATATAATTATGATCATACCCAAATCATATTTGGGTATGATTTTTTATTTATTTATTTTTTTGCCAAAAATTACTTGATCCATTACTTTAGCATATGGAAGTGATTGTGATGTTGTGTTGCTTTGGGACCCAGACTACGACCCTGTAATTGATGGGATCATGATTAGTTCCACTGGTTTGGTAAATAGGCTATTTTTTCCTTGTATGACATGCGTTCCAAAACTCTGTTGGAAATATATGAGTTAAACATCAGCCAAAGAACAACATCATCATGAAAATGGTGAGGTTCTGAATGACTGAGCTTTTTTGGGGGGTTGTTGACTGTAGCTTGAAATAACTCATGATGCATGTCTTGTAAATATGTTGAAATGTTGCACTTTGTGCTCAGGCGTGTCAGTCAGTGACAGTGTACAAACGGACTCATTCACGAAGAATAACAGTGAGCAATGGGAAGCGGAAGTGTGTTAGCAAAACGTGACAGCAGAGAATTACGTGTCATTAGTGCTTCACTGAAGAACAGCAGACAGCCAATAGCATGGATCCTCTCTGACTTCAGGTCACCAGGGGAGCAGTGTGGGTGGAAGACATCCTGCGGAGGAGCCTTTAGCTTTGGAAGGTGTTTTGGTAATGTTTCCATGTGTGAGCGTGGAGTGGGGAAAGGGAATGCCCTCTGACATCTCAACACACATGTTCTGCATTACCTTTCTGAATCCTTTGGCAGCTGTTTACCCCTAGGAGCAAGTTATTCTAGCTGTACCTGGGGTTCTTCCTCTGCTCTCACACACACGACACTTCAGCTCAGCTCAGCTCAGCTCAGCATCCCTGATGTGAAGCAGTCCGGGACCAGCGGGGCCTCCGTTCTGTTGCTGGGCTAACTTACAACGCCACTGGGAACCTGGAAAGATCATTTGTTCCTGCTAGACCCCAGGTCAAGCAATATGAACTTTTAGTGCAGTCTTTTCACTCTATGCTAATTGTGAAGTTATCCGACTAATATTTTTTTTCCAGAACATCTATCTAGATGACCGAAACCGCTCAGAGAAAATGAGTTTTTTCCCTAAATCAAAAGCATCAGGTGATTTCCTGTGCTTTTCACACAGGTTCTCATTACGCAGATATCCTTGACTCATTCCTATTTTCTCCCATTTTATCTCAGTCCAGGGCATAACGAGGGAGAAGCACAAACAAAGAGATACTTAACAGTTAAAAGACCTGCTTGTCTCCCACTCATGAGTGTGCTGTGACTCCCTGAGTGGGGCGTTCACAAAGATCAGCGCAAACTGACCACTGGAACTCAAGGGAGTCGCATGGAGCTCCTGCTCCATGCGACTCCCTTGAAATTCTTCAAAGGAAGATGGAATTGCATTGATAGCTTTGTGTGGGTGTAAGAAGCAACGACCGGCGTTTGTTACCGTCCCCCTCGTAATTACAGTCCCTCTGGCCTCCATGGTGTAGGCATGTGCAAGTAGGCTTATGTGGATGCTATTGGCGAGGACCCATTTGTGTAGGGGGTCTTAAATACACAGACCACTGTTGCTACAATACGTCTTTAGAGCGTAAGTGGAACCATTTGTATGCACATAAATATGTGGTTGTTGACTGGTGTTTTTACACAAAACACGAGCAAAACTTTCTGGTTTTCTAAACCTGTGAAGCTCTTTATATTTTGTCACAATACAACGTTACGTTTTAATCGTGCTTTTATGTGACAAGCCAACACAAAACAGGACATAGTCTAATTGGGAAGTGGGTGAAATTTGTTTTACAATCAAAAATCTGAAAAATGCTGCATGGTTTAGTATTAATCTAATCCATTACAACAGATTGCCTTCAGACATCACATACTTAGTAATATGTGATGTCATTACTGCTGGTGGCTAAGCTGACTGAACATTAACTTCCCCCTAAAAGCAGCAAAGTGCAATAAACACATTGTAGAAGTACAGTAATAAAATGTTGTTAGCTTTTGTACTATAAAACAGAGGAGCAGAAATAAAACTAGCACAGCTGCAACTGACTCTGAGCCTTTTGATCATGTTTACCTGGTGTAATTCTGTGTCAGTATTATCTACTAGCTAGCTGGCTGCTGCCAAGGCAGCAGAAAGCAACCATGTGGAAGTACAAATAAAATGTCTCGTACTGAGAAGGATGAACAGACATACACAGAAAAAAACCTCACAGAATGCATTGCTCCTGTTTTTAGACTACTTAGTGTTTGCAGTGTAGCACAGCAAGCTCCTACAGGAAGGCAGAACTTTACTCTAGAAATATAATTTTAGCTTTAAAAGTGGGATTACTTGTGTTCCATTTATGAATATTCTGTGTTGCTAATCAATTTTTGCAGTAGACATATTCAGTTAAGTGTGTCAGCTAGATATAAAAACTGAAGTAACATACATCTGGAACAACTAATGTGACATTGGCTTTAGTACCATTAAATAAGAGAACTAGAACTAAAAGCTGAAGCAGATTCTTAATCTACTGTTCCTGTTTATGTACATTCTAGTGCTAGCATTTCAGTTTAGCTAGCTACAACAGGAAGCTTGAAAAGTTGTTTTTAAAACTTCTCTAAGCTTTAGAAGTTATTTATGATAGATTTCTCTATATATTTTTTCTATATGGCAAAAATGTTTAGTAAAACCAGCATTAGGGGGTTTCTCTTTGCTAACATTGCAGCCTAGCTAGTTGCTCCTATATGAAGATAGAAAAGTACATTTTAAAAGACCTCTGAGTTTAAAAAGTTATCTATGATCAGTTTGGAGATTTGTTTTATGATTTGTTTTGTGTTAAGTGTGTTCAGATGTTTGTAACTTTATTGTTAAAATATTTTATTGATGTTGGTGATGTCAATATTTGACTGCAAAACGATGCTGCCCTATTATCGGAAAAATAACTACTTTCAGTTTCATCAATTGATATTTTAGTTTTTTGCTTAGGAGAGTTCTAACAGGGTGAATCACATATCTCTAAAATCACAAGTTAATTGCCAAACATTAATGTTTTTTCATCCAAAAAAAAGGAAAACATTATCTGTAAAGAAAACTCTCTTCATCTTAATAAAGCGTACTCTGAGTAAGCCGTTGTTACAGGCTGCCACAGATTTTTGCTTATGTCATTGATTAGGGTCATTGTGGTTTTTTGGCCCAAATGGGCTCCCTTAATCACACTGATGACTCTGAGGAAGGTTTGATGAGTTTAAAACCTGAGGAAAATTGCTCTCACTGAGAGAAAATAGCATAATTTATTATGTACAGAAGAAAGGAGAAAATACTTGACGGTGAAACTCAGCCGGTAATTGCGGGTTGTTTTCTGTACAAAGCTTTGAGCTTTTTGTCCGGTGTTGGAACAAAGCCAGCTGTTCCACTTTTACACACTGCATTAGAAAAGCACAAAACGTGACCCTGAATGAGCTCATGTTTCTGCGTAGCAGAGGACTGAATGGTAGACTTAAACTTATTAGCTTTTTGCATATGTAGACTTCTCTCTGGAAATACTGATAAATATCTGCAAATACATATATGTTGAGAATTATGTACATTAATTTTCAAATTGGATACAGAAGGAAACATGCACCTTGACTCTCTCACTTAGTCCTGAAGTTATACGGCAACTTTTTATCAGTTTAACTTTTACAACATAAAACAATCTGGAGGATTTGTGGTCCATTATTGGCCAACATAAAGACAGAATTATAACACTTATGAAGCCAGGATTAATAGAGCACACTGAACTTCAAATAAAAGGGGTTCTTTATTCTCCAAAAGAAAAATTTTCTCTGAATTGCAAGAATGAAAAATATAAAGTTCAAGATATAGAGCTAAAGTTCTTCTGTTGTGTGAATGGTCCGCATACTAGTATCTATCAGGTTCCTATAGCAACGGCTTCTGCAAAAATGGCGCATTAGCAGCACTGTTAACACTCAGAGACGAGCAATGCGTAGAAAAATGATTTATGCATTTAATGGCATCTTTTGATGCACATGAAATAAAACTGATTCAGGTGTCCTTTGAAGATTCTCAAATACAATTGATTTTGTTTTCAACAACATTGATTCAAAAGAAAGTCAGATTTCCTGTTGACAGAAAAAAATCTGTTGAAAGATTAAATTCAAGAATCTGTCAGTTGAGTTTATAATCTATTCTGATTTATGGATTTAATGGTGTTGGATCTTTTACATCCACTGCAATGTTTAGATGTGGCACCACCTACTGGCCACACTGTGTTATTACAAACAAAAACTCAAAACGAACTCACTTTTCTGAATTGTTTTCCGTCTTTGCAGAGCACACGGTTTGTGAATAAAAAAGCTTTTTTTAAATATATACATACAGTCCCAATTGAGAAGCCCCAACTTTTAAAGCCAACTTTAATAATAAACCGAACTTAATGCACTATTTAACTGGCATAATTTGGAATGTATGTGATTGAACTGCATTTACCCGTTTATAAAATCCTTTGAGGTGAGATTTACTGTGATTTGGCGCTATATAAATAAGCTGATTAGAATTTTTTTTGACAAATTAAATTAAGTTGAAATTTTCTAAATTAAAACTAATCTAATGAGGCATCAGATTTAGGCCACTGACTGAAGAAGGGAGACTATTTTCAACACTGTGGCACAATGTATAACATCTCTACTTGTTCTGGACTGTATCTATAAATCAGACATTGATTTTTTTTATATATGAAGCTGAAAAACACCAGAGATGAAGTATTTCTACTCTTGTGAACAATTCTTAGCTATCCAGAAAAATCTGCTCAACCACATCTTGTTACTCCACTAAATCATAAAACGCGCAAGTCTGTCATTTTTATTGGGAAATATTCAGCATCAGGATTCTCTCACTGAATGCACATGAAGACAGAACCTGTCACCCGTAGGGAGTAAGTCACTTTTTTATTCAGATTGTACATCAAAGCATCTGTGGGCCGTTTCCCCAAAGCAACACACAACCATGACAAATGCAACTGCTCCACCAGACTTGGTCAACGCAATGAACAGCTAAAACGGTTCATTTTGTTTCTTTAATCCAGGACCATTTATTTATTTCCCATCACTAAGAGTGAGGAGTCTTCGTTTCTCCACTAGGGAGCAGCAAAGAGTCCTTCTTCTTCTACTGTAGTCTGATGGACTTAAGAGTTGAATGACATGACCGATACTACATAAACATAAAAAAGGAACAGCTGTATATTATATTCTATACACACTAACTGAAAGGGTGAGAAAATAAATGGAAAACATTTGAAACTAGTGAGAAAGATGAATCATTAGAACACAGAGTCCTTCCAGGAACCTGAATTAGAACTTTTAAAAGCTAAAGCCACTGTAATAAACTCTGTACAGCCGTGTTATCATTTCTGTGCCGTCACATATGAACTTACCTGGGTGTACTATAATTTACACGCGAGTAAATTTACAGAATAAATCAGAAGGATTGCATAATACAGTCATTTGAAGGCTACCAACCAGACCAGCTGACTGATGAGCTTGAGGCTTTCAGGAGTCACTATAAAACATCGTTGCGTGTTGGCAGTGAGACGAGGTGGATGTGAGGACCTGCAACAGGAATCCTGCAGGTACATCCACCCGGATGACAGGAAGGCTGCAGGAGACGGCGACGGGTTTGGAATTTTCTTTTCTATTCAGTGTCTTGCAATA
>NW_006799943.1:1904186-1916693 GCF_000485575.1 Poecilia formosa | reverse complement strand
TATATTCATGCCTCTAGAGCTTCATTACAGTTTTTCTTTTGTTTGCTTTACTGATATAGACCAACACAAAGTAGTTCATGATTTGTACAATTTAAAACATATGGAATTTAATTAAATTTAGTCTCATCAACTGAGTCTTGTAGAAAACTCATTCAAATTGAGTAACATGGTGGGTAGTATCATGCTATGATGGTGCTTTTCAACAGTCAGGACAGAAAGGGTGAGTGAGGTTAAAACACCTACAAGAAAATGGAAGAAAACCCTGAAGACTAGAGTGAAGCAGTTATGGAAATTTCACAGTCCTTTCAGGTTTTTTGCAATTTCACAATAACAGATATTCACTCAAAATCAACAGATACACACTTTTTTTGCATTAATGCATGATGGTTGTTAGTATATTGCAAATTTACAATAAAATTGGGCTTAAAGAAAAGTGACTTAAAAATTAAGCCACTTAAGAATTTCTAGATTTTTCTAAAAAAATAAATAAATAAATAATAATAATAATAATAATAATAATAATAATTTAAAAAATCTGAAATTTTCAAGTTGCAAAAGTAGAAAATTTTAAACTTTCCAAACTCAGAAATTTTTGTTTCGGTTTTTTTTTCCAGAAAATGTCTGCAGATTAAACTCAAAATTTCTGAGTTTTTTTTTTCCAAAAATGTTCGACTTTTGGAGCTCAGAAATGTTCTTGTTTTTTCTAGAAAATTTTTGGATTAAAAGTTTCTTGGGAGAAACTTACTCCTACTTCTTTTTGTTTAATGGCCCTAATATGCTGTCATTTTTTAAGGCCGATGTTCTGAAACGCTCTATTCAATCTGACTACGCTTCAACTGTTTTACAAAGAAGAATGGGCAACAATTTCAGACCAGTGCAAAGCTGGTAGAGCACAGTTAGGCTGCGGGGCTCAGTTCAACTACATGCTTCATTTTTCAGATTGTCAGTAAAAACAATCAAAACCTTCTATTATCACCATTTTGCACTACTTTGTATTGGTCTGTCACATAAAATCCAGATAAAATACAGTAAAGAAAATGTGAAAAAGCTCTAGGGAAACTTTTGCAAGGCACTGCATAAGGTGAAGTATGTTCAATTCCTTAGGAGCCCAGCAGAGGGCAGTCTCTCCCAAGCATTGCAGAGTAAAAGCTCCCTTATTACAGTCAAAGCCATCTCTTCTTCTCCTGTTCTTCACTATAACTCAGCTTGGTGAAGAGTTCATTCGGACTTCCTCTCCTCTTCCTCGCTTTGGCATCAGAAAAGACTTGAGATGCAAACAGTCCAGGGCCAGAAATGACCCAGAATCCCTTGCGCCTGTGCTTGTCCTTCAGCCCTGAAATTACTGAATGGGAGACCTTCACAACATCCGTAGAGAAAAAAAAAACACACACACACACACACACAAATGCACATGCAAACACACACACAGAGACACACAATGACTCTCAGTTCCAGATATACAGTCATCATTTCTTATTGGCTATCCTCCTCTTCCTGGTGGCCAGCATGTCATAGAATGGATCCCTGCTGATGCTCGCCCTGCGAAGGAGGACAGGAAGGACGGGATTAATGGCAGCGTCCAAACGTTCGCTATGAGGGGTCAGTCTGTCAGCACTGTGAATGTGTTGTTTGTGACTATCAGCAAAAGTGCTTCCTGTGTGATGTTTGTACTGCATTTTGGTTTGGGGGGAGGAGTGAGGGGGAAACGGTCCCCCAGCTGCAGTTCTGACACGAACACGAACAAAATTATTCATGATTTAAATGTTTTCTGTTCTGCTAATCTAAAAATGTCTTAGAATCTATTCTCAGCAGCAACAGCAATAGAAATTTGTTGATGTTACCCTAAAACATTAAAAAAAAAAAACCTCAATCAGCTTCATTTGCTGGAGGGCCACATTTGAAGTATAGTCGGGGGCCACGCACTTATTCCAAGGCCCCTGCGTCAAACTTTAGACACCCTTTATGCTGCCTCTGCAGGCACACAACAGTTTCAAGCAGCAGAAGAAGAATCTGCCTCTATGTGATCATTGGTAGTAGCAGAAGAAAGTAGAGGAAACATGATCCAGAAACATCTGCATCTGTTAGGCCTTTCCAAGTGTTACTTTTAAGAAGTTTCTGTATCACTTTCAAAAAGCATTACTTCTGTTGTTCTATTCAATCATGGAAATGCTTGTAAAAACAAACTGGTACCAGAAAGTTGAGCAGGACAGAGAAAACACACACCTTACTGACGAGGTCAGCAACATTCAGTGTGGTTCACCTCTGCTTTTGTAGAGGTGAACCACACTGACCACGACCAGTTAATCCAGTCCAGCGAAGTTTTATTTTTGAAGATGGTAAAGACTAATTTATGTCTGCTTACTGTGCTGCTGGCAGGACTCATTTTTTGTTCAGCAATTTATTGCTATTGCTAACTTTGAAAATGTTTAGAAGAGAATATATAAAGATAGATAAAATATCCAAAGACATTATGTGAGATGTAAATTATGTCCGAATTAAACTGTTGGGCAAGGGATGCAGTCTTTCAATAGCAGATATAATATGAATAGTTTTAGCAGAAAAATGTGATGTTAAGGAGTCTAGAAAGAAAAACTGAAGAAAAGAAAATCTGGAAATTAGGCTTTTCTTGGTGATGTCTGGAGGTGTGGATATGATATTTACCGTAAATAATAACTGACACATGATCGATAACAACATAATGAATATGCAGCATTTTAGTATTAGTTTCTGCTAAATACCATCTAGGTGTAGCGCCTTAGTGTTAGCGGAACTAAAGGTCACTATCAAAACCTTGAAGTAGGAGAGGGGGTTAGGGTTTCAGCATGATGCTTCAGTGTAAATCTGTTTTTTATTTGGTGGAAACAGTTTCTTGCTTTGCAGGAAAACACCAACATGAGGGTGTGGAGAAACCAGAAACGGTGAGCAAAAACAGCCCAAGCCTCTTTATTTACGGGCGTCGTTTTAGGGATGATCTCTTCTCACCTCTCAAAATAAATCAGTCCGATTACAGCGGCTTTGTGCGGTGTGTAAATCCATCTCCACATCAGCCCGCGCTCTGTTTGGGAAAATGACAGCCTCGTGTCGCACTCAACAAAACGCTGAATAATTAGCAGCTGACGTGCCGCTCCCTGCGTTTGTGTGTGACAGCAGATGAATCAGTTTGGGACGGTGTGTGTGTGTGCGTGTGTATACGTGTGTGCAAGAATGTGCTGACTGCTGGGGAGCGGTCTGCCGCCTCAGTTGTCCATCTAGTCCACGCCGGACTGGGACAGAACAGCTCAGCCCTGCTGAGTCCAGTCTGTGACGGCCACTGTTCCTACAGTGAAAAGGACGGCCTTGGGATCCGACTCTAAATGTTCTGAACGCAGACAAACCAGCAGCTCTCTGTCTCTCTCTGCTCTGAACATGAAGCGGCCTTCAGGAACTAAACAGCACCACTCTCATTTAACAGATATACATCTGTCAGTGCTAAGAGGCTCCATAACATCATTACTGAATGGGAGAATGGAGTAATATAATTTTCTGCTCTGATATCGATTGTATGTGCAAGTGAAGCTGACTGGAGGAAAGCCAACGCAGCTAATCAATAACACACTGAGTCCAATTTACAGAAACATTTCCACTGCTCCCCCCACTGGATAACAAGGCAGCTGTTGGACCTTTGGTACCTTGCAAAAGTATTCAAACCACTTGAATATTTCTTATTTAGTCACACATGTAGTAGAAGCTTCTCAGACACAACATAAATTGTGTGCACTTACATTAACTGAATTCTTTATTTGCACCATAATGTGTCACCAAGGTGGCGCTTGACACAACGTGCGAAGTTCAGCAGATCAAGATCAAGATCAAGATCAAGATCAAGATCAAGATCAAGATCGAGATCGAGATTGCTCTATGCATGACGGTTTTATGTGATGGACCAACACAAGGTAGTGCAGAGTTATGAAGTGGAAGAAAAATGATACATCTTACATCTGAAAAAACTATTGGAGTATCAGATTATCAGTATTCTGATACTCCTAAATGAAATTCAGGGCAACCACTTCCCTTTAGACGTCACCTAATTAGTCAAAGAAAGAGTGTGAACCAACTCTTGTTCTTATTGGTCAGAATTAAATAAATGTACTCACCAATTTGCAAATTGGATGCAGGCATTTAAAACAACTTTAGCATTTTAGATCAACAATGGTTTACACATCTCTTTTCTATAAAAACTACATTGTTTTATTAATTGTTTGATTCAAATATTTCACACTTATATTATTGTTTACCAGATACAAAAAAATCACTATTATATATCAGTCAAAGTCCAGACTTAAATCCAAATGGGAATCTGCGATAAGACTTAATGTTACCAGAAGCTCCTCATCCAATCTGACTGAGTTGGAGCTAATTTGCAAAAAGGACAGGCAAACATTTCAACCTATGGATCCTGCAGCTGTACTTGGATCCACCGTTCTCTCTCCACTTCAGCTACATGCTGCTTTGTGTTGGTCCATCAAGGAAAATCATAATAAAACACACTGTAAGTTTGTGTTTGTAATACAACACAAAGAGGCTTCGGACACACTAGCTGCGAGGTGCTGTGAAGTGTAAACACCTCCAAGGATGCATTCAGGTGCTTCTTTCTGAGGCTCTGTTTGGGTTGTTCTCTTTGCTTTTGAACTCAAAGGGAAGTGACCTTCTCTGGAAGAGCAGGATTACCTCTAAGTGTTATCTGCATGGAAGTGTGAGAGGTGGATTTACATTTAGCCACCAGCCTGTGTGCGTGTGTGTGTGTGTGTGTGTGTGTGTGTGTGTGTGTGTGTGTGTGCGTGCATTCCTGATTACGGTCCCTAACAGTGTGAGTGTTTGTTTCTCCCAGTGTGAAGGTCAGACATGTGAACGTCTCATGTGGGCGCTGGCTAAGTGCCCTCTGAGTGGAAATGGATCCGCGCCAACATGCCGGGTCTTACTTGATGGACTTGATCCACTCCTCCTTCTCCTCCGGGGTCGGGGCCGATATCCTGTATACCACGTGGTTGCCCTCCACCACCCGCCCGTCTGCCTCTGTCTTGCAGGCCTTGATGACCTGACCTTTGTGGCTGGGATTGTAGAGCTCAAAGCAGTTCTAGGAAGACATCAGAAAGGCACGGTCAGCGTTTCACAGAAACAAACTGAGAAGAGATATTTCAGTAAATCTTGTTTAGGCAAAAAGAGGTGCTTGGACTACTAGAGTTGTTCCGTACTGGTTTCCTGGGCTCGTCCACCTCTCTAATGCTCAGGTTTTCAAGGGGAATAATCCCGCGAGGCTCTTTGTCCTGAGGAGACAAACAAAACAACGGATCAGCGTCAACATATTGTTCGTTTTGTGAATGCATTTGTCTCCATTTATAATCAAAACCAGGAAAACATCTGATTATAAAGCAGCTATATGTTCCACATGAAAGTATTTTTTAAACGTTACAGCGTTGCTTCTGCTTTGGTTGTGAATGTAGCTTCCTTTTTTTTATGTAGATTTTCAAGTAAAATTATATCAAAAGACACAAACTTTAAATATCTGAACATTAATAGAAAAAAGAAAATAACTGACCAAAAAGAGGAGGTGGGTGGTAACCGCATTATTACTTAGGCTCATAAAATACAAATCCATCCTTTATTTGAGTAGCATAACGTCACACTGAAATGTTTAGACAAATTGGATCTTAAACAGGGAAGGATTATATGTCTTCCAACCACATAACTCCATTTTACAGCACAATGTCACGCTCAGTTGTTATAAAAATGCTGTTAATATGAGACATGACTTAAAAGAAATTTGACTTTGTAGTGCAATGCCTTGAAATTGGGCCTCTGTCTCTTTAAAAATTCCTGCCTTTCTGAAACTCCATCTTCAGGATGTCATCACAGCATAGCTCCTCTATGAACCCTTTAACAAAGTTTTTAGCGGCATTTCACTGAGAAGTAGTTCTTATAATGAGATGAGCAGTTCCACCAGGTGTTTGCTAATTGCTACCCGCTAGTCTGAAGGAGCTGAGTGGAGGAGGGCTGCTCTGTGAGTCGGAAGCTTGGAAACTGCAGCTCAGAGGAGGAGCTTTGTCCCCAAAGGCGGGGCTATGTCCACCCAGGGGTTTTTCACAGCTGAATGGTTGCCATTGGAGATGAAAGGATTTCTCAAACATGAATGGAAGAATCAAAGCAATACTCCAGGTCTGATTTTGACGAGAGAATAAGTTATAACATGATTTAAAGCTCAAAAAGTGGGTTTAACATAATACTTACTGCCCCTTTAATTTCTTAGTTGAGTCTTTGTTCTGTCTAAATATTCTCAAACTAAAAATATTGGGAGTTTCTTGAGAATGAGAATGTTCTGCTGCAAGAAAATATAGGTTAAAATAATCATTAAAAAATCATACCCAATGCACTTCTATGAAGCATTATTGCTCCTTTACTTTGAGGAGAGTCTGACTGAACCGAAAACCTGCCGAAGGTCAGCCTTCATTTTGGTCACATAGGGGACAGCCCCTGGGGGAGATGTAACCCTGAGCTCCACATTCATTCTGGTTGCTGTAGTGACGACAGCCGCCTGTCTTTACTGTTGTAGAGTGATTGTGTTTCTCTGTTTTTCACCTGGCTGTGAGGCAGATTCCCCCTCAGGGACAGAGGCTGGCAGCTGGCTCGGTGTGAACCGTGGACCCCCACCACCTCCACAGGCGCTGGTGTACGCTGGGGGATTCCAGGCTGTGGGGATGGGGGGTGGGGGGGGTTGTGTCTTTGCAATGCCAGATGTGTTGCTGTGGATTTTGCAGATGTTTCCAATTGAAGTCCCATGTTAATTGCAGGAGTGTGGCTCATTTAGGTCCAAAGGGACAGATCTGACAAATAGTAAGCCTGGAGGGCAAAGACTTGTGCCACTGTCTTTTATGATTCTGACATGGAAAAGATTATTTTTCTTTTTGTTGTTGCACCAAATTCTTTCAAATAGCCTTTTGAGGATTGAGATTTAAACAGAATTGTCTATGGTATTTTTGAAGCAATCTGATTGGCTTTAGCTTTGCGCTGCACTGCCCCCTATGGGTTTGGAATGTTTAAAACCAGACTCAGTGATGTGTTTCCTGAAACCGATCCTGTGAGTATTTTTTTTTTTTAATGACAGAGAAGATATTTGTTTTATAAAGGATTCAGCAAAGTTCATTTGCATTACACTTGGCTTTTTTTTTTTTAACTTTAATGCTTCTTTTTCCCTTTTTTTTAATTTTTTTTACATATTTTGTAATTTCAGACATAAATGAATGTTAGGTACAAGCCATTCAGGTTTACGGTTCTCATATAGCCTTAACATTGTGCTCACCAAAGATTGTGTTTTTAATGGTTTTTCGCTTAAAATTGTTTGGCTTTCCAGATACTTATCTTCCTGTTGTGTTATTAGCACAATAGGAAGAGAACAGTTTTAAGAATGATTATTTCAGTCCTTAGATGTACTTGCTGGTACTTACTGTTGTGTATTCAAAGTAGTAGAGGCAGTTGTCGGTTAGGATGAACCATCTTCTCTTCCACGTTTTGACTCTGCCGCCTATCAGGAAGAAACAGACGGTATCTGAGTTCACAGCGAATTGACAGTGGAATTTTTTTGTTCACTTTAGAAGGTAACCTACAACAGACCCCAGCTTCATGTACCACATCTGGTCCTGATCCTAAGACTGGATCAGGGTATCTAGAACACTGCCTTCCCCCTCAGCTCCCAGCGGGAAGCAGGGGAGGTTTGTGAAGTCATTTGAACTTCGTGTTACCATCGAGAAAAAAAAGCTCCAACATGACGGCTGCAGCATAATGCCACACACTACGTCTGACGAGGCACTGCCAAAACATTTGTGAGTTTGACTGGAGCAGAAAACTGATGCTTCTGGGTTGTTTTAATGAAAGTCCAATTGATCATTATCTGACCAGAATGAGGTAAAATCTCTCTTAAACTAAAGTAACAGAATTATTAAATTTGATGTTAATTTCACCATCTCCACTTTATATATGCAATGATTGCACAATCAGCATTTTACGGTTCATAATGTATTTGCTGACGTTGTAGAAAGTGCAACAAAAACAGCCGTTAATGATGTAATCGGATGTAATCTGAGGTCTCGGTTTAATTCCGCTGCAGTCGACCCACAAGCCTGTACACAGCTGCTAATCTCCCTCAGCCATGTGTTTGATGTCATCCTCACAAACGGACACAATGCGACGCACAGGCTCCTGGATTTACAGGCTTCGGGTGCAGATTTCACCAGACGCCTGAAAATAACCGAAAATGCTGAAATCATTTTCAGTTATGCTAAATAGTCGGTGTATTGAATAATAATTTGTAGTGTGTCTTTGTTTTTACTTTAGGTTGCATTTAATGTTTATAGAGACTGGAAAGTCCCTTCTGCCTTTAATTTGACATAGCACTGCCTTACTTTATATTACTTTTAAATTTGATCTTAATATTTGTTTTATATCCAGTCTTCCCTGATAATTCAATTATTCATTGTTCACTGTACATCAGACAGCAAATTTGGTTTTTATTAAATTACAATAACATAATTTCTAAATCTATTTGAATAGACTTCCAGGAGGTGGCGCTATAGACAATGATGTACTTTAATTCTACTTTTTGTTTTGCCCAAAATAAACACTAATTACTAATATCTCACTCTACTGAGAGTGAGATATTGGAGTGAGATCCAATATCTCACTCTAATCAAATCCTCTTCTTTGCGTTCCCTTGGCAACAAAAATGACGTTGAAAGGTAATAAAGCTAACTGGGGATGAGCCACCCAATGACCTCATGTCGTTGGGTAGCTTTAGATTCTAAGCCACGATTTCCCATGTTTTTTTGAGGCTGACATTCTTTCCAAACATATTTGTTTTAATCTAAACAAGGGAAAAATATAGCAGCCACTTTTCAGTCAGATGACAGGCAGCAAACTTTAAACTCTAGAAGTGGTACAACACAACATTTCTGTGGTTCTGAAGTTATAAGTTTTGGTGACTGTAACTCTCATGCCTTGGTGTCAGTGAGGGCAACATGCCTAGTCCTACAACAGGACAAGATGTGGCCAACAAATGTTTGACGTGCTGTCCAGGTTTGATGATGACTGGATCAGGCACGGTGACGGCAGAGAGTTATGAGAGCACAGACATGAGGCTCCGCAGCAGCACAGAGCTGACAGCCCAGGAGAGTGTCTTCATAAAGACACCAACAATAATGTTCCCTCATTACACTCAGTTGGAGTGGCTGTGATGGAGAGCAGAGCTACAGAGGGGACGGCATTAATGAGGAAAAAATGTTTCTGGTGAATAGCAGCTGGGTCGGAGAGCAGGCAAAACAGGAAGAGAGCAGATATCATGACAAAGCAGCGAGAGGCTTGCAGGGCGGCAACTCAGGAAGGAGGATGAAGAGGGGCAAGGCTGTTATTTATGCTGAATGAGCAGCAGTACATTCCCACAGCACAAACTCAAGCATGGCTCAGGGTTCCAGCTGCACAGGGCCAGCATGATGAGCAGGGCCTGGGGTTACCTGCATGGCAAGGCTGTGGATAGGCTAACAGTACCTACAGGAAAACACCATGTGGTAGATACCCTGAAATGATTGGAATCCAGAAGGTCTCTGCTTTTAATTCTTGGCTAGGCTAATTCAACGATTAGCCCAGCTGCTAATTTTTGACTAGCCTAAATACTAGCCTAAAATACAGTATCTCAGAAAAATTGATTATTCAAAGACCAATAAAAATGTATTTTTAATACAGAAAAGATCTACTAAAAATGATGTCCATGTACGTACTGCATTCTTGGTAGGGGCTTCTGTATGATATACTGCAGGAGATCAGCAGGTGCTTATGCCAAGGTGTTACTAGCCACTTTTATGACATTTCCCTCATAAACCCAGAAAATCTTAAATAAGATAACTCTGGTTATCCCATTTGCTTTTTTTTTTTTTAGACTGTTTTATTTGACCACCTTTCTTCCTTCCACTAAATCTTCCAGAAGTATGCTTGGATAAAACAGTTTGAACAGCCTATTTCCATAGCAGTCAGCATTTGCAGCTAGCTCTCCGTGTGATGGACATAACCCATCACCCCACAGCCGTTCTGTCGCCTCACAGCTCTGATAATGACATCAAGTCTGCAATGTGTAGGCCATAACATTACATCTATTAAAAGTTCTTTTTTAATATTTCCCATGTAATAAGCACATTTTCTAACACAAAAATTTTTGAATTTTTAATAACAATGAGCCATAAGCATAGAAATTAATGGTCCATGAAATATAATGGCGTGTAACTAATCAAACACAAAATATATAATGAAATGCATTACGGTTTTCATTATAATCTATTGAGATTCACACTTGCATTCAAACTTAGGTGCTTAATGTTAACATCTACACAAAATTTTGTCCATTTCCTTAAAGACCCTGAGCATTTAGTTTAATTTGAAGGACAAAAAAAAAAAAAACAGCAGGAAAGAGAAGATGTGCTGAGCAAAATACAGTTCTTAGAAAAAGTAATCAGTCCTTTGCGTGGGTACTGCCTAAGATAAACCTTGTGCATCACCCAAACCCCTCCACAGCCACCAGAAGAATGCAGGCAATCCTCATGCAGATCAGTTACCTCCAGCCTGCCTGTGATGGACATAACCCATCACCCCACAGCAGTTCTGTCGCCTCACAGCTCTGATAAACAGGCCAGTTTTACGAGGTGCCCCGCACATCTGGGGCCCCGGTGTGCTCGGAGAGATATGGCATCTATTGCTAGTATACTGCACTCTGCAATGTGCTTGGGAGGATGAGGGAGGACGGAGTGTTACCTACCTCCTAATGCAAAAGATTTAGGAGGGAACAGCCATCGCAGAACAGAATGAAAGAACACAACACAGAGATTTGAGAGAAAGGCTCAGAGGTAAAGGAGTTCTGAAGGATTCCAAGAAGAAGAGTGGGCACATGGCAGAGGGGATGGGGTTGGGATTAACAAAGAGGTGAATGTGATGTTGAATTACCACAGACATGTCAGGCCCAACAAACCAATGAAGAATATCTTAACAACCATGATGGAAGTGCAAAATTTTCACAGAAAAAAAATTGGCAAAGAATCAAAAATCTTGAATATTTCTTCTAAATTGACTAAATCAGAGGTCATGAAGTAGAGAAACAGCGTTCTGTTTTCTGATAACAAGAGCCATCTACAGTATAAAGCTGTGCTTCAACATAAATGTTGACATTTGCATACAAAATGTGTCCATAGATACAACTTGCCTTGTAGCAGGTAATAAATCAAAACATCACAGATTAAGTTCCTGCTCAACACTATTCAAATCAGTAGATGGTTTAGGTTTAGCATTGCCCTTTGGGGCTTTATTTTGTTAAATAAAATAATAAAGTTGTGTCAAAGTTGACTATAAATATCCAGTTGAGACGGCTAAATCTGCACTGCTGAGTAAAGCAAAATGTTCAGAACTTGTCAAGGTCCCCGACCCTCCTGTTAGCTTCCTGTTAGCAATAACAGCTGACTGCAGATGGAAATGGTGACCTTCCGCTTGGAGGAAAGCTTCCTCCAAGCGGAAGCGACTAATTTCTTCAGGAAACTAGTGTAAGTCCAAACAAACTGAAACATGCTCTTCTTGACTTATGCTAAAGTTGTTTTACATGAGCAGAGATTGGCAGGATTGTAAAAATAGACTCCAAAGCCTAAAGAAAAGACAAATAGTACAACTCTAGAATGCATGTTATTACAGCTCATTTATTAAAGAGGTCCAAAAAGTGACTGAAATCCATAAATTGCATACATTTAATAAGAAGTAAGGTTGTCCTAAGCTAGCTTAGAAAAACGGGCAAGGTAAATTTTTGTGCTAGTTTGATAAAAATGACATATTTATTTGGGCAAAAGGATTGGATTCAAGTGAGCCTAAAGAATAGAGATGGTGACAAAATAAGCAAGCATATATTTATTGCAAACAATATAAAACATCTAAAATAAATTGATTTTAAAACAAAGTATTTGTAAATACTATATATTGAGATTCAGACTCTTTGTGACATTTATGTCTTAGTTTTGCTGATGACCTTCTGCTTTTGCTGCCACCTGACTTTAGCTTCTAATTTTGACACAAAGGTCACAGGTAGGATGAACCTTTAATAGCTTCACTCTCAAATCCTTTTATGAGAAAACGCTGTGTATTAGCCCTACCTCTAGCCTGACCTATAACCCCAAACACGTCATAGATGGCAACGACAATAGCAGATTGAATGATCACTGTCTTGTAATTTATTAGTTCTATTATCCAACATAACACGTGATCCCTCCACATAAAAGACTCCACTTTGTTTTTCACCATTCTTGTTTTCTTGTTGTGTTAACCACTTTATACACATGTCCCAGAATCAATGTTCAGCGCCACTTACAGGTCTGGGGGAGTAAAAACAGTGTTGGGTGTTTCCTTGTGGATGATAGATTAAACACAGCGCATATATATATATATATATATATATAAAAA